>NC_136070.1:1262113692-1262688692 GCF_964261635.1 Lissotriton helveticus | reverse complement strand
CCTCCTCCTCCGGGGTCTGGTCGAGTGGCCACTTTACCACCTAGGAGGATCCTGGTGCCTCCAGGTCTGGACTTTGCTGGGGCCGGGCCCGGGATGGCTGCGGCCACGTGTCCGGGGGGTGAGGGTCCCAAGATGGAGTCGGGCCGGAAAGGGTGGCCTGGTTGGAGTTCTGGACTTTTTGGTTCCGTCCAGAGGTGTCAGGGATAACACCCGAAGACCCGGAGTTCAACCTGCCTCGGTGCACAAACAAACAGAAACACGGGCTTCTCGATGGTGGCGTCAAAGACCAAAGGTTTATTACTGCAGGGACACAGAAGTCACAGAAACTACACATGGGCAGTATCTAGGAGCCTGTTCAATTTGTACAAAGAGGGTTGCTCCTTATATACTGAATATTGGGCTTCAGGCAAATTTCTTTACATGTTAGCACATTCCAAAACCTTTGTATCTTAAACAATAAATATTTGGCGTTGCACAGGAATCGTCAACAATATCTGATGTCAAAACATTACGAACGAGGGGTTCCCACTATTCCGTCATAATCCCATGTCAACTTTCCATTCAAGACCCGGACCGCCTCATCGTAAATTTCGTTACCTCCCCCTAATAAAGGCCCAGAAGGAAAGGAGCAGAGCCAGGTGCAGAAGATAGAAGAGTAGGATAAGAGATGTTTGTGGGTCGTAAATGGTCACGGTTACCAGCTTCGGCCGCCTAATCATGATCAGACCAACGAACACGAGAACCAGTATAGCAGGACTGGCCTCAGGCTGGGGAGGCAGCTCTTGCCGAGTCATGCTGCCACAGCGTTGCTGGCCTAAGGTGCACGTGTCACTAGTAAGGTGAATTGCCGGCTAAAGCCTACGTGTCCTTAAATGAAAAGAGGTCATTGCGTGTCCATTGACTATGTGAGGGCAAGGAATACAAAATGGCTTCCTTGTTCTAAGATGGATGCCACGGGTAGAACAGAAATGTGTTTGTAACAGGAGTGCTCTTGCTCGTAGTATAGCGAAAACACCAGGATATACTAAATGGATCATTTGCGGTTCACTGATACCAAAATTATGCATTTGCGACAATGTTACAAACACGGGTAAAATCGTCACGGAACCTCAGACCCTCCTTTTGCCCTTATATAGGCAATTACTCAGTCTATGTCTGAATCTAACTCTATGCTCATTAGGTCAGTGACATGTTGTTGTATCATCATTCTGTCTCGTGTCTTTTCACCTAATGCAGGTGGTTTTCTGAAACAGGTTGCAGCACAGAGGCTACACAAAGCGGGACCACATTGGATAATAAGGCAGCATGAGAACAGAAATACTAGGATGACACCAATGACCATCAGAACCTTCCATCCCCACGCTGATACCAGAGTCCAAAACCACTCCATGAAGGACCAGTTTCCCTTGTCTACGTGTATAGAGTCGGAAATCTTGTGTAGCTTAGAGATCGCTTCATAGACGGTTGGAGCATTATTGGGAATGAAAACACAGCAGCTCGATTGGATCATTCTGCATACCCCACCTCGATCTGCAAGTATTACGTCTAGAACCATACGGTTCTGCAACGTCATGAGACGATCCGCCTGAAGCTCAGCTGTTAAGTTACTAAGGGCACCAGCAGTTTCTGTAATAGTAGATTCAACTACCCGTGTTAGTTGACGTAGATTTCTACTATTGGCCATAGGTCCCCAAAACGGAAGGAAACCTTTGAAGAAGTCTCCAGCTTCCTGACCAGCGGTATCTTCCTTGCTGAAGACACCTCTTGCTACTCTGGTCTTGTGATAATCTGAAGAAGCAGTGTATGTCGGAGGTAACAATCGAGCAATATAACATGAACCCGAGAAGTCAGCAGGCAGCCATGTATACGCTCTGTCTTGACAGATGAAGTAAGTACCCCTAGCAGTAAGGAAGGCAGGGGAAGAGTTAGACGGAAATACGTAAGTCTCAACGCACTCACTCCTCCCTAGCTGAGCTCTCAGATTTCTCCCATTTCCTTGCAAACAGACCTGACCTCGGTGAGGCACGACCCAGACTGAAGTGGAGCTTTTACACTTGCTCTCTCCCAAACTAAGGCGATACTCGGTAGAGTTCCAACTCAAATACACCCGTAATTCATCTCTAGGGTAAGATGGAGTATTATTGACGTCTTTAATCATGTCAATAATTCCCTGGACTAAAGCTTTGTTGGCTGAGTTGTATTTAGTGGACCGTGGTGGACGCGGAGGATAGGTCTCAAGGGCATAGGAAAAAATAGTCTGAAAGGCCTGAAATGATCCATTATAGCTAAAAGGCAAAACTAGATAGGGAATGCCTTTATCCATAGTGTGAGGTATCAAGCCACACACCCAGCAGTCTGTAGTATTAACTACCAGTTGGTGTTGATGCAAGAGCTGTACAAATGTATTGTTAATAAATTCAGAGCGTCGAGCTTGTTCGTGTTCAGGAAACGAGTGAAAAGAATGCATAGAAGAAACCGTAGAAGTAGTAGGATCAAGGGGAGGTACTGTAGTTACCGGCATAAAAATCAAATGCACACCAAAGATGATTCCACCCACCAACGTTATCAAAACAATTAAAAATGTAACTGCACATTGCATTAGAAAGCATTTGCTGTGAAGTATTCGGTACAGTCTATTTCTGCGAACATAAATTACATTCTTTCGTTGCAGCTCAGGAAGCTCCATCTTCTACAATCCGCTCGTGACCACTGATGATGTGTACGTAGATGAAAATGCCTCTATCAGCCCTGGGAGTTCCCAGAACTAACAGAAAGATCGACCTTATGTCTGACCCCCGCAGATTCAACTAGGCACACAGCCACGACCCTATGGCTACCCAGACGGCAAGGCAAAATTTAAAACAACAAAATAATAGCAAACTTCCTGGCTGGAGGCAATGTATCAGAAAATTCAAATGTGAAAATAGGCAGTTTCCTGCTTTATTTGTCCATATTGCGAGGTCGCAAGTTGTATCTCAGTTTTGCAGGAACTGTCTGATCTGGAAACAATATATTTTCAGCCGACGCTGCAATGTTCGCGTTTGCAGATGACAAATGTTCTTTTGGTGCAGATGGCAAATGTTCAGGGTTCAAAAGAGCAGTTTCAGGAGGAGAGTCAGAGTTTGATGTATCAGTGATCAGTTCTGCATCACTGAAAGGGATGAACCTGGGTATTTGTTCTGCTTCAGAGGCACTGATTCCTTTCTTTACCCAGTTGTCGTAAGGAAGTGGCAGAGGCACACGTTTGACATGTGTCGTGTGGATCCAATTCTTCCTTCCGGCCACTCGAATAGCAGTTCTCGTCGCCAATAGGACTTGGAAAGGGCCAACGAATCTGGGCTGAAGATTTTTCGTTCTTGCAAAATTTCTAATGACTACTTGATCCCCAGGTTTCAGCTGATGACCTGGACTCTCCGGTGGTTTTGGCAATGCATCGAAAACCTGTTGGTGAATAAGGCTCAATTTAGCAGTCAAATCGAAAAGATAATCAATTAACATTGGGTATTCCAGCTGCTTAAATTCTTTCGGTCTAGGTACCCCCCAAACATTTGCAGGACGACCAAAAATTATTTCATATGGACTGAGCCCTACTCTAGAATGTACTGTTGCTCTTGTTGATAACAAAGCCAAAGGCAGTGCATCTGGCCAGGGCAAACCCGTGGATGCTTGTATCTTAGCAAGTTTCAGTTTAAGGGTGCCATTGTAACCCTCAACTAAACCCGCGGACTGGGGATGATTCGCACTGTGAAACTTTTGTCTAATCCCTAAGCCGGCACACACACTCTGCATAACTTTCCCTACGAACTCACTTCCGTTATCTGACCATACAATCCGTGGCATTCCGAATCTGGGGAAGTATTCTTTAAGAAGGATCTTGGCAGTGGACAAAGCAGTATTGTCCTTCAGTGGGTATGCTTCGATCCATCTGGAGAACGCACAAACTACCACTAGGACGTACTTTAGGTTATTACAACGATCCATGTGAATGAAGTCTAGCTGGATCACTTCAAAGGGGCAGGAAGGAGGAGCGAAGTGACCTGCAGGTGTGGGGATTCCCTTGCCAGGATTATGCATCAAGCATACCATACAATTTCTCACCACTCTCTCTGCACACTTACTAATCCCATCATTCTTCCAAACTGGAGCCAACATCTTACAAATCCCTTTAGAACTGATGTGCGCTGCTCCATGTGCCATCGTTACTACTGCAAGCACATACGCATCAGGCAACATCCAACGCTGTTGTTCCGACAAGTCAATCCAACACCCACTCGAGTCCAATTTAACCGTGCTCTCTTTCCATGCACGCTTTTCCTCCTCAGTCGCCTCTTTCTGAATTTCTTTCACGCTTTCCACTGTGTCCTCACACATTCCAGACTCAGAAATCCATCTTGCAGACGTTGCAACATACATTCTACTCATCATATTTCTAGCTGTCTGTTTTGCAGTCTCATCAGCAAAAGCATTCCCACGACCAACATCATCCGTGATTGCTTTATGAGCACTGCATTTCACAATCGCAACTTCAGTCGGCAAGGTTAGAGATTCCAACAAGTCATTAACTAGCTGGCCATGTTGGATCTTCGTCCCATGGGACGTAATGAAACCTCTCTCTTTCCACAAACGGCCAAAACTATGGGCCACGCCGAACGCGTACTGACTATCTGTGAACACATTCACTCTCTTTCCCTTAGCTAAAACGCACGCTCTTGTCAGCGCGATCAATTCTGCAGCCTGGGCAGAATTCTGACTCACTCTCGCAGTCTCCACAATCGTACTCAAAGTCGTTACTGCATAGGCAGCAGTTACATCACCATTCTCCAATTTGAAGCAAGACCCGTCAACATACAACGTGCCATCTGGATCTGATAATGGAGTATCTTTTAAATCAATTCGTCCTTTTGTTTCTTCCTCAGTTCTGAAACAACAGTCGTGTGGTTCGGAATCACTCGACTCTTGGCTAGTCGGCAACAATGTTGCTGGATTCAATACATTGCATCTTTTGATCTAAATATGACTTGCTAGCAATGTCAGTTCGTAACCTGATAATCTAGCACTGGTAAGGTGCTGCGTCTTGGTTCGGTTCATGAGTGTATCCACAGCATGAGGAACCATAACTACTAGCATGTTGTTCATTACCAAACCAGCAGATTGTCGAATGGAGGCTGCAGCTGCGGCTGTAGCTCTCAAGCAACTAGGCAACGCTCTAGCTACTGGATCTAATGTTGATGAAAAATACGCACAAGGGCGTTGTTTATCACCAAATTTCTGTGTCAAAACACTCAACGCACAACCTTCTCTCTCATGGACATAGAGCGTGAATGGTTTACTGTAATCGGGTGTACCCAATACAGGAGCTGAACACAATGCATTTCGTAACTCAGAAAAACTCTCCTGACATTCGGCAGACCATGGCACTGGACTCGGAACATTTTTCCCAGTCAAAGCTACCAATGGTTTCGCCAAAAGAGAAAAATTTGGGATCCACTGCCTACAATATGAGGTAATACCTAAAAAGGCACGTACTTCTCTCTGCGTGCTAGGAACATTCATCTGTGTAATTGCTTTTATTCTCTCTGGGGTCAACTTCCTTCCCTCCTTTGACAAGAGATGACCTAGGTAGGTCACTTCTTGGCAACAGTATTGCATTTTTGAAGGTGACACCTTATGATTCAAATTTGACAAATGATGCAATAAAGAAATTGTAGCTGTTTTGCAAGTTTCCTTGTCATCGGCAGCCACTAGAAGATCATCGACATATTGTATTAAAGCAGAACCAGGAGGAAGTACAAATGAGTCTAACTGGCTTTTTAATGCTTGACTGTAAATGGATGGGCTTTCACAATAACCTTGTGGAGCGCGTTTAAACCTGAAGCTTCGTCCTCCTAGAGAGAAACCGAAGATATCTCTGCTTTCCTCGGCTATCGGAATGCTGAAAAAGGCATTTTTCAAGTCGATAACCGAAAACCATGCCGCTGTAGCAGGAATCAATGTTAACAATGCAGTAATGTCTGGAACCACAGGAAACTGTGGAATCACAATTTTATTAACCTCTCTAAGATCAATTACAAATCTATATACTGGAGGTTTTGTTGGGTCAGTTCGTTTCAGAATGGGCAGTACAGGACTATTACAGACATTACCTCTAGTTTCTTCTACAACGCCTTTCTTGATCAGATCTTGTACTATCAGTAGGAGCGCACGCTCACCTTCAGTAGAAATTCTGTATTGTGGAATTCGTGGAAATTTTACATTCGCTTTCAAAGTTACTACATATGGTGGAATTTCTAAAAGACCTACATCATTAGGACCAGTCGCCCAAAGAGTATCAGGGAGTGAACGCAGCTCTGGTGGGAGTGCATCCATCGACAAGTACATCGGAGAAATTATTCTTTTACCCAACGTAAGCTGTACTCCTTCTGGAGAACAGTACAATGTCGCATATAGGCGTTTTAACAAGTCTAAACCAAGCAGATTTTCATTACAACCTGTCGTCAAAATCAGGGGTGCTTTCAATTGTCGCGGTCCAACAGAAATAGACAAAGGACCAGAAACAGGGTTGTGAACAGGGGCGCCTGAAAAACCTACTGAAACGTTTGTTGAGCCAGACAAAGGTGCGCCAGGGAGTTTCGCATGTATGATAGAACTTTTTGCTGCACCAGTATCCAACAGAAACGGTTCGACTACACCTGATGTTGCTACTGCGACATAAGGCCCACTCTGATCTACTGGAACTGATACTACTCCCTCTCTTTGTCCATGGCTGTCCTAGTACTCCCTTGGCTGAACTTCCTCACTAGCTTCATAGTAATCTTCAACATGATACTGTTGAGACCTATTCTGTTGGGCAGATTGTCCATTTCGTTGGTCGAAATAATTAGAAGGGCGATCACTTGTCTGTGGAGGCATAGCACCTCTTCCTCGACCTCTAGAATTCTGCATATAACCACCACGACCTCTCTGAGCTGCCGCAGCATTATTTTGTGCCCGTACCGGACACTCAGTTTTATAATGGCCTTCCATTTTGCAATAAGCACACTGATTCCATTGGTACTGTGGCCTCTGAGAATTATACTCCGTTCTTTGATATGACCCTTGCTGTGTATTGGTCTGATTGGTACGAGGCGGATATGCTTGCTGTAAAAGAACTTTAGTTTTTAACTCTTTCGTCTTTTTATCTGATTTTTCTTTCTCCTCTTTGTCCCTATTTTCATAGTACTGGGCAGTAGCAAGTATTTGCGCAGTCGTAGAGACAGCCCACGCACTTTCAGAATTTTTTAATTTACCACTAAGTTCTGGCAACAGATTGTGCACAAATTTATCAACAAATAATCTCTGGCCTCCTTCTGTGCTCATATCCTGACCACTATGATCCACAAAAGTCTCCTCGAATCTTGTGAAAAAGTCGGAGACGCTTTCGTCTTTCTTCTGTTTGCACGCGGACAATTTGTCCCAGTTAACGCGTAATGCTGGCATTAGGGTTTTCATTAACTCGATTATTCTACCAGGCAAATTAGCAATTAAGGGTTCAGGTTTAGAACCACCTATTTGTTGACCATCCGCTGCAATTATAGCTGCCCAATCACCACCTAGGGCAACTGGATGATTCTCTTTACGAATTTTAGCCCAAATTGGTTGCGGTACTACATTACCAAATAGCAGATCTATGTCAGCTAGATTTAATACACAAGCGTCAACTGTCTGAGCCAACTCTTTGTAGTACCCTGCAGGATTTTTACGCGGATCTGGCAAGGCCTGTTTCACTGCTAATACTTCAGCTCGCTTCCATGGAATATGTATCCATACTCTCTGGAATTGGGCCGGAGCGGCTGCAATACCAAGGTTTACATTAGCTTGCACAGCTTCACGCCAAATTGGTGGAACCTCTCTCATTGGATATTGACGATTTGGTTTCGTACTACGTTTCTCTGACTCCCTCGGAGAACGAAGGGATGGGTCATTCCTATAACTTAAAATCAGTTCCATCGCTTCTTTTATATTTTGTCCAACTATCATACCTGCAGCAAACTCTTTCTGAACATTAATTAATTCTTCTAGATTTGATTCAGGGTCATCCTCTTCTAATTCCTCACGTAGAAGGAAGCACATTTCATCAAACACATATCGTTGTGTCGGTTCGTTCCATTGCATAAATGTATCTAATACATCTTGTACATTATATCTTCCAACTTTCGAAATCCATCTAAGAGCAGTGGAATCTAATATCCCTCTTTCTTCAGTACTGGGAAGCTGACTACGTCTCTGCACAGAGTCAGAGGTAGGAGTCTTAATCAGAGTTTTATAGAAGGGAGATAGAATGTTAGAGACAGAATCAGTGATTCTTCGACGAACAGAAAGTGGAGTCATAATATTAGCAGAAGCAGTAAATAGAGTAGCAGTTGGGACAGATAGATCAGGAACAGTAGGAGTAGCGGGCAAAACAGCTTGTGAACTAGCAGGTGTGAGCGATACAGGTATAGGTAAAGAAGCCGGCAACCCTGAAAGAGGGGGTGCCGAAGGAACATTAATAGTGACCACAGGAGGTACAGGAACTTGATTCAGAGGAGCGGGAACACCAGGTTGTCCAGCAACCGGTAATTGAACATTCGGTATAGGTGGAGCCGTAGCACCCTGTGCATACGGTGGGGGTGATCGTAACAAGTAAGACAACAGGGGATCCTTTTCAGGGTCCTCTACTATCTTAGCTGTGCTCGATGGCAAAGCAGGATAGCACTTGTCTATTGCTAAATTATGCTCTCTATTGGCCACCTCCATTGCCTTCTCAGACTCGTTGAGTTGTAGCTGCTTAGCAGACTGTTCTAAAGTCAACTCTTGCTCTTTCTGTTCTTTCTTCAACTTTTTAATTTCTCTCTGTTTAGATTCTTTTCGCCAATAACGGAAAGAATCAAACATTGCCGGCCGGGCTTTCTTCTTGAATAATTTCGTTTCTAAATTATCAAGAACTTGAGGTTCGAAACTACCATGCAGTGGCCAACTAAGGACACCATCTTTCTCTGTGTAGTGGATCCATACCTCGTTATAAGAGATAGGGCCCACACCAAATTTGCAATATAGATCATAAAGGGGAGTTCCAATCGGAGGAACCGAACACGAGTCCTCCAACTGGGAATCCCTGTTGCAACTAAAACAAGACAACATACAATTTCTCCGACTTACCATTTTATAACCCGGAACACAAAACAGACGAAACACAAATTAAAAGAAAGGTGCGCACTTGAACCAAGAACTTAGGCCTACCAGAACAGACAAACGTATCAATACCCGAACTGAACTGAATGATTATCGTAACCAGAATAACCAGCGATAATCTTATGAAACCGAACCAAACCAAAAACTAAAAGGATTATCCAAACAGGAGCAACCCTTACGAAGTAACCAACTATCAACCACTTAATACTTAACTGAGGCACTGAAGACGTCACCAAGGAGAAACCCGTCACGTCTCGCCGTACTAAGGACTGTACCTCGGTTCCAAGACAGGGCGACGGTCAAGGCAACGAACCACTGCAGCCGTCTGAACGGGAACCCTCGTGGAAGAGAACGTCGGGCCACTTTTGCGATATGCCGGGATCGATGAAGTGGGGCGCCTCCCTCTGAAATCTTCACACGAAGCTTCTCGAACTCTTCAGGCTTTTGGACCGGTACCGAATGACGTCGCCCCACGTTGGGCGCCAATTGGAGTTCTGGACTTTTTGGTTCCGTCCAGAGGTGTCAGGGATAACACCCGAAGACCCCGGAGTTCAACCTGCCTCGGTGCACAAACAAACAGAAACACGGGCTTCTCGATGGTGGCGTCAAAGACCAAAGGTTTATTACTGCAGGGACACAGAAGTCACAGAAACTACACATGGGCAGTATCTAGGAGCCTGTTCAATTTGTACAAAGAGGGTTGCTCCTTATATACTGAATATTGGGCTTCAGGCAAATTTCTTTACATGTTAGCACATTCCAAAACCTTTGTATCTTAAACAATAAATATTTGGCGTTGCACAGGAATCGTCAACAATATCTGATGTCAAAACATTACGAACGAGGGGTTCCCACTATTCCGTCATAATCCCATGTCAACTTTCCATTCAAGACCCGGACCGCCTCATCGTAAATTTCGTTACCTCCCCCTAATAAAGGCCCAGAAGGAAAGGAGCAGAGCCAGGTGCAGAAGATAGAAGAGTAGGATAAGAGATGTTTGTGGGTCGTAAATGGGCACGGTTACCAGCTTCGGCCGCCTAATCATGATCAGACCAACGAACACGAGAACCAGTATAGCAGGACTGGCCTCAGGCTGGGGAGGCAGCTCTTGCCGAGTCATGCTGCCACAGCGTTGCTGGCCTAAGGTGCACGTGTCACTAGTAAGGTGAATTGCCGGCTAAAGCCTACGTGTCCTTAAATGAAAAGAGGTCATTGCGTGTCCATTGACTATGTGAGGGCAAGGAATACAAAATGGCTTCCTTGTTCTAAGATGGATGCCACGGGTAGAACAGAAATGTGTTTGTAACAGGAGTGCTCTTGCTCGTAGTATAGCGAAAACACCAGGATATACTAAATGGATCATTTGCGGTTCACTGATACCAAAATTATGCATTTGCGACAATGTTACAAACACGGGTAAAATCGTCACGGAACCTCATGGTCAGGGTGCCAGGCTGGCAGCGTTGGCGAGCAGGCTCCGCCGGGGTACCAGGGAGGCGGAGAGCTGTAGGTGGCCGGGGGGCTGCTCGCGCCGACGGTTCGTGAATGTGCGTGTCCGCTGGGTCGATAGTAGGTAAAGGGAGGGCCGATGTCGTCCTGGGCCCTCCATGCGGACGGGGTCGGACCACGCCACGAGGCCGTGTCCAACACACGTCCCCTCCAGCTGAAGGCGGGGAGAGTCACCCATCTTCCTGGGGGCTCTCTTCGTCGAGGCGGAAAAACCGGGACAGGCCGTCAGCGTTGGCGTGGTCACTGCCAGGGCGATGCTCCACAGTGAAATCCATGCCTTGGAGGGAGATGGACCATCTCACCAGTTTAGGATTTTCGCCACGCATGTGCATCAGCCACCTTAGGGGCCGGTGGTCAGTCTGCACCCGGAAGTGGGTGCCGAAGAGGTAGGGCCTGAGTTTCTTGAGGGCCCACACGACAGCGAAGGCTTCTCTCTCGATGGTGCTCCATCGCTGTTCTCGGGCCAGCAGCCGTCGGCTGATGAAGGCCACAGGATGGTCAGTTCCTGTGGAGTCCATTTGCGATAGGACCGCCCCGATGCGGTGTTCCGAGGCGTCGGTCTGGACCACAAACTCTCGGCTGTAGTCGGGGGCCTGGAGCACAGGGGCGGTACACATAGCTGCTTTCAAGGTCTCGAAGGCCACCTGACACGCGGGTGTCCACTGCACTTTCTGTGGCCGGTTCTTCGAGGTCAGTTCCGTGAGGGGCCCCACAATGCTCCCATAGTTCTTGATAAAGCGCCGATAGTACCCCGTGAGCCCCAGGAAGGCTCGGACGGCGGTCTGGTCGGCCGGGGGTTCCCAGGCCAGGATGGCGTCGATCTTGGGTTGGAGGGGAGCCACTTGGCCGCTCCCCACTTGGTGTCCCAGATAGGTCACGGACCCTTGGCCTATCTGGCATTTGCTGGCTTTCACAGTTAGCCCGGCCCGGCGGAGGGCGGTCAGGACTTCCCAGAGGTGTTTCAGGTGCTCAGCCCAGTGGAGGCTGTACACCGCAATGTCATCTAGGTAGGCGGCACTGAACTCTTCTAGCCCCGCCAGTACTTTGTTTACTAGTCTCTGGAAGGTGGCCGGGGCGTTTTTCATGCCGAAGGGCATCACCTTGAACTGGAAGTGGCCGTCGGGTGTGGAGAAGGCCGAGCGCTCCTGGGCGCTAGGGGTGAGGCCGATCTGCCAATACCCGGCGGTGAGGTCGAAGGTGCTGAGGTACTTGGCGGCCCCCAGGCGGTCGATCAGTTCATCGGCCCGGGGGATGGGATGTGCATCGGTTCTCGTAACAGCATTCAGCCCCCGGTAGTCGACGCAAAACCGGAGTTCTGGCGGGGTGCCAGGTGCGGCGGCCTTGGGGACCAGGACCACTGGGCTGGCCCAGGGACTGTCGGAGGGTTCGACTACCCCCAGGGCCAGCATCTTGGTGACTTCCTTCTGGATGCAGGCCCGAACTCGGTCGGGGACCCGGTAGGCCCGGTGTCGTACTGGTTGACTGTCCCCGGTGTCGACATCGTGGACACACCATTGGGTAACCCCGGGGGTGAGGGAGAACAGATCTGTGAATTGTCCCAATAGTTCTTGACAGTCCCGGCGCTGTGCGGGGGTCAGGTCGGGGGAGAGAGAGATCCCTTTGACGGAGCCGTCCTTCTCGGTGCACTTTAGGAGGTCGGGCAAGGGCTCGGAGTCGTCTTCGGTCCCATCGTCGGTAGCGAGTAGCAGACTCAGTTCTGTGCGGGCAAAATGAGGTTTGAGCCGGTTGGCGTGCAGAACCCGGAGGGGGTTCCGGGGAGACTCCATATCCACGAGGTAAGTGACGGGGCTCTTGCGCTCGATCACCTTGAAGGGCCCCGACCATTTGTCCTGGAGGGCACAGGGTTCGACCGGGGACATGACCCAGACCCGCTGGCCCGGCTCGAACTCGATGGAGGAGGAGTGCTGGTCGTACCAGCGTTTCATGTCCTCCTGACTGGCCTCCAGGTTGGCCTCTGCAAGGGCCCGGAACTTCCGGGTCTGGTTTCGGAGGGTCAGGAGGTATCGGTAGACATCCGGGGGTGCGCCTTGGACGGTAGTTTCCCAGCCCTCTTTGACCAGGCTGAGCGGACCTCGGACAGGGTGTCCGTACAAGAGTTCAAAGGGGCTGAACCCCAGGGATTTCTCTGGTACCTCCCGATAGGCAAACAGGAGGCAGGGCAGCAGGACGTCCCATCTGCGTCGTAGGGGCTCCTCTAGGCCCTGTATCATTCCCTTGAGTGTCCGGTTGAACCGCTCCACAAGTCCATTCCCTTGGGGATGATACGGGGTGGTGAACTTGTATGTGACCCCGCACTGTTGCCACAGGGACCGCATATATTTAGATATAAAGTTCGTGCCCCGATCGTTCACGACCTCCCGGGGGAATCCTACTCGGGAGAAGATCCCCATCAAGGCTCGCCCCACCACGGGAGCGGTGATGGTTCTGAGGGGGATGGCCTCCGGATAGCGGGTGGCGTGGTCCACCAGGACAAGTATGAAGCGATGCCCTTGCGAGGTTTGAGGGTCCAGGGGCCCCACAATGTCTATTCCCACTCGTTCGAAGGGGGTGGTCACTACTGGAAAAGGTTGGAGCGGGGCCTTCACCTTCCCCCCGCTCTTTCCGCTGGCTTGGCATGTCGGGCAGGTGCGGCAGTGGTTATGTACATCAGTGCGCATTTTGGGCCAGTAGAAATGGGTCACCAGGCGGCTGTAAGTTTTGTCCTGCCCCAGGTGCCCTGCGAGGGGCACATCGTGCGCCAGGTTCAAAAGGAAGTCTCTGAATCGCAGGGGAACCACTAGCACTCGGCTGGCCCCCAGCTCGGCAATCTTCTGTTCACTATATAGGAGGTCGTGGTCCCAGTAGACCCAGTGGGACCCTGAGGCGTCCCCGGTAGCCTGGGCAGCGGCTTGTTGGCGGGTCCCCTCGAGAGAAGGGCAGGTCTTCTGTTCCTGCCGAAACTGTTCTCGGGTGGGACCACCCTCTTGGCGCCATTGGGCGAGTTCGGGGATGTCGCTGAGCTCGTGGTGGTTTCCGGGCTCCGAGGGCCTGGTCTCGGAGTCGCATTCTTCATGGATGGCCGAGGGTGGTGGCTCGGGCCACTCCGGCTCTTCGGTCGGGGCGGCCTCGGTCGCTGCCGGGGCTTGGGCCGCCATAGATCGGGTCGTCGCACAGACCCACTCTGGTAGTCCCATCATTCCTAGGTGCTCTCTCCGCTCGACTTGGGCCCAGGGAGAGCTCTCGAGGTCGTTCCCAAGGAGGCAGTCCACGGGAGCGTCGTCCCGGACGGTCACCTTGAGGGTGCCCGACACTCCCCCCCATTCGAAGGGAATTCGGGCCATCTGGCATAGAGTTTCGGAGTTGTCGGCGGCCCTCACGGGGCAGCGTACGTTCGGGATGATCTGTTCGGGGGTCACCAAGTGGCAGCGGACAGCGGTCACACTGGCTCCCGTGTCTCGGAGGGCTTCGGTCCGCCGTCCATTGATGTGGACCCACTGTCGGTATTTTCGAGTGTTGCTCGGTAGCGGGGCCTGGGGGACCATGTCTCTATTGCCCAGGCAGGCGAGGGCCATGGCGGCCGGTTCATACTCAATTTGTTCTTCCTCGTAGACCTCTACGTCTTCTTCTCCCTCTCCTCCCAGAGCTGCAGCAGCGAACTGGCGGGTCGGAGGCCCAGTGGTGCCGGGACGCTGGTTCATGGGGCAGAGAGGGTCACTGGCATAGTGACCGGTCCGCTGGCATCTGTGGCAAGTAATGTTCGGGTGGGGCCCCGGCCGTGCTGGGGGGTCCCTCTTCAGGGACGACGAAGTGTTACTCGGGGGGACCCGGGAGGGGGGCCCCGGCCCGAGGCTGGCGGGAAGCTTCGGCTCTGGTTCTGTCCTCCTCCGCCTCCCCGCTGGCGGGGGTGCCCCCGGCCGCCCTGACCGGTTTCTCCTATCGGTGTTCGGGGGACCCGGGTGCTCACCCATCGATCTGCCTCGACGGCGAGTTTCCGGGGCTCGGTTAGCTTGCTGTCGAGTAGATGCTGTCGGAGCTCGACAAAGCAGTTGTTGGAGAGGTGCTCCCAAACGATGAGGTCGAACAGCTGCTCGTAGGTGGACACTTTGCTGCCCTTTATCCATCCTTCCAGGGCCCTGCTATAAAAGTTCACGTACTCGACCCACGTGGTACCGGGGATTTTCTTGCAGTCTCTGAATCTCTGTCGGTACATCTCGGGGGAGAGGCCATACCGGACAAGCAGGGCCTCCTTCATGTGGTCATAGGAGGACATTACTTTGTCGGCCAGCTCCAGCAGGGTGTCTCTTCCTTCGCTGACGAATCTCCCCCATAAGCCGGCACCCCAGTCTGATTGCGGAATGCGGTGCGCGGTCATGGCAACTTCGTACGCCTTGAACCATTGCTGGATATCGTCATTCTTGTAGTACTCCTTGACGATATCCTTCGGGATGTGGACCTTTGGGTCGGCAGGAGGTGATGGGTTCCGGGCTACCGTGGCGCCAGTTCCTTCGAGGTTGGCTTTGATTTCGAGTTCCTTGAGGCCACGCTCGTGTTCGTATGCGAGTTTTTTTTCTTCCAATTCTCTTTGCGCCGTCTCTCTTCCAGATCTCCCTCTAATCGCAGTTGTTCAAGGGCCATTTTTTTTTCTGCTAATTGGAGTTCTCCGTCCAGCCCGAGCCGGGCGAGCTCTAGTTCATGGAGCCGACTCCTCTCTCGCTCCCGGGCATCTTCGTGGGAGAGGCCCGGGTCCCGGTTGGCGGTTCTTTCCTCTATGGGGGCTATGACGGTACTCACGGGTACTTCTCGGACAATCTCATCGTCCGTTTGGGGTGGGGTCTCTCTGGTCTCCACCCAGGTTTGCAGCGCTTCTTTGAAATCGTCCTTTGTACTTAGTCCAGTGGTAGCGATACCCAAGTCTTTGCAAAATTGTTTAAGTTCTTTATGGGTATACTCCTCTAACAGATCTTTCTGGAATTCTGCGGTTGTTCCGGCTTCCTTAGTAGTCATCGTGGCTGTGGGTCTCTGTCAGTAGTGACGTGTTACTCGCTGTACGATTTGCGTGGGCTCGGATCCCGTCGCTTGCCACCAATGTTGGAAAGGCGGCCCCAGGGGAGACGGATGGTGTCTGACTGTCCGCCCCGAGACCCACCTCTCTGTATGGAATAGGCCGAGCGCCGTAGGGAGGCCTCCTTGGCGAGGCTCCTCTCCTACAATCGTAACAGCAGAGTAATCACACTACTTACAGATAGACACTACACAGGAAGGATGTTCACAAGGATCTTTATATAAGTACTCAAAGCAAGTTCTTGGCAGGATAGCGGCAAGGATCGAGGGATCCGTAATGTCGTGATCGCGGGGAAAAAGGGGGGTAGCGGGACAGTCTTGGCATCCACGGGTGCGTGGATAGTTCGAGGGTTCAGGCCGCGACCGCGTCAGCAGGGCCTCAAAGATAGTTCAGCTTGGTCAGGCCGCGACAGCGTCAGCAGGGCCTCGAAGATAGTTCAGCTTGGTCAGGCCGCGACAGCGTCAGCAGGGCCTCGAAGGTAGTTCAACTTGGTCAGGCTGTGGTATATAAATAAATAATACCGGATCTAGGTTTGACTGGACATAATAATAACACATAGCTCAATAAATAAGAGTCAAGATTCGAGGTAGTAGGAGTTTGCAGGTTTAATACAGCATAAAGGACAGGAACAGGACAACCTGCACGGGAACAGGATGGCAGGGCCCTGCAGGGGGGACAGGGAATGAGCGCGCTAGCTTTAATAACAGTACACAAGCATATATATTAAAACAGTTGCATTACAGTGAATACAATAGGCGGAGCAGTGGGTGTGGTCAATAGCAGTCGCGAAAGATAAGGGTGAAAGTGGGTGTAACAAGGCGTATACATAGACATGTGATGTAAACGTAATAGAATATGTCATTTATGGGGCGGAAACATGGAGGGGGCTACCTAAGGAGCCGGGACCTCTAACCTAATGGTGCGCGCAAACTGACAATGACGTGTTACTAGGAGAAGCTGGGGGCTATGAACTCTGTGCTAGGAGCAGAGACTGAAGTCTGGAGAGTCAGGGCGACATGTGCCTAAACAATATCTAGTATCTGATGTTTAGAGAACATGTTGATGGAATCCAAAAGTTATCGGGGTAAAGGCTAACAGACTCTAAGACTGATGCATGCATTATTCTACATGTAGTGCGTGTTGAGGAATATAAAATGACCATAAATACAGTATTTCTCGTACATGGAGACGTAAAGGCTAGACGATGACGGGAACTATTGATGCGATTCAGTAGCTTAGGAATGCAGAGAAGGAGGGCTGGACTGATAACTAGAATCATAACATACTCTTGGCAGACTCGTAGGCAGAGCCAGGCTGAGCCGGGCACTGTGAGGCAGGAAGTAAGTGAAGGGTCGAGGATACAGGTGGGGGCTGTATCGCTCCTCAGCGAGGGTTCAGGAGACAGAAGCTGAATCTGGTGTCCGGGCCCCTTTTGAGGTCTAGAAAACGGGGACTTTACAATGAAATAACGTGCACACTGAGAAACGTGGCAACGTAACTTTAGATAGGCCTAATACTCGTAGTTTTCATGAGAACTGGAAACTGGCATACTAGAGATGGACACAACTATAATTGCGTCTTTAATCGAACATGGGGAATACATATGCATATTAATCATGCACACATAACATAAGATGGAGGACACGTAGGGACACAGAACATGGCAAAATTTACTTTTCCACATTCCCTCCTTGTCACTACGTTTCCATCAGGAAACATCAATATTCATGATACCATCTATCATTTCATACAGTATCATTTGCTCGTCTCGAATTTTCTTGGAACTGGATTTAGAACGGGACTTGGGACTAGGAATACAAGAGGTAGCACAAATGCCGCAAATCGCAGGGCCACATTGTATACAGAGGCAGCAACTGAATATGATCGCTACTGCAATACCTAGAAAAGACAATACTTTCCATCCCCATGCGGAAATCATATTCCAGAACCAACCGGACCATGTCCAGGTGCCTGGATCTTGGTGTAACATATGGGCAAATTTATGGAGTCTGGTTATAGCTGAATAAACAGACGGCGCGTTATTAGGAATGAAAATGCAGCAACTAGATCCGATGACTCTACAGGCCCCGCCCCTATCGGCCAGTATGACGTCAAGGACGAGACGATTCTGGAGCACGACAATTCTCATAAAGGATTGCTCTTCGGTTAAGTTACTTAGAGCAGAAGTAGTCTCAATCACTACTGCTTCAAGGGTTCTCGTTAATCTACGTATCAGTTTACTATTCACGACAGTACCTAAGTAGGGAAAGACACCTTTATTGATGTCTATGTATTGCTCTAGAGCAGTTTCAGTATAATCGACAATCGGGAGATTTCTCTTGTGTCTAGTATGTACTAGGTGGGAATTCCTATGATAGTCAGGTGGGGCTAGAAAAACTGGTGGCAGTAGGAAGGCAATGTAACATGTTCCATCCCAATCGAGGGGCAGACGAACATATGCGGTTTGACCACAAACAAAATAGGAATGACGTGAAGCTTTGAAAATAGATTTCCTACTGTCACTATACTTGACAACAGTAGTACAATCACTATGTCCTACATGTACGGAACCATTCTTTCGGACACATAATTCACCTTTGACTGGTAGTACTGACATAGCAGGTAAGTCTGGAGTAGAATCAGACTGAACATTCAGGACCATAAAATTCGAAGAATAATTACCCAAATTATAAACTTCATTCTCTAGATCTAACCCTGTTCTGTGGGGAAGACCTTGCTTGTCTGGAAAACATGTACTGTTAAGAAAAGACATATCTGTTGAGGATGACGTTAACGTGGACCATGCTCCACACGAACCATTATGTGAAAATGGATAAGGAAAGAGTGGCAGAACTCCCTTCGGTGTCTGGAAAGGGGGGAGTCGACCACACACCCAACAATTAGTGGCATTGCTGGTCTGGTGTGAATAATGTAACATGCGGATAAAGGAATTATTACGCATAGCAAGACGATAAGAGAGTTCATGAGGAGGCAGATCACTAAACGTGTGCTCTACTGTAGCAATAGAAGACGTATTTACATGAGGAACTGGAAAATACAAATAAAATGCATAACCTGTGCAGGTAAACATAAGGCTGAAAAACAATATGAAACTTAGAAAAACGATACATCGGATTGAGTTTTGACTAACTCTCTCACTATGGGGGTCTATTTTATACATGTCAGAAACCGGTCTAACCGTTTCACCTAGGGGAGGACTTAGACAATCAAACTGGCTGACTTATTTTACTAGACCTTAATTTTAGCTTATACTCCTGTTGCGGAGTTTTCTCTAACAGGGAGGGATTCGTATCATAGTCTTTTGCGGGACAGTCCTTAAGAATAGTACTTTGGCAGTCTTTCAAATCCTCGGTAATGTTCTTGGTAACAGACTTCAATCCAAAAAATCTTTTCACATGTGACAAATGGACCCAGCCCTTCCTGCATTCCAGCTTGACGGCAGTACGGGTGGCCAGGAGGACCTGTTTGGGTTCTTTCCAGCGGGGCTCCAGCGGACTTGAACGATCAAAGTTCCTCACAAGAACCATGCATCCGGGAACGATTTCATGCGGTGCCACCTCGGTATTGTCTGGAAATGCGGCAGCAACCTGTGAACGACAAGAGTTGAGGGCAGACATCAAGGAAGCTAGGTAATCTGTCAGCATATTACTTGAAACATCGGTAATACTTCGGGGTCTAGGTGTACCCCACATGTTAGGGGGGCGGCCGAATACGACCTCGTACGGAGACAGACCTGATCTGGAATGTGCGACCATGCGCATATAAAACAAAGCGACTGGCAGAGCTACTAGCCAGTCCACACCTTTCTCTTTACATACTTTTGCAATTCGAATTTTCAGGGTCTGATTATGTCTCTCTACTAGACCAGCTGCTTCTGGATGGCGTACACAATGGAACTTCCACTGGTACCCTAACAACAGGGAAATATGTTTCATAAGCTCGGATGAGAATGGCTGGCCGTTATCAGAATATACGACTCTAGGGAGTCCGTAGCGGGGGAAGAATTCACGAACCAACTGCTTGGCAGTGGTCGCGGCTGTGTAATCTGGGACTGGATATGCCTCTGTCCACCTGGACAAAGCGCATACAACTACGAGGACATACTTGAAACCTCGACATCGCTCCATCTGAATATAATCCATCTGGAGGACTTCAAAAGGGTGGTCAGGGGGCTGGAATCCACCTTGTTCCACCGGGACACTTTTACCTGGATTAAACTGGCAACATATCATACAGGTACGGACCTTCTGCTTAGCTGCAGCTCGTAAATGCTTGTTGAACCAAATGTTCTGGATACTATCTAACATAGCTTTTTCTCCTAAATGTGCTGGACTATGTGCGGTATTGATAATGACTTGAACCATAGAGTCGGGGAGAAACCATGTGGCTCTACCCTTCGTTACCCATCCCTGATCTGTCTGGACCCCTCCTTGTTCGGACCATTTCTTGATTTCATCGGGAGTAGCATGTGACTGGATATCTATGACGTCTTGAGTAGGGTCCTTAACTGTCATACATGTAGTCGGATCTGGAGTATGTGTCTGTGTCGGGTTAACTGAAATGTCTGGAGTCTGAGCTGTAAGCTTGGCTGTGCGATCTGCTAGATCATTACCTTGGGAAATAGTGTCAGTAACTTTCGTATGTGCTTTGCACTTCATGATAGCAATAGATGTCGGTAAATGTATGGCATCTAACAGAGCTTGAATAAGGAGACCATGCTGAATCTTGGTTCCATGAGAAGTCATGAAACCTCTCTCCTGCCAGAGCACTCCGAAGTCGTGTACAACTCCGAATGCGTAACGTGAATCTGTGTAAACATTAACTTTCAGGTTCTTAGCGTGTATGCAGGCTTGGGTCAGAGCGACTAGCTCTGCTGCTTGAGCGGACAGGGTGTCAATACGGTGTGTTTCTATAACTTCAGTGTCAGTAGTCACTGCATACGCGGCTACTAGTTCTCCTGTACTTGTTCTCATACATGAACCATCCACATAAAGTGTCAGGTCGGGATCTGGTAATGGAATATCTGTCAGATCTTGTCTTGGCTTTGTCATAGTGTTAACTACTTCCACACAGTCGTGTGTGGCAGAATTCGAAATAACTGATGGTAACAGTGTAGCAGGATTTAGAATGTTGCAGCGTCTGATTTCTATGTGTGGCTGGAACAGTGTCAGTTCATAACCTGTTAAACGTGCAATTGTCAAGTGCTGAGTCTGTGTTCGGTTTAAAAGAACTTCCACAGAGTGTGGAACTTGTACTGTCAAGGAATGTCCTAACACTATGGAATCACTTTGTCTGATAGCTAGTGCTGTGGCTGCAACTGACTTGAGGCACGCAGGCAGAGCTTGGGCTACAGGATCTAGTGTGCTCGAAAAATAAGCACAGGGCTTGTACTGTCCTGCTTGATCTTGTGTGAGAACAGATAATGCTGTACCTTCACGTTCTGTGACAAAAAGTGTAAAAGGCTTACTGTAGTTCGGTGTAGCTAGAACTGGAGCTTGGCATAGAGCTTTCTTTAACTCATTGAAACTAAGTGTATGTTCAGATGTCCAAGGGAGGACAGTCGATACGGCTGCCTCCTGTGTCGTTAACTGTATCAGTGGCTTGGCTAGAAATGCATACTGAGGAATCCATTGTCTGCAGTAAGAAGTGAGGCCGATAAAAGCACGTACCTCCTTCTGGGTCTTGGGCTGAGGAAGACTCGCTATTAACTGGATACGGTCTGGTGTCAACTGCCTACCCCTCTTGGACAGTAAGTGGCCTAAATAGATCACTTGCTGGACACAGAATGGAAGCTTCGAAGGGGACACCTTGTGCCCCATCTCGGCAAGGAAATACAAGACTGTAAGTGATGCTCGCTCGCAAGCACGTTCAGAACGGGCTGTGATCAGTAGATCATCGACATACTGGAGCAGGGCAGTGTCAGTTGGCATGTGAATGTTGTCTAGTTGTCTCTTAAGTGCTTGACTGTAAATACTAGGACTTTCTGTGAAACCTTGAGGAGCTCGTGTGAACTTATAGCTTCTTCCATTTAAACAAAATCCGAAAAGAAACTGGCTGTCTGGATGAATGGGGACACTGAAAAACGCGTTCTTGAGGTCTATGACTGTAAAAAATGAGGCTTCGGAATCAATGGCTGTCAATAGGGATGAAATATCTGGGACAACTGGATACTGGGGAATAATACATTTATTGAGTTCTCGAAGGTCAATCACTAATCGATATACTGGGGGTGCATTTGGATCAGTACGTTTCATGACTGGAATGATCGGAGAATTACATACATTGGAGTCAGTTTCTACAACTACTCCTTGAGCGATGAGCTCGTCAATAATTTTGGACAAGGCTGCTACAGCCTCAGGTGGCAATCTGTACTGTCTGATTCGTGGCAGGACTACACCTGGCTTGAGAGTCACACGATGGGGTGTGATTTGCATATAACCAACATCAGTTGGACCTTGCGCCCATAGATGCTGCGGAACATTGGACAATCTCGGATCAAAATCTCGTAATACATAGTGACCCTTGAAGTCACGTAGGAACAATCGTATTCCCTCTGGGGAGCAGCAAATAACTGCACCTAATTCTTTCAGTGTTTTAATGCCTAACAGATTTTCTGGACATGACTTCGTAAGTAACAGATCAGTAGTGCGGGACAATGGACCTACTTCTAGAGTAACTGGCTTAGATATCTCGTTTACAATAGGCTTTCCTGAAAAACCAAGGGAAACATTTCTAGAGCCTGAGAGCGGAGCCCCTGGAACTTCGGCGTGACTGATGGTCGTCCTACTTGCCCCTGTATCAATCAGAAACTTTCTGTCTTTCCCTAGTACTTGACTATGCACATAGGGACCCTCTTGATCTACAGGTATCTCGATGAGAGGCAAGCCTACCTCCCTCTCTAGGCTGTTTCATGAATATGGCTGATACTCTGGATACTCGGACTGTGCATACTGGTACATCTGCTGTGTAACATGCTGTGTTGCAGCAATAGGCTGCGGTGCTGGAACTGTCTGTTGTGCATTCTGTGGCTGAGAAGTCTGTGAAACTTGTTCTTGTCTAGGCGGACGTGGTCTTTCTTTAGTCTTACCAGTAGCTATATTATGTTTCAGAACTGCACACTCGTTTATATAATGACCTGGCTGTTTACAATAATTGCATGTCCCTTTAACGGGAACTGCAGGATGACTGGCTTGATTCGTACCCCTCTTCTGACTGTCTTGAGGAACAGATTGTGCAACTAGTACTTTCATTTTCGTGTCTTTCATACGTTTTCTCTCGTGTTCTTGCTCTTCTCTGATTCTATTCTGGTGGTACTGAAGCATCTGTAACATCTGGGACGGAGTACTAGCTTGCCATGTGCTTTCGACTTTCAAAACTCGGTTCTTAACTTGTGGACTTGAGTTCTCGACTAATTTAGTAACAAAAAGATGAGGGTATGACTCGCTACTTGTCTTGAGGCCACTGTTTATAATAAAGCATTTCTCAAATCTAGAATAAAAATCACTAGTGTCTTCGTCTTGTTTCTGTTTACAGGCTGAGATTGAATCCCAGTCTTCCTTTTTAGTGGCTAATAACCTTGGCAAAACTTGTATTAACAGTTCTGGTAATTCTTTACATTTCTCTCCTAGACCGGTACCTGGTACTCGTATCTTATCTTCAGCTTCTAGAACTGCCCAATCGATCTTTTTCTCTCCCACCTCCCATTCTTTTTCCTTGAGTTTCTCGTATACCCCTGCGGGCAACAGGACCTTTAACATTTTAATAATATCTGGATACGTGTATTCTCCCATACGGAGCATGTCTTTTAATTCTCGGTGAAACCCTGCTGGATCTTTGTCGTGACAAGGAATTAATTTCTTCATCTCTAAGAGTTCCATCTTTGTAATCGGGGTGTAAACAAACACTCGTTGCATTTCACCATCTGCTGTCCTGACTGGGTGTACTTCTCGTAACGGATTCTGTCTGTCTATGTAAAAGGGTTTACTTTCTGGGGGTGAGACATGAACAAAATGCGGGTTCAAAAACGTTCTATATTTGTGGCGCTGTTCTAGAATGACACTAATTAAATCGGTACCTAGACCCTTCCACCTATACTGGAGTAACTCGTTCAGGACATCATGTAACGGACCTGGATCAGAATGTTGACCCTCATACAGAGTAATGAGGTGCTGGATCATATACATACCCACCAGTCGTTGCTCGGCTGGGGGCAATTTCAGAAACATTTGTGCCACTATTTCGTCTGGAAAAGTGGTAGAATCAGTAATCCATCGGACTGCTGATCGGACTAGTTCTTGTTCATGCATAGTACTTAATTCACTATAACCGATTCGTGATTTCAGAATGTGATCGGTAGCTTGAAATACTTGTTCTAGAGAACCTTGTTCTGGTGCTGGATGATGAAAAACTGTCTTGTGTTCTAGGCGTAAATGGCGATCTGGAAATCTAGATTTTCCTACATACGCTATTCTGGCGGGATTCTCGTCCTCTACCTCTTCAGGAGAAGAGTCATTCTCTTTCTCGCTTACTTGTGCTGCTTTACGTTGTTCGTGTAACTTTATTATTTCTTTACGAATTTTCTTGTACATACTCTCTATACTACTGATAGTTCTGTGTTTACCCTCGGCTATATTATCACTCCACCTTGTCAGGATTCTCATTTCGGCCTGATCTTTGGTCGGGGAATCTTGTTCTCTTATTAAACAATTAATCAGAAATTTTAATATCATGAGCTGGATCTCAGCTTTCCTTTGAGACATGGCTTCGCCAATACTTTCTGGATCATTCCCTGTACGGATGAAACGATATATTCTGTCTAGATCTTCTTTCATGTCCGGTAGGGTGTCCAAATACCCGGTCACCCGTCTTACACGGATGGAATATATTACTGTACTATCATCACCTGCAACTGGATCATAACGGCATTCAGTAAGAGCTCGTCGGATGTCTGCAACGGACTTATATTTGGGCGTACGCTGTAACGCACATTCATGTAACTCGGCCAACGTTCTACGTTGGTGTGGTGGCGGGGTACCAGGAGGACCTCCTCCTGCGGCCCCTAAACCGGAATCGTCGACTGATACTCGTCGTACCGGTGAGGTGGGAAATTGTAATGTAGGCTGGACCGGGGGTACCGTAGCGAGTACTGCAAAGGGTGCCCCGGTGTCTGGGGGAGCAAGAATTGCCTGATTTACAGGAACTGGCGGAACAGGATTTGCATATTCCGGGACTGTGTCGTCCAAATAGGACGAGATGAAAATATCAGCTGCGGTCGGTTTGTGACGTAGCTTAGTCGGAACTAATGGTGGCGGAAAATTACTGGATGCCTCCGGGGTCGCTTTTGGCAAGCCCTCGGCAAGAAGAGGATACATACCCTTAATAAGGGCATTCCTCTGTCTGTCTGACTGTTCGGTTTTAACTCGTTCACCTATCTCGATTAATTCCCTTTCTTGGGCTCGTTCTAAGGATTCTCTACTTAATTCTGACTTTCTGATTTCTTTTTCGGTTCTTTTATGAGATTCTTTGCGCCATAACTCGATGGCATCTTTCTGTGACTGTCTGGCTTTCTTTTTCCATAATGCTTCTTCTACTCGCATGATGCACTCGGCATCCCACGTACCTGATACGGGCCATCTATACTTTTCCTCTAACTGTTTGGTATACTCTACCCATAAATCTAGATATAATATGGCACTTATGCCATGCTTTTGATACATAAAATGACCTGGACTGTCCCTAGGCGGGACAGGAACTGCTGCTTCTAGCAGACCTTTTCTGGTTTTTAACTGACGTAATTTAGAAAATAAGGGCATGACTGAACTGTAACCTAGACACAATACGCAATTACAATACACAATGAACACGGTAATTACTCCACATTCATACCACGACATTACAATACATGAAAAACATTTAAAATAACAGTTCGAACAGAATACTACCTGGAATACTGAAAACAGAATACATGAACTTTCTCGAGAAACAGAACTGACTAGAACAGAAACTAGATGCACTGCTAAAACAGTACAAAACTCACCGGTCTCATAAAGGGACACGTCAGGACCCGCATCCACCGAAGTGGACACTTCGTTTTGGGATCTGTGTACCACCAAACCCCACGGACCAGAGACAATAAGATTGACCCTGTCTAGATACTACCCCAGCAACGGTACTCACCGGGCAGCAAGGACGGAAGGCCTCGGACTGGACTGGACTGCTTCGACACCGGACGGACGAACTTCGGACTTCTGTTACGGGTGGGCCTCCGGATACCTCGGACCTTGGACTCTCGGCTTGGGCTCTGGTCGGGACTCGCCGCGTTCCTCCACCGCCTCGTCTGGATGCTGGACCGCCACCTCCGTCTCCTCCGTGGGCCTGAGGGATACTTGGAGCAGAAATATCTGCACGTGGCCGGTATGGTTCCGTCACGGCTGCAGAGGGTCAGGGGGCCGGCGTGGCTTCACCGGCGCGTGGGGAAAGGGCAAGTCCCTGTTCGGGCGCCATTATGTGGTATATAAATAAATAATACCGGATCTAGGTTTGACTGGACATAATAATAACAGATAGCTCAATAAATAAGAGTCAAGATTCGAGGTAGTAGGAGTTTGCAGGTTTAATACAGCATAAAGGACAGGAACAGGACAACCTGCACGGGAACAGGATGGCAGGGCCCTGCAGGGGGGACAGGGAATGAGCGCGCTAGCTTTAATAACAGTACACAAGCATATATATTAAAACAGTTGCATTACAGTGAATACAATAGGCGGAGCAGTGGGTGTGGTCAATAGCAGTCGCGAAAGATAAGGGTGAAAGTGGGTGTAACAAGGCGTATACATAGACATGTGATGTAAACGTAATAGAATATGTCATTTATGGGGCGGAAACATGGAGGGGGCTACCTAAGGAGCCGGGACCTCTAACCTAATGGTGCGCGCAAACTGACAATGACGTGTTACTAGGAGAAGCTGGGGGCTATGAACTCTGTGCTAGGAGCAGAGACTGAAGTCTGGAGAGTCAGGGCGACATGTGCCTAAACAATATCTAGTATCTGATGTTTAGAGAACATGTTGATGGAATCCAAAAGTTATCGGGGTAAAGGCTAACAGACTCTAAGACTGATGCATGCATTATTCTACATGTAGTGCGTGTTGAGGAATATAAAATGACCATAAATACAGTATTTCTCGTACATGGAGACGTAAAGGCTAGACGATGACGGGAACTATTGATGCGATTCAGTAGCTTAGGAATGCAGAGAAGGAGGGCTGGACTGATAACTAGAATCATAACATACTCTTGGCAGACTCGTAGGCAGAGCCAGGCTGAGCCGGGCACTGTGAGGCAGGAAGTAAGTGAAGGGTCGAGGATACAGGTGGGGGCTGTATCGCTCCTCAGCGAGGGTTCAGGAGACAGAAGCTGAATCTGGTGTCCGGGCCCCTTTTGAGGCCTAGAAAACGGGGACTTTACAATGAAATAACGTGCACACTGAGAAACGTGGCAACGTAACTTTACATAGGCCTAATACTCGTAGTTTTCATGAGAACTGGAAACTGGCATACTAGAGATGGACACAACTATAATTGCGTCTTTAATCGAACATGGGGAATACATATGCATATTAATCATGCACACATAACATAAGATGGAGGACATGTAGGGACACAGAACATGGCAAAATGTACTTTTCCACAAGGCCGCGACAGCGTCAGCAGGGCCTCGAAGATAGTTCAGCTTGGTCAGGCCGCGACAGCGTCAGCAGGGCCTCGAAGATAGTTCAGCTTGGTCAGGCCGCGACAGCGTCAGCAGGGCCTCGAAGGTAGTTCAGCTTGGTCAGGGCGCGACAGCGTCAGCAGGGCCTCGGAGGTGGTTTAGCTTGGTCAGGCCGCGACAGCGTCAGCAGGGCCTCGAAGGTGGTTCCGGGTGCAAGAGTTCGGATCAGGATCAGCCGCGACGAGGTCAGCAGGGCTTCAACTCCAGATACAACTGCCGTCTGGATCCGGGGCTGGCCCAGATATAGGACTGGAGGGCTTTGATGTCCGGACCCTCGCGCCTGGGGGTCAGAGGGGCCGGGATGAAGGTGTCCAGACACCCAGCAGGGGGGCGGAGCCAGTGCCCAGGGAGCCTGGAGAGCGATCGATACCAGGCGTCCGGGGCGGTGGGAGGCCCATCGAGACTCTCCTCCTCCGGGGTCTGGTCGAGTGGCCACTTTACCACCTAGGAGGATCCTGGTGCCTCCAGGTCTGGACTTTGCTGGGGCCGGGCCCGGGATGGCTGCGGCCACGTGTCCGGGGGGTGAGGGTCCCAAGATGGAGTCGGGCCGGAAAGGGTGGCCTGGTCAGGGTGCCAGGCTGGCAGCGTTGGCGAGCAGGCTCCGCCGGGGTACCAGGGAGGCGGAGAGCTGTAGGTGGCCGGGGGGCTGCTCGCGCCGACGGTTTGTGAATGTGCGTGTCCGCTGGGTCGATAGTAGGTAAAGGGAGGGCCGATGTCGTCCTGGGCCCTCCATGCGGACGGGTTCGGACCACGCCACGAGGCCGTGTCCAACACAGACGTAAAATATTGACGCATTTGTGTCCTAGAAGTGGCGCAGTGAAATCTCATAGATTTCACTGCGTCACTTCTACGACCCTTTCTTGCGTCAGAACGCCCCCCCCTGCATACATTATACCTGGCGCAGGTATAATGTGGCACAGGGGTTTACAAAGTGACGCATCTACCTAGATGCGTCACTTTGTAAATATGGCACAACAAGGCACATTTTTTTACGCCACTGGTGCGTCACAAAAAGTGACGCACCAGCGGCGTAAAAGTGACGCACAGCCTCATAAATGAGGCCCAATGTCTTTACAAATTAACCACTGACTACGAGCGCTATGAAATTTAAATTTCATACTTGATCATTGAGTGTGGAATTGCAAAAAGAGAGGTGTGATGTTTAAAAAAGGACCTCCCCTTTTGACAACCGAAAATGCTATTGGTACGCTGGTATCCAAAATCTTGTCTTCCAATGGTTGTCCAACTTCCTAACCCATCGTACCCAAGCAGTCAATCTCGGCACCTTCCACTCCCCAACATCAGAGCTGGCTAAAGGTGTGTCCCAGGTATCCTGCCTGAGCCCCACGTTGTTTAATATTTATGTGACCCCTCCTGTAGAACTCCGTAAGAACCTGGGCTTCATCCCAACTTCGTATGCGGATGATACCCAGCTCCTAACGACATTTACAAAAAAATTACAATAATACTCAGTCCGCCTTTTTTGAAGGCATGACAGCCATCTCGGACTGGATGAGGAATAACTTTCTCCAACTAAATTATGACGCCATGTGTGCGAAGGCGCCGTGCCATTGTATCAATATGTACATTGTTTATTGACATATATGTGTGAAAAACTGAAAATAAAGATTTAAAAAAAAACACAAAAAAAACTCTCCAACTAAATGCAAGTAAAACCAAGATTATGCTCTTCGGAGAGGCACCCCTACTCTGGTCTTCAGAGTGGTGGCCCACTAACCTAGGTCCTGCACCGATCCCGAAAGCAGAGGTGAAAAATGTAGGTGTACATTTAGACCAGAAACTCACGATGAAAGAACATGTTACATCTACCGTGAGCTCCTGTTTCCACACACTCAAGTCTTTTGAGGAAGGTTTTTCCATTCCTCCCTATGACAGTTCAGAAAACTTTACTTCAGGCACTCGTAATTAGTCGTCTTGACTATTGCAATGCCCTCTTGATCGCAGCCAAAGAATCGTGCCTCAACAGACTCCAGGTGGTCCAAAACACGGCGGCGCGACTGGTTTCTAACTCTCCTGCCAGGACCGCCTCCTTGCCTTTACTCCTGAGACTACATTGGCTTCCTATCCGCAAGTGGATCCACTTTAAAATCTGCTGCATAGTACATAAATTGGCTAGTACCTGAGCTTTCCTGTTACTACTTGATCGTTCTGGATGAGACGACTGTAGATTTTTCAATTAAGGCACATTTATGGGCCCATCTTCCAAAAATTGTCCAGAAGTTGATGCGAAGATATAGCAGGTAACTTAACGACATTCAGCGTGCTGTGTAACACAACAAGCCATCATTCGTTTGACTGAAGATTTTTCCAACTTCAGAGTCTGCATATATGTATATTGCAGAAACCTGCACCGTGTGAATAATCTGCAAGAATAATAGCCACCAGCATACAAGGTTTGCGCCACACTACAGCCAAGGGTCTTCAGAAATATCTCTTTGTCCTGAAGATGGTCTCATCAATTCATTATTAGAGACCGAAACGTCGACTTTTGCTTTTTCCCCATTGAACTTAATACACCAATCGCAACAAGGGAGGAAAGCATAGACAATTGTTCCAAAGAAGTGTTTAACTTATCCAATGAATATGTCCTTCTTGTAACATTGTTGATATTGATTGTGTACCCTTTTTAATTAATTTGTTTAAAAGTATTAAATACAAAAAAAAATCATATACACCCTTTTTAGGTCTCGCGACCTATCAATGCGCGCAAGCGCATTGAGGGAGCGAGAATTCAAGTGCTCAAAAAACTCGTGAAACCAAGGGTTTCACGAGTGCGGTTTTCTTTAAGTTCACGTGAATCACGTGAGCAAACAAGCACGCACATTCACGGCCGCACAGCACATCAAAGGGCTTCGCCCAGCGTGCGCTCTGCGGCTTCTCCTCCCCTAACACGCTATCTCAGCTCTCCTGCCCCCGGCCGCACAGCACATCAAAGGGCTTCGCCCAGCGTGCGCTCTGCGGCTTCTCCTCCCCTCCGGCCATTTGCCACACTCCTTGATTTTCTGCCTCCAACCCCAGCACTTCTGGGCTCGTCCAGGCAGTGAGGGAATGGAATAAAAACAAGCACTGGCGTTGCCAATAGGTCTCGCATTAGGAAAGTTTATGTCATTTACAATACTAATAGGTTAAACTTTCCTAATGCGAGACCTATTGGCAACGCCAGTGCTTGTTGTTCTTGTTCTCTATGCCTAGATCACCTAATGTGACTACCACAAATTGAATGATTAATCACTGTTGCATTTCTGCACGATTGACCAGCATTATTTTTGGGTCATAAACTAGTACTGTTTAGTTTAAGTTGTTAATAATACGAACAAAACCTCTTGAAGGTATCCTTACCATTGCATAGTACATAAGGCACTATAGGCAACGCCCCCAGCTACCTCGCCGACAGACTCATACGTTACCAGTCTTCAGGAACACTCAGATCAGGATCTAAATCACTCCTCTCGGTTCCTTGTGTAAAGAAATCCCGCATAGGGGGGGAAAGCCTTTTATCATCTGGCTCCCTCCTTCTGGAATCAACTCCCGCTTCACCTCCGCGAATGTACCAACTATCTGCAATTCCTCAGGTTTCTTAAAACGAGCTCTTCTGATTCTCTCTGCTGACTCTGTAGTAGCTCCGTAGCGCGGCGACAATTTGGACACTTAACAAGACAAATAAATAAATACATTTATCAATTTAACATTTCTTAATTTATCGAACATGCAAGAATGAAGGCTTGACTCAGACCTGCCTCCAGTCAAGCCTGTGAATGCAGGTACCGCGCAGATCTTTGAAGTAGGGACAGAGGGCCAGATGTAGGTAATCTGATTTTACCGATTCTTAAATACGGAATTTTACCGATTCGGTATTCAAAAATCGGTAAATGAGATGTAGGGAAAAAAATCGGTATTTTTTACCGATTCGGTAAAATTCGGTATCGGACTTTCGGAATTTACCGATTCGGTAAATTTACCGAATCGCAAACCGTTGTGATTCGGTAAATTTACCGATTCGGTAATATTTCCGATTCGGTGTTTTACCGAATCGGTAACTTTACCGATTCGGTAAATTTACCGAATCGGTAAATTTTACCTACATCCCGAAAATTTACCTACATCCCGAAAGCTCAATACCGGTCGGTAACGGCCGAAAATACAGATTTTCGGCCGTTACCGACCAGTAAAGGGCTTCCTACATCTGGCCCAGAGCTCTCTGGCCAATCAACTCCATGCTTGCCTACTGGCTTTTGGCTAGCTGACACATTGGGTGGTTGCCTACCCTACCACCTGGACAGGACTGACACCCCCTTCACATCGGAAGCGTCACAGAAATATGTAGCCCAGTTTTCAAGCCAATAACAGGTGTATTGCTTCTACATTCAGAGAACACCACGCGGATAGTGGTCTCACTAATACGACGTAGACATTGTCCACTACATTTGTAACAGTCTTAAAGGGGTCGACTCGTCTGAAGGGAAGCGCGTCAGGGTGGTATTTCATGGCTGTCAGGCAAACAAAGCAGGTCGTTGAGATTGGAAGGTGGCTAGCAGGTTAGTGACAGCATTAAAGGAGGTTCCAAGAGTTAGAGCATGATTGGTGAGTCCACCAATCAGTGGCAGTATGGAAAGTGTGTTCACCATTCTGTGGTAGTGTGGAAAGTGCCTCCACCAATCTGTGGCACCTTAGAAAGTATCTCCACCAATCTGTTGCAGCATGGAAAGTGCCTCCACCAATCTGTGGCCGTGTGAAAAGTGCCTCCACCAATATGTGGCAGCCTGAAAAGTGCCTCCACCAATCTGTGGCAGCATAAAATGTGCATCCTCCAATCTGTGGCAGCATGGAATGTACCTCCACCAATATGTGGCAGCATGGAAAGTGCCTCCGCCAATCTGTGGCAGCAAGGAAAGTGCCTCTGCCAATCTGTGGCAGTGTGAAAAGTGCATCCACCAATCCGTGGCAGCCTAGAAAGGACCTCCACCAATCTGTGGCAGCAGTGGCATAACAAAACGCGAGGGGTCCCCCCTGCAAGATATGCTGAAGGTGCCCTTACACTCACATCAGCAGGGGCTGAGGGGGCCACCTCCAGTTTGGGTAAGCCGGCTCTTTCCCCACTCCCCGCGCACCGCAGGGGCTGTGGGGCCTTTGTTCCGCCCTTGTGTGGCAGCATGAAATGTGCCTCCACCAGTCTGTGGAAGCAGGGAAAGAGGCTTGACTGGTGTGCTGCGAAGTAGGTCTTTAACCCGCTTTACGCAGCTCAGAAGGTGCCTCCCTGGTTATTATTACATATCAATGGGGTAACCCAACAGTAACCTGAAGGACCTGGGTAAATTGTAATACGCAGCAACAATGGTTCAATCAGAGAGACCAACAGAAAGGACAAGACAAAACTAATTACCTTGTCCTAACTTCATTTGTCTGCACCAAACTCCTCAATCCTGAGGTATGGGGTGAACAATTACATTTATCAATAGGAAAGAGAATATACAAAAATATCAAAACTTATCTCACATAATAAATTTAAATGCATAAGTTACATTACATTATTTATATACGGTTGCTCCAGATAGAAAGATAAGAAAGAGAAAGTGCTCAAAAAGAGAACACGTGTAGGAAATTTGGTTAGAGAATGCAAAGAGGAAGTCCACCATATGCAGGTAACATAGCCATTGTACATCATAAATGCGATCTCATAGTATTGGAGTTTTAGTTTCAATCAAAGTTGCCCCTTTAATGAAAGGATAGTCCAATCCAGGCTTTTGCGAAAAGTCGACGTTTCGACCCATCATACAGCAGTGGGGCTATTTAGAGCCTCAACAGTGGGACTTCATCAGGACTTGGCAAAAGAACGGAAAGGAGCAACTTCGAGTATTCAGTCCTCCCGTAAGGTGTTTGCAAAAATTATTCAGAAGACAAGGGCCGACTTCTTATCTAAAAAGGAAACTTGCACACGACCCTCATACCATGTGGCCTTGTCAGGGAATATCATTATGTAGACATGTGAAAACTCAGTTGCTAACTGTCAAGTATAGGAAAAAAGCCTCTGGCTGAATGAATCACCTCGGGCTATCTGGTTCCCAAGAATTCACTGATTCATGAGAATGCAGCCCTGGTTGTTGGCAGCATGGAAGGTGCCCCGACTGGCTGAGGACAAAGTGCATATTGTATCCCTAGTGCGAGCAGCATCAATGGAAAGCACTTTTGAGGGTCAGTCTCAGCACAGAAGGTGTCCTCCTATTTGATGACAGCATGGAAGGAGCTTTCTTGGTTGGTGGTAGTTTGACAGGTGCCCCTGCCACTCGGTGACAAGAGAAGGTACTTCTCTTGGTTGATAGTAGCCCGGAATGTGGCTCTGTTGATTGATGATAGTTTAGAAGGTGGCTCTGTTGATTGATGATAGTTTAGAAGGTGCCTCTGTTGGTTGATGGTAGCCCTGATTGAGACTTTCTTGATTGATGGTTACTCAGAAGGTGCCTCTGTTGGTTGATGGTAGTTTAGAAGGTGCCTCTGTTGGTTGATGGTAGTTTAGAAGGTGCCTCTGTTGGTTGATGGTAGTTTAGAAGGTGCCTCTGTTGGTTGAGGGTAGCTTAGAAGGTGCCTCTGTTGGTTGATGATAGTTTAGAAGGAGCCTCTGTTGGTTGATGATAGTTTAGAAGGTGCCTCTGTTGGTTGATGATAGTTTAGAAGGAGCCTCTGTTGGTTGATGATAGTTTAGAAGGAGCCTCTGTTGGTTGATGATAGTTTAGAAGGTGGCTCTGTTGGTTGATGGTAGTTTAGAAGGCGCCTCTGTTGGTTGATGGATGGTAGCTTAGAAGGTGCCTCTGTTGGTTGATGATAGTTTAGAAGGAGCCTCTGTTGGTTGATGGATGGTAGCTTAGAAGGTGCCTCTGTTGGTTGATGATAGTTTAGAAGGAGCCTCTGTTGGTTGATGATAGTTTAGAAGGAGCCTCTGTTGGTTGATGATAGTTTAGAAGGTGCCTCTGTTGGTTGATGATAGTTTAGAAGGTGCCTCTGTTGGTTGATGATAGTTTAGAAGGAGCCTCTGTTGGTTGATGATAGTTTAGAAGGTGGCTCTGTTGGTTGATGATAGTTTAGAAGGTGGCTCTGTTGGTTGATGATAGTTTAGAAGGTGCCTCTGTTGGTTGATGATAGTTTAGAAGGTGGCTCTGTTGGTTGATGAATGTTTAGAAGGTGCCTCTGTTGGTTGATGGTAGCCCTGATTGAGACTTTTGTGATTGATGGTTACTCAGAAGGTGCCTCTGTTGGTTGATGATAGTTTAGGAGGTGCCTCTGTTGGTTGATGATAGTTTAGACGGTGCCGCTGTTGGTTGATGATAGTTTAGAAGGTGGCTCTGTTGGTTGATGATAGTTTAGAAGGTGGCTCTGTTGGTTGATGATAGTTTAGAAGGTGTCTCTGTTGGTTGATGATAGTTTAGAAGGTGGCTCTGTTGATTGATGGTAGCCCTGATTGAGACTTTCTTGATTGATGGTTACTCAGAAGGTGGCTCTGTTGGTTGATGATAGTTTAGAAGGTGCCTCTGTTGGTTGATGATAGTTTAGGAGGTGCCTCTGTTGGTTGATGATAGTTTAGAAGGTGCCTCTGTTGGTTGATGATAGTTTAGAAGGTGGCTCTGTTGGTTGATGATAGTTTAGAAGGTGGCTCTGTTGGTTGATGATAGTTTAGAAGGAGCCTCTGTTGGTTGATGATAGTTTAGAAGGTGCCTCTGTTGGTTGATGATTGTTTAGAAGGTGCCTCTGTTAGTTGATGATAGTTTAGACGGTGCCTCTGTTGGTTGATGATAGTTTAGAAGGTGCCTCTGTTGGTTGATGGTAGTTTAGAAGGTGGCTTTGTTGGTTGATGATAGTTTAGAAGGTGTCTCTGTTGGTTGATGATAGTTTATAAGGTGCCTCTGTTGGTTGATGGTAGCCCTGATTGAGACTTTCTTGATTGATGGGTACTCAGAAGGTGCCTCTGTAGGTTGATGATAGTTTAGAAAGTGCCTCTGTTGGTTGATGATAGTTTAGAAGGTGGCTCTGTTGGTTGTTGCTAGTTTAGAAGGTGCCTCTGTTGGTTGATGGTAGCTTAGAAGGTGCCTCTGTTGGTTGATGGATGGTAGCTTAGAAGGTGCCTCTGTTGGTTGATGATAGTTTAGAAGGAGCCTCTGTTGGTTGATGATAGTTTAGAAGGAGCCTCTGTTGGTTGATGATAGTTTAGAAGGTGCCTCTGTTGGTTGATGATAGTTTAGAAGGAGCCTCTGTTGGTTGATGATAGTTTAGAAGGTGCCTCTGTTGGTCGATGATAGTTTAGAAGGTGGCTCTGTTGGTTGATGAATGTTTAGAAGGTGCCTCTGTTGGTTGATGGTAGCCCTGATTGAGACTTTCGTGATTGATGGTTACTCAGAAGGTGCCTCTGTTGGTTGATGATAGTTTAGGAGGTGCCTCTGTTGGTTGATGATAGTTTAGACGGTGCCGCTGTTGGTTGACGATGGTTTAGAAGGTGGCTCTGTTGGTTGATGATAGTTTAGAAGGTGGCTCTGTTGGTTGATGATAGTTTAGAAGGTGGCTCTGTTGGTTGATGATAGTTTAGAAGGTGGCTCTGTTGATTGATGGTAGCCCTGATTGAGACTTTCTTGATTGATGGTTACTCAGAAGGTGGCTCTGTTGGTTGATGATAGTTTAGAAGGTGCCTTTGTTGGTTGATGATAGTTTAGGAGGTGCCTCTGTTGGTTGATGATAGTTTAGAAGGTGCCTCTGTTGGTTGATGATAGTTTAGAAGGTGGCTCTGTTGGTTGATGATAGTTTAGAAGGTGGCTCTGTTGGTTGATGATAGTTTAGAAGGAGCCTCTGTTGGTTGATGATAGTTTAGAAGGTGCCTCTGTTGGTTGATGCTTGTTTAGAAGGTGCCTCTGTTAGTTGATGATAGTTTAGACGGTGCCTCTGTTGGTTGATGATAGTTTAGAAGGTGCCTCTGTTGGTTGATGGTAGTTTAGAAGGTGGCTTTGTTGGTTGATGATAGTTTAGAAGGTGTCTCTGTTGGTTGATGATAGTTTATAAGGTGCCTCTGTTGGTTGATGGTAGCCCTGATTGAGACTTTCTTGATTGATGGGTACTCAGAAGGTGCCTCTGTAGGTTGATGATAGTTTAGAAAGTGCCTCTGTTGGTTGATGATAGTTTAGAAGGTGGCTCTGTTGGTTGATGATAGTTTAGAAGGTGCCTCTGTTGGTTGATGATAGTTTAGGAGGTGCCTCTGTTGGTTGATGATAGTTTAGAAGGTGCCGCTGTTGGTTGATGATAGTATAGAAGGTGGCTCTGTTGGTTGATGATAGTTTAGAAGGTGGCTCTGTTGGTTGATGATAGTTTAGAAGGTGCCTCTGTTGGTTGATGATAGTTTAGGAGGTGCCTCTGTTGGTTGATGATAGTTTAGAAGGTGCCGCTGTTGGTTGATGATAGTATAGAAGGTGGCTCTGTTGGTTGATGATAGTTTAGAAGGTGCCTCTGTTGGTTGATGATAGTTTAGAAGGTGCCTCTGTTGGTTGATGATAGTTTAGGAGGTGCCTCTGTTGGTTGATGATAGTTTAGAAGGTGCCGCTGTTGGTTGATGATAGTATAGAAGGTGGCTCTGTTGGTTGATGATAGTTTAGAAGGTGGCTCTGTTGGTTGATGATAGTTTAGAAGGTGCCTCTGTTGATTGATGGTAGCCCTGATTGAGACTTTCTTGATTGATGGTTACTCAGAAGGTGCATCTGTTGGTTGATGATAGTTTAGAAGGTGCCTCTGTTGGTTGATGATTGTTTAGAAGGTGCCTCTGTTGGTTGATGATAGTTTAGAAGGTGCCTCTGTTGGTTGATGATAGTTTAGGAGGTGCCTCTGTTGGTTGATGATAGTTTAGAAGGTGGCTCTGTTGGTTGATAATAGTTTAGAAGGTGCCTCTGTTGGTTGATGGTAGCCCTGATTGAGACTTTCGTGATTGATGGTTACTCAGAAGGTGTCTCAGTTGGTTGATGATAGTTTAGAAGGTGCCTCTGTTGGTTGATACTAGTTTAGGAGGTGCCTCTGTTGGTTGATGATAGTTTAGAAGATGCCTCTGTTGGTTGATTATAGTTTAGAAGGTGGCTCTGTTGGTTGATGATAGTTTAGAAGGTGGCACTGTTGGTTGATGATAGTTTAGAAGGTGCCTCTGTTGGCTGATGATAGTTTTGGAGGTGCCTCTGTTGGTTGATGATAGTTTAGAAGGTAGCTCTGTGGGTTGATGATAGTTTAGAAGGTGCCTCTGTTGGTTGATGGTAGCCCTGCTTGAGACTTTCTTGATTGGTGGTTACTCAGAAGGTGGCTCTGTTGGTTGTTGCTAGTTTAGAAGGTGGCTCTGTTGGTTGTTGCTAGTTTAGAAGGTGGCACTGTTGGTTGTTGCTAGTTTAGAAGATGCCTCTGTTGGTTGATGATAGTTTAGAAGGTGCCTCTGTTGGTTGATAGTAGTTTAGAAGGTGCCTCTGTAGGTTGATGATAGTTTAGGAGGTGCAGGTGCCTCTGTTGGTTGATGATAGTTTAGAAGGTGCCTCTGTTGGTGATGATAGTTTAGGAGGTGCCTCTGTTGGTTGATGATAGTTTAGAAGGTGGCTCTGTTGGTTGATGATAGTTTAGAAGGTGCCTCTGTTGGTTGATGGTAGCCCTGCTTGAGACTTTCTTGATTGGTGGTTACTCAGAAGGTGGCTCTGTTGGTTGTTGCTAGTTTAGAAGGTGGCTCTGTTGGTTGTTGCTAGTTTAGAAGGTGGCACTGTTGGTTGTTGCTAGTTTAGAAGATGCCTCTGTTGGTTGATGATAGTTTAGAAGGTGCCTCTGTTGGTTGATAGTAGTTTAGAAGGTACCTCTGTTGGTTGATGATAGTTTATAAGGTGGCTCTGTTGGTTGATGATAGTTTAGAAGGTGCCGCTGTTGGTTGATGATACTCCAGAAGTTACCTGTTAGTTTCTAATAGCTAAGAAGGTGCCTCTGTTCGTTGATGATTGCCCACAAGTTGCCTGTTGGATGCTGATAGCCCAGAAGGTTCCTCTATAGGTTGGCGACAGTCTAGAAGCCAGGGATATGTTCATGGACTATGGTGGGGGGTCCCATGCCTTGCTGCTGGTGTCTGACCTTCTGTTCCCTTATTTTGAAGGCCTTTATGAGCTTCGAAATTGTGCAATATTTGATGTGTTCCCCATAGTCTGCAGTTCACCTGCAGCATGCTTCTGCAGTAGTAGGCTATAATTGAATTTTGTGTGTTTTACATAGCTGGCTCCTGTGACAAGGAATTAAAATGTGTTTGTGACTTGATGATGTTTGGAGCTAAAGTTCTAAGATTACAAAAGTCATGTTTGCCTTCAGCTTCTAGTTTTAGTTTATTTGCTCTCATCTGGATTTGGGTCAAGCCCATCCCTTGGCTCACAGACATTGGAGAGGGCACTGATAGTGGGGGAGGCCAGAGGGCAGAGGGGGGTATTGCAACATGTACGAAGGGACCCCCTCAAAAGAGATAATTATGGCCAAGGAACAGAGGGGGAGCAAAAAAACACTATAGTGTAAGGACGTTCCTACAGTGGCCTTATAATTCAGTTGTGCAAATACATCTATAAATATCCCAAACAGGTGACAAAAAACAAGTTATATATTGAATTTATTCAAAATATGTAAAATTTTATTTTTTTCTCTTTTTTTCAGTTCATATAAATACTGTTATCAATCAGAAATCACAAAAAGAATATCTCAATTTATATCAAAAAAATCAAGAGGAATACAATTAGGTCATAAATATCTACAGCAAAAGTAATATATAAAAATTATTACCCCTTGGTTACAACCATATCTATCAACATACTCACGTGCTAACAATCATACCACACTCAGACCTCATACTAAGATGGAGAAAGGAACTGAATTAATGTTTAGCAGGATAACAATGCTAAAGAGTGGGCCACAAGATGTAGTTTTTGGCCCTCGCAGCAGGTCTACGCGCGTTTCGGCAGCTTTAGGCCACCTTCATCAGGACCTTTTTCATCGTAATTGTGCAGATACCAGGGGATCAATGGCACCAAAAGCGGTAGAGTCGCAACAGAACGTCTTCAGTAAATGTCAGGGGGCAGAACGTCCTATGTTTCCTTGAGGTAGCTTTTAACGTTAGTAAACGTGCTGAAGTAGTTGTCAAGGCGCCTGTCGGAAGAAATTACGAACGGTGCGGGTACACGTCGCAACTGCGGGTTTGACAAGGGTCGCTGACTGTGAAGCAACTTTACTCATACATGGGACATCTCTCGCAAATCGAAATTATGGTATAATTTAAGTCTGATTCCCCGCTGACCGCCCATGTCTTAAGCCTCTTCCTGACTATAAGCACCAAAGAACCATCTGCGAAATTGAGTTCTTGACAACTACTTCAGCACGTTTACTAACGTTAAAAGCTACCTCAAGGAAACATAGGACGTTCTGCCCCCTGACATTTACTGAAGACGTTCTGTTGCGACTCTACCGCTGTTGGTGCCATTGATCCCCTGGTATCTGCACAATTACGATGAAAAAGGTCCTGATGAAGGTGGCCTAAAGCTGCCGAAACGCACGTAGACCTGCTGCGAGGGCCAAAAACTACATCTTGTGGCCCACTCTTTAGCATTGTTATCCTGCTAAACATTAATTCAGTTCCTTTCTCCATCTTAGTATGAGGTCTGAGTGTGGTATGATTGTTAGCACGTGAGTATGTTGATAGATATGGTTGTAACCAAGGGGTAATAATTTTTATATATTACTTTTGCTGTAGATATTTATGACCTAATTGTATTCCTCTTGATTTTTTTGATATAAATTGAGATATTCTTTTTGTGATTTCTGATTGATAACAGTATTTATATGAACTGAAAAAAAGAGAAAAAAATAAAATGTTACATATTTTGAATAAATTCAATATATAACTTGTTTTTTGTCACCTGTTTGGGATATTTATAGATGTATTTGCACAACTGAATTATAAGGCCACTGTAGGAACGTCCTTACATTACAGAGGGGGGTATTGGCCACAGCTCAGGGTTGCTGGCTAAGGTATCCAGATTTGGTGCTATAAAAGTATTTTATTGTATAAATATAACAACATTTTAGGTCCAGAGGGCAGCAATTAGAGAACCATATCACGCAGCTCGGATTTTTTAGATGCCTCTCAATACCAACTTGTAGTTTGTTTTTCTCAGATATTGGGAGTCAATGCCACTGAGGCATAGAGATGGAAACTGACCCACTCCAGAGTACTCAATGTATTAATGGTAGAAAATCTAGGATCAAAGTCCTGGTGCCTAGTGCCACAGAGAAACAATATGATGGACAGAGCTCTGATCCACTTATAATGACTCTTACCACTAATTTGATTTTGGACAAGCTACTCACGCTAGATGAGCAATTTTCTGAACCTTATGTCAAAAAGACTATGTTTGTGGTACCTACTGTTAACACTACGATCGATTGATAGATAGATAGAGGGAGATAGATAGATAGATAGATAGATAGATAGATAGATAGATAGATAGATAGATAGATAGATAGAAAGATAGATAGATAGATAGATAGATAGATAGATAGATAGATAGATAGATAGATAGATAGATAGATAGATAGATAGATAGATAGATAGATAGATAGATAGATAGATAGATAGATAGATAGATAGATAGATAGATAGATAGACAGACAGACAGACAGACAGACAGACAGACAGACAGACAGACAGACAGACAGACAGACAGACAGACAGACAGACAGAGAGACTGTGCATCTTTATCGAATGAGGAAATACCTAGGGCCCCATTATGATGTCGGTGGGACCATCACTGACAGGTCATCAGTGACGGTCACACCGACATCCAGCATAGTGGTTCAACCACCGCATTACAATGCGGTGAGTCAGACCACAGCGGACAGAGGGACTGACTGACACCTCCGACAGGCTCAAGGAGTCTGTCGGAGCGTCAGTCCAACCGTAATCCCTACAATGGGGGCAGTGCCTGCGGAGGCAACGCTGCACAGATTATGATGTCCCTTTTCCTTCTGCCTTTCAGTGGCGGTCTGACCACCACATAAAGGCAGACGGAATGGGACTTTAGGGGTCCCAAACAGGGTCCCCATCCCCGTGGGCCTCCACTATGGGCAAAGGGAGGCACGTGTGGTGCCCCCTCAAACATCCATGCACTGGCACACAGTGAATGGATGTTTGTGAACTGCCCTTTTACACTGTGGCTTGTGCTGCAGACCTTTCCTAGGCCGGGGCACATGCCGCAATGGAAAAGAGCAGTTTTCCGACTGCCTGCACGGCGGTTGCATTGTAATCGGGCAGGTGGAACTCCCGACATACAGTCGATTGGACACATGTCCGAGGTGATGGAGGTCGGACGCTCATCCTACCACCATCGTAATGAGGCCCTCAGCCATCACTATCAGAAGGGGAGAACCTTCACCGTCCATCTGATGGATTCCACAGGTATCTCCAGGACCCAGAAACAGGGCGGTCTCCGGTGCATTTCAATCAAGGCTCTTCCACTAAAGGGGAGAGGCGGCATCATGTTCAAAGGGAAACAACTGCACCCATTTTAACTCCAGCACCCATCAACAGATGAACAACACCAGCACTTCCTAGCTAGATAATGATGTTGAAGCTCTCACGTGCCATGGTTGCTGCAGGTTACCTTGAGCTGAGCCCTGATTTCATTGGCCAGAAAGAAGTAAAGAGTATGAGGGTCAAGTGAGGACCGCGTGGCCATATTCTCATCTCAGCCTTCACTCTAGCCGAGCTGTTGTCCAGCCAAAGTTTTCTCTTTCTTTCTGCCATTATTTCCATCACAGCTCCAAGTGACAGCGGCTGCCCTATGTTGGTAGGGTGCGATAAACCGGATACAGTATCAGAAGAAGTACCACTGCATTCATTCCTTGAGTTAGAGGAAAAAGTAAAGACTCTTAATCCGAGGCAAAAGAACTTCCCTGTTTCCTGGACAAGCACCACCGTGTAAGGAATGTAGGCGCTGAGAATGAAACACCATTTTATAGCAAGACATTCACCAGTGCTTAATTTGAGCCAGTGGTTTCCGGTGCTCTGCACCTAATGGCCAACACTGGGATTTGTGACAGTCTGCCACAAGGTGGTGCTGTCTGCCTAATTTAGAGATGACCACAACAACAGTTAATTATTAATTCAATAGAGATTAAAAATGACTATTAACTGCCACCGAAGCCATTCTTATTGCTTTGGGGGCCTGGAATAGTCTGAATTGTCTCACTTGTAGAAGTGTGATGATTAGTAGGGGCCCGATTCACAGAACTAACTTAAGACAAAATCCTAAACTTACTACTTTTGGTATTCACAGAAGTTAGGATTTTAAGTCTGTGATTTTGTCTTAAGTTTGTCTCAAAATAGACTTAAGACAGACTTCAGTTAGGATTTTGTCTTAAGTTTGTCTTAAGTCTGTCTTAAGACAAACTTAAGACAAAATCCTAACTTCTGTGAATACCAAAAGTAGTAAGTTTAGGATTTTGTCTTAAGTTAGTTCTGTAAATCGGCCCCAAGGTGTGTTGTTACTATCACTGGCTGCGCTGGCTGGGGCAATGTAAATGTAAATGTAGTGTACTTGTATAGCGCACAAATCGACCCCAGCTGGGGTATCTCGGCGCTAGTACGAATACCGCTGTGGAACCCTTCCTGGTTTTTCCCTGTGAGGTGCCCACTCCTGGGCACCCCAAAGATGAAGCCAGGCATCCTAGCGCTGTTGGGGTCGTTGTGGAGATTAAGCAAGCTATTGCCCAGAGTTGCAGAGTGGGACCCGTGATTAGAGTAGGCACCGAGGCGAGAATTATCAGGTCCGAGGAAATTGAGCCCAAGACCGGCAAGGTGGGAATTGAACCCTGGTCCCGGGCCAGACCTCTGCATCAGGGTCTGCCGCTCTAACCATTGCGCCACACTTCTCCACAATGTGTGGTGCAAGCTGCAGTGGCCACCTGGCGAGGGCCGTGGCACTTATTTGTTTTTACAAATTAATCACTGCATTCACCTATATGCAGAGTCTTTCACCGTTCATCCTATGTCTTTGAGCTGGACCAGTGATGTAAAAGGGAGTGAACTGAAACGACAGTGAGATTAAAGGGTTTGTGCTATCATCCACACGTGCATGTTGTTGACTATGCCCCAGTCCTATTAGCCCTGGATATCAACTGGGAATAGAGATAGACAAAAGCAACTACCCCTGGCTGTCATTATTACCTCTCACCACAGGGATCCTATAGGCACCTCACCATGCCCCTCAATCCATCAGAAGCAAACGTGAAGATCATCAGGGGCTAAAAGTAGAAAGGGCTGTGTGACGTCACCAGCGAGTCAAAGGGTGTGTGATGTCACTTCCGCTTCTGTTGACATTATAGTTGCATTAATGCACTTGTACTAGTCTTTCAAAGTAAGAGTATAGTTTTTGGGTTCAGATTTGGTTCAAATTTAATTTAATAAACATTTAAATATGAACCCCAGGACTAAATTAAGAAATAGATATTGGACCCAATTCACAAAAGTAATCTAAGACAAAATCCTAACTTTACGGCTTTCAGTATTCACAAAATGCATTTAGCAGGACTAAAGTTAGGAATCCTAACTTAACTACTCCTAAATGCCCTTTGTGAATACCGAAAGTCGTTAAGTTAGGATTTTGTCTCAGATTACTTTTGTGAATCATGCCCACTGACTTTTGATGTATTTAATATATTCAGTACCACGTGAAAAATGCAGAAACTATTTTTAGAATTTGAACACTAACAAGCACATTCATATATATTATATATTCACAGCTTAAAAAAATATTTCTTGGCTGCAGTTAGAAGAATAAACACCACATAATTATACACTATTATTTTTAATAAAAAATTGTTTTGGTACTAAAGTTTGATTACCTTATTTGAAAATCTCAAATATATAATATATCCTCCTTCCCCAATGTTTGTAGGATTGCAGTTAGAATAGTAAACCCGACCCCCTCCCCTGCCAACCCCAATTTATGCACTTTCCCCAATGTTTATGTGACTGGAATTACAATTGTAAATCTGAACGCCCACGAATGTATCCACTTCCCCCATGTGGGTGGGGATGGAGTTAGAATATTAAATCAAACACCGCTCCATCGCCACTCCCAATTTATGCTCTTTTGCTTATGTTTGTGGGGTTGGAGTAAGAACAGTAAACTTTACATTCTCCCAACAAAAATGCATCTCTCCCTATGTGTGCACTATCCCCAGTGTTTGTCGATCTAGGGTTAGAATAGTACATTTTGTTGCAAAAGAGTTAGAACACTAAGGGCTAGATGTAGGTAATTCCCATTTACAGACTCTTAAATACCGAATTTTACCGATTCAGTATTTAAGACTCTGTAAATGGGAAGGGGGCAGATGTAGGTAATTTTAAAATCTGAATTACCGAATCTGTAAAATTCTGTATTTACCGATTCTGTAAATACAGAATCGGTATTTCCCATTGATACCTATGGGCTTTGAAGCCCATAGGAATGAATGGGAAATACCGATTCTGTATTTACAGAATCGGTAAATACCGAATCCTGCAAGGGTGCAGGGGGTGTCACTTTGACACCCTCTAGCACCCAAGTACAGGCTTGTGTGCCATGTGGCACACATACATGCCCTAAGGGCATGTCAATGTGTCACATTGCAGAGGTGTGCATGCACAGATGTGCATGCACACCTGAATTCTGTATTTTACCACACAATAGGATTGTGTGGTAAAATACCGACTCTTAAGGGCCTGTGGCACTGTAAAGTGTGCCACCTACATTTGGAATCACAGAATCGGTATATTTACCGATTCGGTAATTTACAGAATCGGTAATTTTACCGAATTGGTAAATATATCGATTCTGTAATTTTAAGCCCCCTACATCTGAAAACCCTAATACCGGTCGGAAACGTCCGAAATCGGCCATTTCCGACCGGTATTATGGCTCCTACATCTGGCCCTAAATCTTGCCAGACATGATTTATGCAGGTTCCTCAATGTTTGTGGCACTGCAGGTAAAATAGTAAATCAACTGACACCTCAGTCACTGTATGCACTTTCCTCAATGTTTGTGGCATCACATCTAGAAAAGTAAATGTCCTGATGCCCCCCTCCCCCCGCCAGTTTATGCACTTTACACGACGTTTGGGGCACCATAGGTAGAATAGTAAATCTTCCCCTCACCATGAATGTATGCATTATTACCTGTAGGACCACTGCCCACTTTGCGTTATCATTTTAGGCTGCTTCCTGCTGCTTTGCGGGCGGGTGTGTGGGTGGGCGGGGCTGCTCAGCTCTCGGAGCAGTGCTGGGGCAGAATGGTTTGCGCACTCAAGTGCACAATGACTGTTTGGTCTCATGCGCACGGTCACCTGCTCCATGTAGGCTGCTCTGCATCCTGCATGGAGAATAAGCCAAGGCCCCCATTCCCTGGTTGAGCGTCCAACCAAGATGCTCAAAACCAATCACAACACTGCTACAACTTTGTGATTGGTCTGGGGAGCGTGGGTGCTCACCAATCACAACACTGCAGCGTTGTGATTGGCTAGTGGGACCTGCTTCCTGTTCCTTGATGTGCTCGAGGAGAGCAGGAGCAGAGATGTGGTCAAATGGTGTGTGATGTTATTTTCGCTACTGCTGGATTTTAGTGAAATGAGGCCTAGCCTGTTGTCTCCAATTTACCTACTGGGACCCTAAGATCACTGTCCCCTCCCCTACCTCCACTCCCAAGTTTACCCTCTTAGATGTCCCGTGAATATGTAAAAACTCCCAAATTAACTCTTCGACAAATATGGCTGGTGTGTCTGCCTTGGGAGGTTGCGTTGCATTACATTTACCAGTGCCTATCTATCATTTACAACCTCGATTGTTTAATGCAGCGTTACCTCCTGTGGAGCCAGTCAATAATGCTCATTGTTGGCCCTCACTGGATTTACCGGCTCGGGCCACAGGCAAGAGCCCGTTAACGAGGGGACGATTCACAGAACTAACTTAAGGCAACATCCTAAACTTACTACTTTGGGTATTCACAGAAGGCATTTAGTAGTAGTAAAATTAGGATTTTGTCTTAAATTTGACTTAAGACAAACTAAAGACAGACTTAAGACAGACTTAAGACAAACTTAAGACAGACTTAAGATAAACTTAAGATAAAATCCTAACTTAAGTCTGTCTTAAGTTTGTCTTGAGTTTGTCTTAAGTCTGTCTTAAGTCTGTCTTAAGTTTGTCTTAAGTCAAACTTAAGACAAAATCCTAACTTTACTACTACCAAATGCCTTCTGTGAATACCAAAAGTAGTAAGTTTAGGATTTTGTCTTAAGTTAGTTCTGTGAATCGGGCCCGGAGTGTCTGGCCATTAGCTGGCCTCATTGGCTGGCTGGCTCCACTGTCAGTCACGCTGGCTAGCACGTGAAATGCCTCAGCTCTCCCACGAGACCCTTCTCTTGCCCTTCTTAAAAGGTCAGATGTCAGGTGCGAGCGTAACACGAGAGCAGCAGCTAGGGTTGCATTTTGAGGTTTACCATAATCTTCCACTGTATATGCTAATGAAAATTGATTAGAAAAAAATAGCTAGCTGTCCAGTTGAAGGAGCGTGAGACGCACTAGAGGGTCAAAGGTGAAGTCACTTCTGCAACCCCCTAAGATTTTGGTTAAATGACGGAACAGAGCGGGTTCCTGGGCATGGCGCGGCTTCTTTAGAATTTACCTAGCGCACCCTTGTAACTCAGTAAAATAGTAGGGGCCCGAATCACAGAACTAACTTAAGACGAAATCCTAAACTTACTACCATTTTGCCATTCACAGAAGGCACTTACTCATTTTGGTATTCACAGAAGGCACTTACTCATTTTGGTATTCACAGAAGGCACTTACTCATTTTGGTATTCACAGACGGCACTTACTCATTCACAGAAGGCACTTACTCATTTTGGTATTCACAGAATGCACTTACTCATTTCGGCATTCACAGAAGTTAGGAGTCCTAACTTTAGGACTCCTAAATGTGTTCTGTGAATATAGAAAGTCTTAAAGTTAGGATTTTTCTCAGTTTCGGAGTAGTAAAGTTAGGACTCCTAACTTCTGTGAATACCAAAATGGTAGTAAGTTTAGGATTTCGTCTTAAGTTAGTTCTGTGAATCGGGCCCTAGGTCTTTTACTTCTCAAGTTAACGGTACTCCTTTCAGCGGCCTCGGAATGATGAAAGAATGAGACGGCCGACAGGGGCTGCTTTGGGTGGAGACTGGAGAGGTGTGCCCTAGGCTTCCTTCCGTGTGGCTGGCAGTGCCACTGCCTGGCACGCCCCTCTCCCCCACCCTCTGTACACCTCCCGGCTCCTGTTTACCCGACCTCTGCGCCCACAGCAGTACCTGGACAAAGTGCAGCCTGCTGCTGTTGCCGCCCACGTGCTCTTCCCGGCAGGATCTGACGTCACAGGAAGGAGTGTTTATGAGCAGGACAGCAGGCCTTGGGGATGAAGATCCCGCAGACGCGTCACGGGTTCAGGACAGTCCTGGTGACGTGTCCCTCGACTCACAGGGGCCTTGTTTGTAGGCCATGGGTGAGGGAGGTGGGGACTGCCAGCCCAGGGTCAGTGTGTCCAGGGTCACAAGAACTCGGAGCACAGTGAGGCTGACCTATCACGGGCGGTGACAGCAGGCCATGCCCATGACGCAGTGTTTAGGGGTCACAACATCTGGAGGCAGAGGTGGGAAGGCCTTCAGGGACAGTGACAGCAGGCCATGCCCATGACGCAGTGTTTAGGGGTCACAACATCTGGAGGCAGCGGCGGGCAGGCCTGCAGGGTGGTGACAACAGTCCATGATAACAACACAAAAGGACTGTCAATGGTCTGTACAACTTATGGGGGCAAAGAAAAATGTGACGGACTCTGTGTCTACCTGTAAAGTGTGTACAACAAAAAGGAAATGAATCCCATCAGCCCACCCATATGGCAGAGCTTCATCATCTGGGATAGAACCAAAGATGGTCCGGTTAGGGAGCCACACGCCTGTTGGAATTATGTGCTTCTCCAAACCCAAGGAACCACCAGTGATGGATCATAACAAAAATCAAATCAGTTTGGAATGGTGTGGGATGTTAAATTGCAGTGAGAAAAAATGTGTGCAAAAAGAATCACAAAGTGAGATGTAAAAATGGCTACCATGATTTAAGGAAAAGTTTATTAGGGAAAATCATGGTGTCAAAATTAAAATGAGTGTGAGACAGTTTGACACAATAACTGTCTATTAAGGATGGTATGGTCAACATGTTTCAGCCATTGTAGGAAGGTTAAGCCTACCGGGCTTTCGTCAGGACCTCTTAAACACTACTGCAATTAAGCTTAACCTGAGCTTAGTGAGAAAAGCAAAAATTATCACAAGTAAATGATACCAAACATCCTACAGTACATTGGATTTTCCAGACGGGGGATGTCTGTTTCATAAAGTATTTAGGATTCTTTCCCAAAAATTCTTAGGAGAAAGCCTCACCTCTTCCTGGCCACTGCTCAGGGTTGGAGGCCCCGCTCTGTCCGTCAGTACCCCTGGACTGATCCTGAGCCCCCTCGGCTCAGGAAAATCCACTCATTTTAATTTTGACACCATGATTTTCCCTAATAAAGGTTTCCTTAAATCATGGTAGCCAATTTTACATCTCACTTTGTGATTCTTTTTGCACACATTTTTTCTCACTGCAATTTAACATCCCACACCATTCCAAACTGATTTGATTTTTGGTATGATCCATCACTGGTGGTTCCTTGGGTTTGGAGAAGCACATAATTCCAACAGGTGTGTGGCTCCCTAACCGGATCATCTTTGGTTCTGATAGAGCGCGCGGGTCACCCGACCAATAATTTCGCCACTTCCGGCTTCGGGCCCATATATTTCAAATCACCATATACATTGATCGGATGACCTCACGGTCTGCTATCAGATATTTGTGAGTTCCTTTCGTTATTCTTCAGCGTACCCGACTTACCATCCACCGACGCGGGTACCTATGACCACAATGGATCAGGGAGCTAGCTGTAAAAGGAAAGGCAGCAAAATACAAACCCAACAGATAACATTCAATACTCTTCGTAAAATGACCACGGACAACTGGAAGTTTTAAAGTCTTTATCTAATTTAGTAAAATTCAGAAATCATCAAATTCACAGTAATTAAGCAATCGATAATCAGAATAACAGAAAGTGCATAGCTGAATAGCAAATAAGTCAGTGCAACCATTTATAAACTAATGGAACCAGGACACACTTAAAGGAAGGATCAGGAATTAGAACGTTTAAGATGAATCACTAAAGATGGGATAGGCTTTGATTAGGACTAGTATTCTAGAATTATTTCAAGGGAATGAGACAGGAGTTCGGGACATTCATATAACTATAGGAGAGTCTATGGAGAGAGACACGCTATGCTTTAAGGCAAAAGTTCTTTAGACAGTTTAAGTAAGGAGGTTCTAGACCATATCAGGAAATGACAAACTGCAATGCAAAATATAATTTCTAACAGGTAGGGTAACATAGGAACACGTTATGAAACAAATGCAAATGACTTTATGATTCAATGGTTGCGGAAAGCATGGAAAATTAACATATGCAAAGGTATGTCTTTATTGAAGCAAAAGACAGAAATTCAGAAAGGTGCAAGGTTCAGAGTTTTTAGAGTGATATTTACCTAGACTGGTGTGGAAACCAAACCCTGGCCACGGGTCAGTTAAGGACAGGAACCCCTCAAGGAAGGATACCCCTCAATGGACAGCAGGTGCAGAATGGACACCCAGGACAGGACAGGAAGACCAGATTAGGATCAGGACAGGACCCTCAGGACAGGACCGGCACCCGCAGTTCGGAAGCAACGCCTGCGCTCCACCCTCTCTGCAGCTATCGATCAAGACCCCGATTGGGTCAGCGAACTCCCAGCAAAGTGCTCTGCCAGCACTTTAAGGTTTAGTAAAACCTTAGTCTATGGTCAATTTCGGACAGAGTGCTCCGCAGCGCTCTGTATCTTCAGTCACCTATTGAGTGCGTTGGGTCAGTGACAGGTCAGCTAAACCAGACAAGTCGGACGATTTCCCTAGGTGAACCCAGGGTAGATATACTGTTTTGGGACGGTGTACCACCCCCCAATGTTGCAAAGTGTCAGAATCCCTCAATTTGGATTGGTCCTAAGGTAGGGTCTGGGTAACACACCAATCAGAATAGACTATTTGGAGGCCTAATTTACATCTCTGGGCACCGCCTAGCAAGATTGGGGTTCCCATGAGAAAGCCGTACAGAATACAATGAAAAGAATACATTTCGATACAATAGAACATAATCATGATGCTTCTGCTGGGTGAAGGTGCTCTTTCCCAGGGTGGCTCTGGCATCAACCTTCTTTGGCCTGAGTTCAATGCCATGTCAGCTTCTAGCGATTCTGCGCAGAAATACCCTCCAAGATGGACTCCCCAGCCCAGCACCCCTCAGAGTCGAGGATACATGAAAAGTAAGCGAAAACAAATTAAAACATAGAAGTGACGGTATGAAAAACACATCATTGGTTTTGTACTTTAAACTTATCATTATAAAAATATACTATGCAGTTTAAATGTTAGCAACATATACACACTCACAAGAGCATCACCACGTTATTACCAAAGCTGTGTATTACGCATGCGCACCCTTTCCCACCAAACTTATAACTACGTCATGTCACGTGAGTGTGACTGACGCATGCGCAGAAGCCATTTACCAAGCGGCGGCCATGTTTAGGAACACGGATTAGTTTTATTAGAAATACACGTACGCAAGCTTCCTCTACTTCGTTCGAATATAAAAATAAAAGATTAGTAAGACGTACAAATTTTATTAATTGATTACACACGGGCGAGGTTCATGACTCGAGCAAGTCGCGATGCGAAGCTTGCTCTATCAATCCCCTCTTTGATGATATTTACTATCATCACAAAAATAATGGAACCAGATGCCAACTTCTCACACCTTATACAACTCTATCTCTTCCAACAAGCGATTCAGCTTCTCTTTCTCATTTTTGGTAGGGTGAGAATTTTTCACCTTTTTGTATATCTGATTATTCATTTCCTCTAGTTCAAGCTCATCCACACTTCGTTTCACTCCTCTGGCATTCACTTGATGCTTTCGGGCGTGCTTACGGCATTTGCAACAGACAAATATGAAAAATAGGATAAGACCTATAATTCCAATTGGCATCAGTACCTTGAACAATAAGCTTTTACCTAAACTAGCAAGCAAATGACCTACATTTGAGAGACCATCTACCAGTCTCTTCCAGGCACTGTCAACCTCGAGTGGTTTGAGTTCCTTTTCCAAATTAGTAATGTTTTTCACGTATCTTTTGAGCTGCACACTTTTGTCCGGAATGTAAGTGCAACAATGTTGCGCCTTCAACATCCAGCAGACTCCGCCCTCTTTTGCTAATAAGGTGTCAAGAGCAAGTCTGTTCTGCAAAACCATTGATCTGATCGCAACCATTTCGGTATTGACCAGCAGAAATTCATGAGCTGTGTCCGTAGACAACACATCCACTATAGTGGACAATTTGCAAATTCTGTGAGTGTTCAGAACCACTCCCACTCCAGGTATCAGTGCACTGAAAATACTACCCATTATTTCACCTACGCTTTCTCTTTTACTACGCACTAAGCTTTTAGTATTTTCACTGCTTCCAGCAACTTCATTCACATGGTATATTTTCGGGAAGACAATGCCAAAATAGCAGCTTCCATACCAGTGATCCGGCAATTTGAAATAAGCCTTGTCTCCACATATATAATATATTCCAGGAAACACAGGCTCTGACCCATTTTTGAAACCCCATCCTCCAATTACCTTGTAATTATGTTCACATTCACTGGAACCAATGAAAATGTTATTATAATAGCTAGTCTTCTCGCGGTGAAGACATAGCTTTCCTTTCTTTTCAAAATCCAGCAACAGAGCAGATCCTGCCCCACCATTTGAGGTGCCTTCCATGTTCTCAGCCCATTTTGGCCTTTTCTGTCTTTCATCATCTGCCTTTCTTTGTATTTTTATTCTCCTCTTCTCTGCCATGTTCAGGAACATCTTTTCCTGTTCACGCAAAGAGCAGGTCAAGTTATCTCTGTGTGCGTCACCTATGTCTATATTACCTATAGTCAGAAAGTATTCGCCCATGTAGCGAGTAACGTCACTTTTGGTATGTTCAGGATTCAAGTTCCCACGTATAGGAAGTTCAGAAAAGATCACGTCATTGTTAGAGTAATAGTACTGTAACGGTCCTCTTTTGTAAAATAAGCTTGCTAAAATGCTACAGGATATTCCGTATGTCAGGGGCAGGTGATGGTATGTCACGCCTTCAGCTACAGAGGTAGGTAGCTTCATGCAGACATAGCAATCCTCAATTTCCATAGTCTCTACATAGTGTATTAACAAGTTTGCGAAAACATTTAAATGTGTCTTATTCTTAACTCCATGATAATGTAGTCCTCCCTCATCTGATGCTTCTAGGTCTCGTTTTGTTTGTCTGAGTGCTCTCTCATGTCTTGCTACACTCTGTGTTGTCAGCTCTTCATTGTCAGTATTTACAATCTCAGTAGGGTCAACATTAGTATTTTTGCTCACCGCAAAAGGAATGAAAACTGTTAGTCCTATCCAAACTAATATCACTATAATTATACTACATACACATACCTTGCAGCATGTTTTGCAACAACTGCGACTAGGTCTACCATTCACGTTTGAATCAGACATTTTGGCTCAGAAGAAGTTTCTCGACCCCTCTTTGTGTCTTTACACGAGTAGCTTACTTTGTGCAAATTCACGGAGGCTCGTCTTCTTCTTCGGCAGAGTACTCAGCGACTGGTTCTCCGTCGCTTTCGTCAGTTATATCAAGATCTTCAAATTCTTCCAAAACGAGCGTCCATTCAGGAGACTTGTACTTTTTGTTTTGTCTTTTTATTCGATCGCTCCTTCTTTTGGAAGTGTCTTCTGGTTGCTCTGCTATGCGAGAACTTCTCCTTTCTTCTGCACGTTTTTCTTCTACCGTTTTTATCCTCAGTCTCAATTTCTTTATGAATCCAGGCTCAATATGCTTTCTTTTCTTTAGTCTTTTAGTTGGCACTGGGACTTCGTTCTCTTCTCTTGCCCTTTTATTTTCATTAGTTTGTGGCAATTCTGCTTCTTCTTCTTCCCTTCCTATCTCACTAGTTCCAGGACTTGCATCTATTTCTTCTGCCTGGTTACTAATCTGGCCTTGTTCAGGAGAATTTTGTGTTTGCTTTTCAATTGTCTCTGTTTCTGTGTCCTGAACACGTTCTTCTAATCCTATCTGATCCTGTTCGAGCACTTCGATCCCTTGACTTTCTTCCGCTCGAATCTCTTTACTAGGTCTAATCTGTTTGTTTTCGACTTCTGGAGTTTGGGGAGGTGTATCAATTATTTGCTCAGTCCCTGTCTGACCTTCTCCTTCCTCAGTTTTGACGTGAATCTCAATAGTCTGAGGTTCTTTGCCTGTGCCTTGCTTTTCCTCTCTATTCCACTTTCTACCTTTCCAAATTCGTTCTCTTGTTCTGATTGGGTCTTCGTGAGGTCAATCAAGGGTATCCACTCATCTGGCCATATGCTTGGCAGCTCGTCATCAGCTACTTCTGGACCAACTTCGGGGAACCCCTCAGCAGGCTTGACTCTTGGTAGCTCGTCATCAACTACCCCTGGACCAACGTCGGCGGACCCCTCAGCTTGACTGGTACTGCGCTGTACGTCGTCAGCTACTTCTGGTCTTGCTTCTGCAGGCCCCTCTGCTGGACGGTCTTCTTCTCCAGGCTCCTTGTCGGGTAGTACCTTCTGGGTGTGGCTGGCGTGGATCCAATGGGGAACACCTGCACACTTCACTGCTGTGGTCGTTACCAGGATTACTTGGCGCTTCTGTCCCCACCTTGGTTCCAGGCAGCTCGACCGAGTATGCTTCTTTATTTTGACCCAGTCCCCGGGAACCAGTTTGTGGAGAGGAGTCGTTGGATTGGCGACGGCGTCTTCTCCGATCTGGCGAGAGATATAACGCACTTGGTCACCTAATCTCTTGCAGTATTCAAGCACCAAATCATCAGTAATACTCAACAATTTGCTTCCTGGTACCCATGCTTGTCTCATCACTCTTCCCATCAGGATTTCATGGGGGCTCAGGCCTGTCTTCCGGTCTGGAATACTTCGGAGTCCCATCAGAACCAGAGGCAGGGCCTTTACCCAGGTCATGCCAGATGCATCACACAATTTCGCTAGTCTTGTTTTGATAGTCCCGTTTATTTGTTCACCACTCCAGAAGCCTCTGGATGATATGCACAGTGGAGTTTTTGCGAGATCCCAAATGCCTTACAGAGTTGGTCGATCACATCATTCTGAAAATGTCGGCCTCTATCTGATTCAATAGTGACTGGAACCCCGAATCTAGGTATCAGTTCTTTCAGTAAACACTTTGCTACTGTCAGTGCGTCACTTTGGGGAGTAGGGTAAGCTTCCACCCATTTTGAAAATAGGCAGACAATGACAAGGACATAACGCTTCCCCTCACAACGTGGCATGGTGATGAAATCAACCTGTATTCTCACAAAGGGACCCGCTGACCTCCCAATTTTCCCCAGTTCCACCATTGTTCTCTTGCCTGGATTCATCTGTTGACATGACAGGCACCTCTGGCAGAGGGACTCTGCTACCTTCCTGAATTTTTTGCTGTACCAAGTCTGTTGGAATACCAGAATCATGGCGTCCCTACCAATGTGTGATCCCTCATGTATCAACCTCGCCATTGTGCCAAGCAAGTGTCTGGGTAACACACGCACAGGCCCGGACTGGCCGATGCAGGCACCGGGCAATCCCCCGGTCGGCCGCATGGGTGAGGGCCGGTTTTGGGCCCCAGGGGGCCGTTTTTGTTACAGGTCCGTTTTTTGCAGCATAGCTGCAAAAACGGCCCTGTAACAAAATCGGCGGAAAACCGGCCCTGGCAAAGAGTGCGGTCACACCCCCAGGGTAGAGGGGGGGCCGGCTGAGCACTTTGCCAGGGACGATTTCGGTTCCCAGTCCGGTTCTGCACAGGCATACCATTTGGGCCCAAGATGACACCATCCTCACGTCTTGGTCTACACCCTTCTTCCTTCCACTTCTCTCTCTCTTGCCAGGGTGCCGCCTGCTGCCATTCTCTCACTTCATCCCATGTTGGCACTTCTTCAAACACTCGAAGTTGGCAGCTGTTTCCGGCCCCCCCCCGTTTTGGATTTATGATACATCGATCCCTGGCGCATAATTGTGCCACTCGATCAGCAAAATCATTTCCCAAAGATACAGGGTCAAAGTCCTTCTTATGGGCAACACACTTGACCACTGCCAATTCCTTTGGTAATTGGATTGCCTCTAAAAGGTCTTGAACAACTTTCCCATTTCGAATAGGGGTACCTGATGAAGTCAGGAACTCCCTCTGTAGCCATAATTGGCCAAAGTCATGCACAACTCCAAAACAGTACTGACTGTCAGTATACACTGTTAGGCGTACGTTTTTCCCAATTTTGCAAGCTTTTATCATAGCGATCAATTCGGCTACTTGTGCAGACTTTACTTCAAATAAATAACCTGCTTCTACAATTTTGGTTAAGGAGACTACCGCATAGGCAGCACTCAGGCCTCCTTGTTCATGTCTTAGGCATGAACCATCCACAAACAATTCCATGTCATGTTTAGGCAAAGGTGTTTCTTTAATGTCTGGGCGTGGTTTTGTGCAAAATTCTGTTAAATCAATGCAGTTATGCTCATCTTCCTCCCCATCTTCCATATCCATTGAGTTGGGAAGCAGAGTGGCGGGGTTCAGAATGTTGCACCTGACAATTGTTATATTTGCAGCACCCACGAGAATCCTCTCGTATTTAGTCAGCCGACTAGGGGTGAGATACTGAGTTTTCGTTCTCGTTAGCAAAATTACCACTCCATGTGGAACATACACAGTTACAGGATGTCCCATGACAATGGATTCACTCTGCTCTAAACTTGTGCAAGTAGCAGCTACTGCTTTCAGACATCCTGGTAATCCAGCAGCCACTGGATCCAGGGTGGCAGAGAAATATGCCACTGGCCTTCTGGTTGTGCCATGCTCTTGTGTTAGGACTGACAACGCGCAATTATCGCGAGTGTCACAGAACAGGGCAAATTCCTTGGAATAGTCTGGCATTCCCAATGCAGGGGCTGTACACAGACAATCTCGCAATTTTGTGAAGGCTGTTAAGCTTTCATCATCCCATTCTACAATTTCTGGTGTTCCCCTCTTGGTCATTTTTATCAAAGGCCTAGCTAGGACTGCAAATCCCACAATCCATTGCCTGCAGTATCCTATCACTTCAAGGAACATTCTGATTTCTTTCTGAGTACGGGGTAACTGCATCTTTTGAATTATTCTCACTCTTTCTGATGTTACTTTCCTGATGCCTTTCTCTATCTGGTGCCCCAGATATTTTACTGATTTTGCACAGAACTGTAATTTTTCAGGGGCCACTTTATGTCCCTTCTCACTCAGGTGATTCAGTAGGGCAATGGTGTCAATCACACAGTCCTTATGACTTTTGGACGCCACCAAGAGGTCGTCAATGTATTGCACCAAGACAGAATTTCCAGGTAAGACCAAAGTTTCCAAACATTTTTTCAAGATCTGATTAAAGATAGAGGGGCTCTCTGTGTACCCCTGGGGGACCCTGTTCCAGACATACACGTGACTGTTGAAGGCAAATGAGAAAATAAATTTGCTGTCTGGATGCAAGGGAATGGAAAAGAATGCATGACACAGGTCTATCACAGTGAACCACTCAGCATCCCAGGGAATCTGGTACAGAATCACTGCTGGGTTCGGGACAATAGGGCAGCAAGGAACCACTATTTTGTTTACCTTTCTTAGGTCCTGCACTACTCTGTACTTGCCACCAGGCTTTTTGATGCCCATAATCGGTGAGTTGCATGGGCTACTCATTACTTCCTGTATGATGTTTCCTTCTAGCAATTTTTGTATTTCCAGGGCAACACCTGCTCTCACTTCTGCATTCATTCTGTAGGGTTTAGTATTAGGGTATACTGCATTGTCCTTGATGGCTATCTGTATGGGTCTACGTTTTTCATTAATCCTACATCTTTTCCGGGAAAGTCCCATACCTCTGGCTTCACTGTTTCTTGGAGTTCTTTGGGCAAATCCTGCATAGTCATTCGCTTAATTTCTGAGTCAGGTCTGATTAACATTAATTTATAAATGCCATCTTCATCTGGGGTCTGAATTTCAACACCCTTTGGTGTGCAAAAGATTGTACAGTTCATTTTGCACAGCAAATCACGTCCCAGTAAGTTCACTGGACTGGTGTCACAAACGACAAATCTATGCATTTCTTTAAAGTTTCCAATTGAGATCTCCATGGGCTCGGTAACAGGAGTACTAATCAATTGATTAGATACACCCACTACTTGGATGGCTTCTCCCGAGAGGGGTAGGTTTGGAACGTCCACTGTTCTCACAGTAGAACGGGTAGCGCCAGTGTCCAACAGAAAAGTGACATCATTTCCGTCAACCTTTCCTTCAATGTATGGTCCTGACTGGTCTACCGGCAAGGAGGCGCCAAGTACACACTCCTCGTCCTCCCCTCTCAGGCCCCGTCAGTACTGGTCATCACAAAGGAAAGTATCATTTAGTAAATACTGCGAAGTTGCTGTATTTCTGTTCTCATCGCATCCCCAGACTTCTACGTCATCACCCTGCGTGGATTTCCCCTTAAATACTTGCTTTGGTGCTCGGGGCAACTGAATCGTTTTTACCTGTTGTTGGGTCTTTCTTGGTCTTTCATTCTGCGTCTGTGGAGTTAAATCAGGTGTTTTGGAGTTATCATCCGGCAAATAGGGACACTCGTCTCGCCAGTGTCCAATTTCTCCGCACTGGTGGCAGGGAAATTTCTTCTTAGCCTCCTCCCTGCTCATTTTGGCCCGGGGCTTTCCTCCACCCCCACCCCCAGGACCTTGGTTCTGAGTAGTTTTGGCCATTTTATTCAATTGTTTTTCCTGCTGTTCTGCGAGCTTCACTTGAGCCCACATAACCTTCTCCTTGAGAGCCTTTTTCTTTTCTGCCATCTCGTCCTCACAGTACTTTGCGTACCGTAGGACCTCATCCATCTTTTTAGTATGCCAACAGATTTTGTTATCTTTTATCCACTGACAAATTTCGGGTCTTAAACCATTTACAAACCTGTAAATAAAATGTGTCATATCCTTCATCTCGATGTTATCTATACCACTGTATGTTTTGAACACCTGCAACAGCCTTTCATAAAAGCAGTGCACTGTCTCGTCTCTTTCCTGCGTGGTTCTGTCTATCTTGGTCCAATCAGTTTCCTTTGCTGGCACTTTTAGTTTCAGATGCTGAATTAGTTGTTCATATTTTCTCATCACTTCTTTCGATGGTTCCCCTGTTTTGTCATCCCTCGGGTATTCCTCACTAGGCCAAGCTATGGCTATTTTACACTTTAGATCTGGATTTTCTTTAGATCTGGATCTTCTTTTAATAAACTACGAGGCATTGAGTTCACTATCACCCATGTGATTGTTGAGCCCCTCTTTTGGGCGATTTTGCCTATTCACGCACTCGTATATGTACATGCCTGCGGTGTGTCTCTTGTGTGCAACTCACGTTTGTCTTTTGTGTAAGATGTGCACCACTGTGGGCACACGTTATGACATCAAGTTGTTACTGATGCATATACAAATATTCTTCTGTCTGTCTCTTTGTCCTAGGTACTACACAGGAGCGGGACACACTAAGAAGATGTATCCTGAGATTGGATACTTAACCCCCCCTGGCCGCCCTGTTAAGTTAAGTTGAGAGATTTTCCTCTAATTTTAGAAATCACGTGCACTTACAAATCTTTTGGTCCTGACGAAATGCAAACCCGACCTCTGGGCGATTATGAGCATGAAACATGTTGACCGTTAATTCCTTGATTCACCAGGTGAAAATACCTATTAGAACAAGAACGTCTTTCATGGCTACTACAGCTTGAGGTTTATCACTACGACATATTGTTGCGTACAAACCCCCTCCCCAATTTTTCACTAGGCACTGGTTTTTCCCTCACTTTACCCCATATCACCTCTACCCCGCACACCTACATGCACCATCCGGCTGTCCAAAAAAAGATCTCCAGCAAAGTGTCCCATCTTGGGGCCCGTGGGGGATTGCAGCGCCGGCCCCACGTCGAGCTGTGGCCCGATGATGAAGCATGACATCCGATGGGTGTATGATGACACATGATATCCCAAGGGTGTGTGAGGGCTACGAAGGACAACATTTGCCTTTGTTACGATGGGTGATTATACCTAGGCTCCTTTCTCTGCCCCCTTCCCCCCTTTTTCTCCTTCTCTTTTTTCTCTTTAAATTGTCTGTGTAGGTGACTTTTTAGCACCCCCACGTTTTGTGATGACTATTTGCATCCGACGTCCAAGTTGCAGTGTCCCTTTATGTTTTAGTGATGTAGTTAGGAGCATGGACTCTGTATCTTCAATAGCTCTTGGGTCTCCTTTTGTTGTTGATATTTTACACTCGGTCCACAGATCTACCGGGACCACAATGTCGAAAAACCCATCCAGGTCTTTCCACAGGCATTTTTGCACCTTTACGAACCTTTCCACCTGCCTGTACCAGTCAACTGGCTTTTCGCGCAATTTCGGGAAATCGTTAGTAAAGGACACAATATCCTGTCTGGACCATGGAACGTGCACATACTTTCCACCTGGTACTTCGCGCATAGGGCATAACTGTTCTGGTTTCTCAGTTTCCCTTAGAACAAATTCGGGAGTTGCCTGCCTAGACCTTGCCTCATCCTTTTTCTTGGCCCATCTGGCTTTCCATCTTTCCACATCTCCCCATTTTTCCAATACTGTCAATAATTCTTTGACCTGTGCTTTCTTCCCTGACATATTCAAGTTTTCCAAATCTTTGTCTGAGAAATCTGCCCTGTATGGTTTTCGCAGCGGTTTTGATTTTGAAATATCTATTCCCATGCTAGCAGCAGTGTCTGTCAGTTTTTCATGAAGCACTCGGGTATTTCGGGTGAGACTCTTGCAGATAAACAGCATTTCGTCTTCGGAGTAGGTATTTAATCTGTCTAATCCTACGTTTCCTGCCATCAATTCCTCTATTTCTATTCTCAGCTTGTAGAGATCTAAAGGTTTTGTTGGGGACGCTTGTTTTTCAAATTCTTGACTCCATCTTTCGATTTCTTCAGGAGTCACCAATGTGACACTCTTAGTACCTGAGGTCGATTCCATCTGAATTTCCCTCGCGTTAAAAGGATTATGTCTTTTCTGTATCCTTTTTCCTGTATTTCTAACGGGCAGATCTAGCAGCGAGACCTCCGACTCGCACTCACTTGTCTGGTCATCTACAATTAATGGTTCTGGCCTGGTCGGTGCAATGACAGGAGTAATTACTGGAGTTTTCTGACTTCCTTGACGGTCCCCGTACAACGGAACCACCGGTCCGATCGTTACTGGGATCGTCAAGGCTTCAGGACTTGCATTTAGCTGTGACATTTTCTGTATTATCTCAGCTCTCTGATTTCCGAGCGCTTCCTGCTCTTTCTCTTCTAATAACCTGTCCAAAGTGTTTCCATGTAACACCTGCGGGGTTAGAATGGGAGCATAACTCGGGGCAGTGGGATGTGTCTCACTCGGTCCTCCGCCATAATTAGGTTTCTGAAACAAACTTCCTGTGCCCAGAATTCTCCGATCCTCCTCACTCTGGGGCTGTAATAACGGCATTCCTGAACCCACGGACCTCACCTCACCTCCGTAAGGGGGACGAGGGCAAAAATCTCCTTCACGTGAATATCCCGTCTCCCCACCCACGGGTCTCCTGGGGTAAATACTTCTGGTTTCTACGGGTCCTAGATTCTCAGTATAAGGAGGAATTAGATAATCCCCTCCTACACTTGCGGACCTGACCTCCTCCCTTTGTAGGGGTCTCCGGGGACTATCTCCTGCACTCGAAGGTCGGTGTCCCTCATTATAAGGAGGCGGACTTCTCATGCATATGTCATCTAACAATTCGTCATCTGATTCTCCCAGGGGCCCCCAATGTTTGGCCTTTTCTGTTCTTTCCCCCCCCCCAGGAGGATCTTCTGCTGGCATCATGGGAAACAGTCCCTCAACAATCATACTCTGTCTCCATTGTTTCATCTTTTTGTCTCTGGTTTCTTGTTTCAGTTTTGGGTAATACTTTGTAAGCCCTTTATCCATTCGGGGCTTTTCTCTTTGGAAAGCCTCAATCTCCCATTCCTCTAATGCCTCATACTGTGTTAGTCTCGGTCTGGGATGTAATTCATTCATTCGGGTTCTTAAATTGAATAGGATCCTACCATTAAAGGTACCTTCTAACGGAAAGGCCATTATTCCGTCATCCTTTGTGTATTTCACCCAATTTTCTAACCACACACATGTATTGTACCCTCTGTCAAACATCATGAAAGAGGCGGGAGTATTTGGTGGTGGAATAACAATGCCCTCTCTAGTTTTAATCGGCTTGTCCTTTTTGAAGTAATTCTTTACCTTTTTTACAAGGGACAATTTTCGCTTATTTCCGTACATAAAGGCGTATCTATTAGCCTTCCACTGATCCCTTTCAAACCCTAGGTTTCTTGGATCGGGTCTAGTCTCTGGAGTATACGAGTGCCACATACGATTTTTACGCTTAACTTTGTTTACAAAATTACCTCCAATCAGAATGCGTCTTGCAATTCCGTGCGACCAATGGGGTGCACGAGTTCAAATAATTCCGGCCAATGGGTGCGCGGCCTTTTCGCGAGACAGTTCTCACGCTTCGGCGCTCACCCCTCCTTTACAATTCCAGCCCCGCTACCCGCCCGCTGTTTCTACCAATCCCAGCGCGGCTCGGAGTGACGTCAGAGACGCTTCGCGACTGACTCCCTCCCTTCACAAGGTAACGGAAACTTTCTTTCTTTCTAAAGTGCTAGTGCTTGGTTATTTTACAACGAATACACATTCGCCACAGTGCTCAAGTGTCTAGACAGGAAAGAATTGTTTTACTGCAAGTAAACTACTTCCATTTACTTTTCACACGCTGCGGGTAGATCTCTTCCGCCTACCCTTCACTCTAGCATCAGTGAACCTGTTACTTCCCTAGACCCATCCACTCTTTCCGGGATATATCCGAGTCTAAGGTTTCCCAGCGGACCCCTTTGCTTTCACCCAAGCTCCGATGAACCTGCTACTCTTCCGATGTGACCCTTACTAGGTTACGCCACTATTGGAATTTTGCCAATGAACCTCGTTACTAACATTTATTCACACATGTATTCAGAAAAAGCCCTAGTTAGTGCTTCCGGTTCTTCCTAACCTGCACCTAACTTTCCTTGAGCCTGCAACCTCAAGGCAAATGGATTCTATTCACCACTTTGCCATTCAATTCCCCGGGGAGTTCCGACAACACTTAACAAAACGTTTCACATACGCATGGATTAATACATATAACAATATAAGAACAAGAAAAACAATTTTCAAACAATTCATAAATTTCAAAAGCAACGCACCTCAAGAGAGTGATCAGGTCCCCCGAAATGGCCGTTCTTATAGCAGCAATAATGTTAGCAGCTACCGACTTGACTTGGCTTAACTAGTCCTACCTAACCTTTAACTATTCCCTAACCATAACTCTGCTACCAGAAAATACTGATAGAGCGCGCGGGTCACCCGACCAATAATTTCGCCACTTCCGGCTTCGGGCCCATATATTTCAAATCACCATATACATTGATCGGATGACCTCACGGTCTGCTATCAGATATTTGTGAGTTCCTTTCGTTATTCTTCAGCGTACCCGACTTACCATCCACCGACGCGGGTACCTATGACCACAATGGATCAGGGAGCTAGCTGTAAAAGGAAAGGCAGCAAAATACAAACCCCACAAATAACATTCAATACTCTTCGTAAAATGACCACGGACAACTGGAAGTTTTAAAGTCTTTATCTAATTTAGTAAAATTCAGAAATCATCAAATTCACAGTAATTAAGCAATCGATAATCAGAATAACAGAAAGTACATAGCTGAATAGCAAATAAGTCAGTGCAACCATTTATAAACTAATGGAACCAGGACACACTTAAAGGAAGGATCAGGAATTAGAACGTTTAAGATGAATCACTAAAGATGGGATAGACTTTGATTAGGACTAGTATTCTAGAATTATTTCAAGGGAATGAGACAGGAGTTCGGGACATTCATATAACTATAGGAGAGTCTATGGAGAGAGACACGCTATGCTTTAAGGCAAAAGTTCTTTAGACAGTTTAAGTAAGGAGGTTCTAGACCATATCAGGAAATGACAAACTGCAATGCAAAATATAATTTCTAACAGGTAGGGTAACATAGGAACACGTTACGAAACAAATGCAAATGACTTTATGATTCCATGGTTGCGGCAAAGCATGGAAAATTTACATATGCAAAGGTATGTCTTTATTGAAGCAAAAGACAGAAATTCAGAAAGGTGCAAGGTTCAGAGTTTTCAGAGTGATATTTACCTAGACTGGTGTGGAAACCAAACCCTGGCCACGGGTCAGTTAAGGACAGGAACCCCTCAAGGAAGGATACCCCTCAATGGACAGCAGGTGCAGAATGGACACCCCGGACAGGACAGGAAGACCAGATTAGGATCAGGACAGGACCCTCAGGACAGGACCGGCACCCGCAGTTCGGAAGCAACGCCTGCGCTCCACCCTCTCTGCAGCTATCGATCAAGACCCCGATTGGGTCAGCGAACTCCCAGCAAAGTGCTCTGCCAGCACTTTAAGGTTTAGTAAAACCTTAGTCTATGGTCAATTTCGGACAGAGTGCTCCGCAGCGCTCTGTATCTTCAGTCACCTATTGAGTGCGTTGGGTCAGTGACAGGTCAGCTAAACCAGACAAGTCGGACGATTTCCCTAGGTGAACCCAGGGTAGATATACTGTTTTGGGACGGTGTACCACCCCCCAATGTTGCAAAGTGTCAGAATCCCTCAATTTGGATTGGTCCTAAGGTAGGGTCTGGGTAACACACCAATCAGAATAGACTATTTGGAGGCCTAATTTACATCTCTGGGCACCGCCTAGCAAGATTGGGGTTCCCATGAGAAAGCCGCACAGAATACAATGAAAAGAATACATTTCGATACAATAGAACATAATCATGATGCTTCTGCTGGGTGAAGGTGCTCTTTCCCAGGGTGGCTCTGGCATCAACCTTCTTTGGCCTGAGTTCAATGCCATGTCAGCTTCTAGCGATTCTGCGCAGAAATACCCTCCAAGATGGACTCCCCAGCCCAGCACCCCTCCGAGTCGAGGATACATGAAAAGTAAGCGAAAACAAATTAATACATAGAAGTGACGGTATGAAAAACACATCATTGGTTTTGTACTTTAAACTTATCATTATAAAAATATACTATGCAGTTTAAATGTTAGCAACATATACACACTCACAAGAGCATCACCACGTTATTACCAAAGCTGTGTATTACGCATGCGCACCCTTTCCCACCAAACTTATAACTACGCCATGTCACGTGAGTGTGACTGACGCATGCGCAGAAGCCATTTACCAAGCGGCGGCCATGTTTAGGAACACGGATTAGTTTTATTAGAAATACACGTACGCAAGCTTCCTCTACTTCGTTCGAATATAAAAATAAAAGATTAGTAAGACGTACAAATTTTATTAATTGATTACACACGGGCGAGGTTCATGACTCGAGCAAGTCGCGATGCGAAGCTTGCTCTATCAGTTCTATCCCAGATGATGAAGCTCTGCCATATGGGTGGGCTGATGGGATTAATTTCCTTTTTGTTGTACACACTTTACAGGTAGACACAGAGTCCGTCACATTTTTCTTTGCCCCCATAAGTTGTACAGACCATTGACAGTCATTTTGTGTTGTTATACTGTGAATAAGGGGTTTGTCTGTCCTTTGGTCTTTAAATAATTTTCCCCTTAGACCCTCCACCAACCTTTTTTTTGACATTGACAACAGTCCATGCCCATGATGCAGTGTTTAGGGGTCTCACAACATCTGAAGGAGGAGGTGGACAGGCCTGTAGGAGGCGGTGTTAACAGTCCATTCCCATGATGCAATGTTTAGGGGTCTCACAACATCTGAAGGAGGAGGTGGACAGGCCTGTAGGAGGCGGTGTTAACAGTCCATTCCCATGATGCAATGTTTAGGGGCCTCACAACATCTGAAGGAGGAGGTGGACAGGCCTGTAGGAGGCGGTGTTAACAGTCCATTCCCATGATGCAATGTTTAGGGGTCTCACAACATCTGAAGGAGGAGGTGGACAGGCCTGTAGGAGGCGGTGTTAACAGTCCATTCCCATGATGCAATGTTTAGGGGTCTCACAACATCTGAAGGTGGAGGTGGGCAGGCCTGCAGGGGGCGGTGTTAACAGTTCATGCCCATGATGCAGTGTGTTTAGGGGCCCCAACTTCTGGAGGCGGAGGTGGGCAGGCCTGCAGGGGGCGGTGTGAACAGTTCATGCCCATGATGCAGTGTGTTTAGGGGCCCCAACATCTGGAGGTGGAGGTGGAGGTGGGAAGGCCTGGAGGGGGTGGTGTTAACAGTTCATGCCCATGATGCAGTGAGTTTAGGGGTCCCAACATCTGGAGGCAGAGGGGGTCAGGCCTGAAGAGGCAGTGACAAAAATCTATTCCCATGACGTAGTGTGTTGAGGGGCCCAATATCTGGAGGAAGAGGTGGGCAGGCCTGCAGGGCCTGGTGACAACAATTCTTGGCCGTGACGCAATGTTTAGGGTTCACAACATCTAGAGGCAGAGGCGGGCAGGCCTGCAGGGGGCGGTGACAACAGTTCATGGCCAGTTTAGGGCCATAGCAACGTGGACAGATGTGCACTGCCCCTGCAGGGGGCGGGGACAGTCGGCCTAGTGGGTTTAGGTTCACAACAACTGAGTCAAAGGCGATGTGGCCGGTAGGGGGCGATGATAGCAGTTCATGACCAAGACCCTGTGTGTTCAAGGTCACAACAACTCCGGGCAGGGACGGACTGCCCTACAGGGGTTGGTGACGACCAGCCCATGGACCAATGTGTACAGGGTGATAGTGAGGTGGGCGGATTAGAACCGCTTGTGGGGGGTAGTCAGAGCCATCCCATGTCATATGCCAGTATGTATGATTTTTTGCATTTGAAAATCAACAACATAAATGCATTATATAGACATAGGGTTGCTCCAAAAAGATGTGTGAAGGGTTGCTAAACCCCTTCCCTGCTGCCGTCGGCCGTTGGCCGTCGCGAGCAATATCTAGCTGGTGCTGCGAACGTCCAACGGCCGACGCGGCCCCGCCCACTCCGCGGAACCGCCGCACTGCCGCGAAATAACGGCCGCAGCTAAGGTGTTAAAAAGTGTTCTTGTGCGTGGAATATTAACAAGGAAAAGAAAGGAAAAAGACGTTTCGACCCTGCAAGGGGTGGGAGGACGGCCAGTCTCAGACTCAGCAGCGGGTCTTCATCAGGACTGGGTAAATATTTAGATGGGGAACAACCTGGAAGCATCATCCAGTGGAGAAACTGTAGAATTAATCATATGACTGAGGAAGGCCAGGGGTCTCCCCATCCTGGGCTGGAGTGGGCACCGGGCGTTTCCCCGGTGGGCTGCCAGGGTGGGGCCCGGTGTTGGGCCCCTGGGGGCTGTTTTTGTCACCTGGGCCGGAAATGTCGACCCCCTGTAACAAAATCATCCGAAACCGGCCCTAGCAAACAGCTCGGCTGTCCTCCTCCCTCCCCTGGGGTTGGCCGAGCAGCTTTGCAGGTCCGGCTTCAGTTCCCAGTCCGGCCCTGTCCTCATCTGCAGGGGATTTAGTCTCGACCTTATATTGAGTGTAAACAGCTGGCCTTGAAGAAAGAGTGAAATATAGGTCCATGCAAACTGGTGCAGTTGAAATATATTCATTAGTGGTGTGGACGGAGGCCTCTTAATTAGTTAGTCCACCTGGGCTCTCCACCTGCAACAAAGTATGTCCTGGACTGAAACAGCCGCGTCACATCCTGTACAGCCTGGATTGTATAGTTGTTCTACAAAGGGGTAACTAAGAATGATAACGATTACCCCTCTCTAATGAAATCATACTTCTTCTGTATAATAAGTATAACGGACAGGCTATTTTGTAAAGAATACGATAGATGTAATAGGTCTCTTTCCTTTCTTTTCCTTGCTTATATTCCGTACACAAGAACTCTCTGTAAGCACCCCTTCACACATCTTTTTGGAGCAACTATATGTGTATATAATGTGTTTATGTTGTTGATTTTATAATTAAAAAAACCTAAGTCTAATTATAGTTTCTTTGTGTGTGATATACATTTATAAAGTTATATATACTCCTCCCTTTCTTCAGAAACACTATTCATCCCCACATTCTTGATTTAGACAAGTTGGGGTTATTTATTTATTCAAAAGCAATCAGAATAAGTGAATTCATCGAATTGTATCCATTTGGTGGATCTCTCCGATTGGACCACTGATACTGCATATCATCGATTAGATCCGAAGCCGATGGGCCACTCCCAGAAATGTGTCTTTTGTGCAGCACAGATTGTTGTCGAAAGATGTTTTGAACTGTCTGGGCTTGTATGAACTGGGCGACTGCGTTCTCAGGGCAGTCTGTGTCTCTTGAAAAGGGTCCCAGAGAAAGATGTGTAGTATTGCACTACTCTATTACATTGCTTTGCCTATTTTATTACAGAACTCTGCCTACTCTATTACGTAACTATGCCTACTCTATTACATTACTCTGCCTACTCTATTGCATTACTTTGCCTACTCTATTACATTACTCTGCCTACTCTATTACATTGCCATGTCTACTCTATTACATTACTGTATCTACTCTATTACATTACTATACGTACTCTATTACATTACAATACAACACAGTTCAAAAAGGGGGTCCAAGGGAACGATTTTTATAGACCAAGTAGTATTCTGTCCCCAATCTACAATATACAATTACAAAAAGGAAACTATTGGTCTGTGACAGAAGGTAATATAAGGCAAAATCAGAATCTATAACGTCACCCTAGACTATGCTAAATTAGGAGGGAATCCCATTAGCCCACCAAATGGCAGAACTTCATCATCTGGGATTGATAAGTCTGGTACTTAATAGCACAGCTCTCCTTGTCAATTCGAGAGATGTACCAATTCATAATACCAGTGATGGATCAAGCCATAATTGTTTCTGAAGTCGGTGGTGCTGAAGAACAGGTATTGCAGTGATTATAGGTATAACAAAAAGGGGAAGTGCAATTTAAAATTAACTACCATGGTAACAAAGACAGCTTTAATATGCGCTTACCACAGTGTCAAGACTAAAAACAGAGTGTGGATAGTTTGACACAATAACTATCATCAGTTGGTTAAACAAGTCTATATGTTTCAGCCATTCTAGGTGTTATTAACCTCTGGCTTTCTTCAGGACTGGAGACTACACTACTGCAAAATACGACGAAAAGACTGTGTGGTGAAAAAAAGTCAATAATGGTTGGTGTGATACATCCTACCATACTCTGTGACTTCCATATGTAGGACTATTTCCACAGGAAACTCAGATTCTTTCCCATTATTTCATGGAAGCAATCCTCACCTCTCCTGGCAATCAGGTGATGAGGCCTCGCTCTGTCCGTCGGTACCTCTGGCTACTACTAAGCCGAAAGGGAAAGAATCTGAGTTTCCTGTGAAAATCGTCCTACATATCGAAGTCACAGAGTTACATTACTATGCCTACTTTATTACATTACTATGCGTACTCTATTACATTGCCATGTCTACTCTATTACATTACTATATCTACTCTATTACATTACTATGCGTACTCTATTACATTGCCATGTCTACTCTATTACATTACTAGAAGTACTCTATTAGATTACTATGCGTACTCTATTACATTGCCATGTCTACTCTATTACATTACTATGCGTACTCTATTACATTGCTATGTCTACTCTATTACATTACTATGCCTACTCTATTACATTACTATGCGTACTCCATTACATTGCCATGTCTACTCTATTACATTACTATGCTTACACTATTACATTACTATGCGTACACTATTACATTGCCATTTCTACTCTAACACATTATTATGCGTACTCTATTACATTACTTTGCGTACTCTATTACATTGCCATGTCTACTCTATTACATTACTATGTTTAATTTATTACATTACTATGCATACTTTATTACATTACTATGCGTACTCTATTACATTGCCATGTCTACTCTATTACATTACTATGCGTACTCTATCACATTATTATGTGTACTTTATTACATTACTATGCGTACTCTAATACATTACTATACGTGCTTTATTACATTATTATTTGTACTCTATTACATTACTATGCATACTTTATTACATTACTATACGTACTCTATTACATTGCCATGTCTACCTACTCTATTACACTACTATGCGTACTCTATCACATTATTATGTGTACTTTATTACATTATTATGCATACTATATTACATTGCCATTTCTACTCTATTACATTACTATGCATACTCTATTACATTACTATGTGTACTCTATTACATTGCCATGTCTACTCTATTACATTACTATGCATACTTTATTACATTACTATGCGTACTCTATTACATTGCCATGTCTACTCTATTACATTACTATGCGTACTCTATCACATTACTATGTGTACTTTATTACATTACTATGCATACTCTATTACATTGCCATTTCTACTCTATTACATTACTATGCATACTCTATTACATTACTTGCGTGCTTTATTACATTACTATACGTACTCTATTACATTACTATGCGTACTCTATCACATTACTATGTGTACTTTATTACATTACTATGCATACTCTATTACATTGCCATTTCTACTCTATTACATTACTATGCATACTCTATTACATTACTTGTGTGCTTTATTACATTACTATGCCTACTGTATTACATTCCTATGCGTCCTCTATTACATTGCCATGTCTACTCTGGGAAGGCTTACATGAGCTGAAGCGGGACCCTGATGAATTCAAAACTTACTTTCCAACTCTGGATGTGCTCAAAGTAGAAACGACTCAAGAGTACTTAACTTCCTTTGTCGGATCTGCCAATGCTCTCGATTGAAGCTCAGTGTCACCACTCCTAGGCCATCTCTACTAGAACCCAAATGTCATTACACAGCAGCAGGTAGGACCTACAGTGTTTCTCTTGACATGTGCATGTCTAATCTACTAACCCCACTGGAACTGACATTCAACCACACTTGCCCAGCTCGCTCTTCAACAGTTACACTCCTGTTCCTAGAGTGCAATATGTATGGAAGGTGCATCCCTGCATGAACGCTTGCATGACCGCTTGCATGACCGCTTGGGTGACTGCATGACAGTCTTCCTAATTATTTGCATGACAGCTTGCATGACCACTATTATAACCGCTTACACGACTGAATGACAGACTGCAAGACCACTTACATGAAACTTTGGATGTCAGACTTCATATTTATTTGCGTGACCACCTGCATCCCCACTTTCAAGGCTTCTTGCATGACCGCTTGCATAACCACTTGCATGACCGTTTGCATGACCACTTGCATGACCGTTTGCATGACCACTTGCATGACCGTTTGCATGAGTGCTTGCATGACAGGTACATGGTAAACAGCTGGACCATTCACGTGAGAGCATCTGTTATACATATGTGTCTAACCCCTGGGCCTAACTCTAAAAAAGTCCACTGCTGTGGTTCTCAAGCAGATCCCCTCCACTAAAGACCCAGGATGAACAGACAGTGCACACACTCTCCCAGGGAGGGGCCTGAACAGACAGTGCACACTCTCCCAGGACGGGGGATGAACAGACAGTGCACACACTCTCCCAGGGAGGGGCCTGAACAGACAGTGCACACACTCTCCCAGGGAGGGGCCTGAACAGACCGTGCACACACTCTCCCAGGAGGGGGCCTGAACAGACAGTGCACACACTCTTCCAGGGAGGGGCCTGGACAGACAGTGCACACACTCCCACAGAGGGGCATGAACAGACAGTGCACACACTCTCCCAGGGAGGGGCCTGAACAGACAGTGCACACACTCTCCCAGGAGGGGGCCTGAACAGACAGTGCACACACTCTCCCAGGGAGGGGCCTGAACAGACCGTGCACACACTCTCCCAGGGAGGGGCCTGAACAGACAGTGCACACTCTCCCAGGACGGGGGATGAACAGACAGTGCACACACTCCCCCAGGGAGGGGCCTGAACAGACAGTGCACACACTCTCCCAGGGAGGGGCCTGAACAGACAGTGCACACACTCTCCCAGGGAGGGGTCTGAACAGACAGTGCACACACTCTCCCAGGACGGGGGCTGAACAGACAGTGCACACACTCCCCCAGGGAGGGGCCTGAACAGACAGTGCACACACTCTCCCAGGGAGGGGCCTGAACAGACAGTGCACACACTCTCCCAGGGAGGGGTCTGAACAGACCGTGCACACACTCTCCCAGGAGGGGGGCTGAACAGACAGTGCACACACTCTCCCAGGGAGGGGCCTGAACAGACAGTGCACACACTCTCCCAGGGAGGAGCCTGAACAGACAGCGCACACACTCTCCCAGGGAGGGGCCTGAACAGTCAGTGGACACACTCTCCCAGGAGGGGGCCTGAACAGACAGTGCACACACTCCCCCAGGGAGGGGCCTGAACAGACAGTGCACACACTCTCCCAGGGAGGGGCCTGAGCAGACAATGCACACGCTCTCCCAGGGAGGGAGGGGCCTGAACAGACAGTGCACACACTCTCCCAGGGAGGGGCCTGAACAGACAGTGCACACACTCTCCCAGGGAGGGGCCTGAACAGACAGTGCACACACTCTCCCAGGAGGGGGCATGAACAGACAGTGCACACACTCCCCCAGGGAGGGGCCTGAACAGACAGTGCACACACTCTCCCAGGGAGGGGCCTGAACAGACAGTGCACACACTCTCCAAGGGAGGGAGGGGCCTGAACAGACAGTGCACACACTCTCCCAGGAGGGTGCCTGAACAGACAGTGCACACACTCTCCCAGGGAGGGGCCTGAACAGACAGTGCACACACTCTCCCAGGGAGGGGCCTGAACAGACAGTGCACACACTGTCCCAGGAGGGGGCCTGAACAGACAGTGCACACACTCCCCCAGGGAGGGGCCTGAACAGACAGTGCACACACTCTCCCAGGGAGGGGCCTGAACAGACAGTGCACACACTCTCCCAGGGAGGGGCCTGAACAGACAGTGCACACACTCTCCCAGGAGGGGGCCTGAACAGACAGTGCACACACACTCCCACGGAGGGGCATGAACAGATAGTGCACACACTCTCCCAGGGAGGGGCCTGAACAGACAGTGCACACACTCTCCCAGGGAGGGCCCTGAACAGACAGTGCACACACTCTCCCAGGAAGGGGCCTGAACAGACAGTGCACACACTCTCCCAGGGAGGGGCCTGAACAGACAGTGCACACACTCTCCCAGGAGGGGGCCTAAACAGACAGTGCACACACTCTCCCAGGGAGGGAGGGGCCTGAACAGACAGTGCACACACTCTCCCAGGGAGGGAGGGACCTCAACAGACAGTGCACATACTCTCACAGGGAGGGAGGGGCCTGAACAGACAGTGCACACACTCCCCCAGGGAGGGGGGGGCTGAACAGACAGTGCACACACTCCCCCAGGGAGGGGCCTGAACAGACAGTGCACACACTCTCCCAGGCAGGGAGGGGCCTGAACAGACAGTACACACACTCTCCCAGGGAGGGAGGGGCCTGAACAGAGAGTGCCCACACTCTCCCAGGCAGGGAGGGGCCTGAATAGACAGTACACACACTCTCCCAGGGAGGGAGGGGCCTGAACAGACAGTGCACACACTCTCCCAGGGAGAGAGGGGCCTGAACAGACAGTGCACACACTCCCCCATGGAGGGGCCTGAACAGACAGTGCACACACTCTCCAGGGGAGGGAGGGGCCTGAACAGACAGTGCACACACTCTCCCAGGGAGAGGCCTGAACAGACAGTGCACACACTCCCCCAGGGAGGGGCCTGAACAGACCGTGCACACACTCCCCCAGGGAGGGGTCTGAACAGACAGTGCACACACACTCCCAGGGAGGGGCCTGAAGAGACAGTGCACACACTCTCCCAGGGAGGGGCCCGAACAGACAGTGCACACACTCCCCCAGGGAGGGGTCTGAACAGACAGTGCACACACACTCCCATGGAGGGGCCTGAACAGACCGTGCACACACTCCCCCAGGGAGTGGTCTGAACAGACAGTGCACACACACTCCCAGAGAGGGGCCTGAACAGACCGTGCACACACTCCCCAGGGAGGGGCCTGAACAGACAGTGCACACACTCTCCCAGGGAGGGGCCTGAACAGACAGTGCACACACTCTCCCAGGAGGGGCCTGAACAGACAGTGCACACACTCTCCCAGGGAGGAGCCTGGACAGACAGTGCACACACTCTCCCAGGGAGGGGCCTGAACAGACAGTGCAAACACTCTCCCAGGGAGGGGCCTGAACAGACAGTGCGCACACTCTCCCAGGGAGGGGTCTGAACAGACAGTGCGCACACTCCCCCATTGAGGGACCTGAACAGACAGTGCACACACTCTCCCAGGGAGGGGCCTGAACAGACAGTGCACACACTCTCCCAGGGAGGGGCCTGAACAGACAGTGTGCACACTCTCCCAGGGAGGGGTCTGAACAGACAGTGCTCACACTCTCCCAGGGAGGGGCCTGAACAGACAGTGCACACACTCTTCCAGGGAGGGGCCTGAACAGACAGTGCACACACTCTACCAGGGAGAGGCCTGAACAGAGAGTGCATACACTCTCCCAGGAGGGGGCCTGAACAGACAGTGCACACACACCCCCACGGAGGGGCATGAACAGACAGTGCACACACTCTCCCAGGGAGGGGCCTGAACAGACAGTGCACACACTCTCCCAGGGAGGGGCCTGAACAGACAGTGCACACACTCTCCCAGGGAGGGGCCTGAACAGACAGTGCACACACTCTCCCAGGGAGGGGCCTGAACAGACCGTGCACACACTCTCCCAGGAGGGGGCCTGAACAGACAGTGCACACACTCTCCCAGGGAGGGGCCTGAACAGACCGTGCACACACTCTCCCAGGGAGGGGCCTGAACAGACAGTGCACACTCTCCCAGGACGGGGGATGAACAGACAGTGCACACACTCCCCCAGGGAGGGGCCTGAACAGACAGTGCACACACTCTCCCAGGGAGGGGCCTGAACAGACAGTGCACACTCTCCCAGGACGGGGGATGAACAGACCGTGCACACACTCTCCCAGGGAGGGGCCTGAACAGACAGTGCACACACTCTCCCAGGGAGGGGCCTGAACAGACAGTGCACACACTCTCCCAGGGAGGGGTCTGAACAGACAGTGCAAACACTCTCCCAGGACGGGGGCTGAACAGACAGTGCACACACTCCCCCAGGGAGGGGCCTGAACAGACAGTGCACACACTCTCCCAGGGAGGGGCCTGAACAGACAGTGCACACACTCTCCCAGGGAGGGGTCTGAACAGACCGTGCACACACTCTCCCAGGAGGGGGGCTGAACAGACAGTGCACACACTCTCCCAGGGAGGGGCCTGAACAGACAGTGCACACACTCTCCCAGGGAGGAGCCTGAACAGACAGCGCACACACTCTCCCAGGGAGGGGCCTGAACAGTCAGTGCACACACTCTCCCAGGAGGGGGCCTGAACAGACAGTGCACACACTCCCCCAGGGAGGGGCCTGAACAGACAGTGCACACACTCTCCCAGGGAGGGGCCTGAGCAGACAATGCACACGCTCTCCCAGGGAGGGAGGGGCCTGAACAGACAGTGCACACACTCTCCCAGGGAGGGGCCTGAACAGACAGTGCACACACTCTCCCAGGGAGGGGCCTGAACAGACAGTGCACACACTCTCCCAGGAGGGGGCATGAACAGACAGTGCACACACTCCCCCAGGGAGGGGCCTGAACAGACAGTGCACACACTCTCCCAGGGAGGGGCCTGAACAGACAGTGCACACACTCTCCAAGGGAGGGAGGGGCCTGAACAGACAGTGCACACACTCTCCCAGGAGGGTGCCTGAACAGACAGTGCACACACTCTCCCAGGGAGGGGCCTGAACAGACAGTGCACACACTCTCCCAGGGAGGGGCCTGAACAGACAGTGCACACACTGTCCCAGGAGGGGCCCTGAACAGACAGTGCACACACTCCCCCAGGGAGGGGCCTGAACAGACAGTGCACACACTCTCCCAGGGAGGGGCCTGAACAGACAGTGCACACACTCTCCCAGGGAGGGGCCTGAACAGACAGTGCACACACTCTCCCAGGAGGGGGCCTGAACAGACAGTGCACACACACTCCCACGGAGGGGCATGAACAGATAGTGCACACACTCTCCCAGGGAGGGGCCTGAACAGACAGTGCACACACTCTCCCAGGGAGGGCCCTGAACAGACAGTGCACACACTCTCCCAGGAAGGGGCCTGAACAGACAGTGCACACACTCTCCCAGGGAGGGGCCTGAACAGACAGTGCACACACTCTCCCAGGAGGGGGCCTAAACAGACAGTGCACACACTCTCCCAGGGAGGGAGGGGCCTGAACAGACAGTGCACACACTCTCACAGGGAGGGAGGGGCCTGAACAGACAGTGCACACACTCCCCCAGGGAGGGGGGGGGCTGAACAGACAGTGCACACACTCCCCCAGGGAGGGGCCTGAACAGACAGTGCACACACTCTCCCAGGCAGGGAGGGGCCTGAACAGACAGTACACACACTCTCCCAGGGAGGGAGGGGCCTGAACAGAGAGTGCCCACACTCTCCCAGGCAGGGAGGGGCCTGAATAGACAGTACACACACTCTCCCAGGGAGGGAGGGGCCTGAACAGACAGTGCACACACTCTCCCAGGGAGAGAGGGGCCTGAACAGACAGTGCACACACTCCCCCATGGAGGGGCCTGAACAGACAGTGCACACACTCTCCAGGGGAGGGAGGGGCCTGAACAGACAGTGCACACACTCTCCCAGGGAGAGGCCTGAACAGACAGTGCACACACTCCCCCAGGGAGGGGCCTGAACAGACCGTGGACACACTCCCCCAGGGAGGGGTCTGAACAGACAGTGCACACACACTCCCAGGGAGGGGCCTGAAGAGACAGTGCACACACTCTCCCAGGGAGGGGCCCGAACAGACAGTGCACACACTCCCCCAGGGAGGGGTCTGAACAGACAGTGCACACACACTCCCATGGAGGGGCCTGAACAGACCGTGCACACACTCCCCCAGGGAGTGGTCTGAACAGACAGTGCACACACACTCCCAGAGAGGGGCCTGAACAGACCGTGCACACACTCCCCAGGGAGGGGCCTGAACAGACAGTGCACACACTCTCCCAGGGAGGGGCCTGAACAGACAGTGCACACACTCTCCCAGGAGGGGCCTGAACAGACAGTGCACACACTCTCCCAGGGAGGAGCCTGGACAGACAGTGCACACACTCTCCCAGGGAGGGGCCTGAACAGACAGTGCAAACACTCTCCCAGGGAGGGGCCTGAACAGACAGTGCGCACACTCTCCCAGGGAGGGGTCTGAACAGACAGTGCGCACACTCCCCCATTGAGGGACCTGAACAGACAGTGCACACACTCTCCCAGGGAGGGGCCTGAACAGACAGTGCACACACTCTCCCAGGGAGGGGCCTGAACAGACAGTGTGCACACTCTCCCAGGGAGGGGTCTGAACAGACAGTGCTCACACTCTCCCAGGGAGGGGCCTGAACAGACAGTGCACACACTCTTCCAGGGAGGGGCCTGAACAGACAGTGCACACACTCTACCAGGGAGAGGCCTGAACAGAGAGTGCATACACTCTCCCAGGAGGGGGCCTGAACAGACAGTGCACACACACCCCCACGGAGGGGCATGAACAGACAGTGCACACACTCTCCCAGGGAGGGGCCTGAACAGACAGTGCACACACTCTCCCAGGGAGGGGCCTGAACAGACAGTGCACACACTCTCCCAGGGAGGGGCCTGAACAGACAGTGCACACACTCTCCCAGGGAGGGGCCTGAACAGACAGTGCACACACTCTCCCAGGGAGGGGCCTGAACAGACAGTGCGCACACTCTCCCAGGGAGGGGTCTGAACAGACAGTGCACACACTCTCCCAGGGAGGGGCCTGAACAGACAGTGCACACACTCTTCCAGGGAGGGGCCTGAACAGACAGTGCACACACTCTACCAGGGAGAGGCCTGAACAGACAGTGCAAACACTCTCCCAGGAGGGGGCCTGAACAGACAGTGCACACACACTCCCACGGAGGGGCATGAACAGACAGTGCACACACTCTCCCAGGGAGGGGCCTGAACAGACAGTGCACACACTCTTCCAGGGAGGGGCCTGGACAGACAGTGCACACACTCCCCCAGGGAGGGGCCTGGACAGACAGTGCACACACTCTTCCAGGGAGGGGCCTGAACAGACAGTGCACACACTCCCCCAGGAGGGGGCCTGAACAGACAGTGCACACACTCTCCCAGGGAGGGGCCTGAACAGACAGTGCACACACTCCCGCAGGGAGGGGCCTGGACAGACAGTGCACACACTCTTCCAGGGAGGGGCCTGAACAGACAGTGCACACACTCTTCCAGGGAGGGGCCTGAACAGACAGTGCACAGACTCCCCCAGGGAGGGGCCTGAACAGACAGTGCACACACTCCCAGAGAGGGGCTTGGACCGACATGGCACACACTCTCCCAGGAGGGGGCTGAACAGACAGTGCACACACTCCCCCTGGGAGAGGCTTGAACAGACAGTGCACACACTCTCCCATGAGGGGGCCTGAACAGACAGTGCACACACTTTACCAGGGAGGGGCCTGAAGAGACAGTGCACACACTCTCCCAGGAGGGGGCCTGAACAGACAGTGCACAGACTCTCCCAGGAAGGGCCCTGACAGTGCACACACTCTCCCAGGGAGGGCACTGAACAGACAGTGCACACACTCTCCCCCAGGAAGGGGCCTGAACAGAGAGTGCACACACTCTCCCAGAGAGAGGCCTGGACAGACAGTGCACACACTCTCTCAGGAGGGGGCCTGAACAGACAGTGCATACACTCCCCCAGGGAGGGGCCTGAACAGACAGTGCAGGGCCGGCTCTAGGCTCACGGAGGCCCTGAGCAGGGAGAGCCGCCAAATCCCTGCCAGGGGCCGCCACGCCAATATATATCTAAGGATATATATTGGCGTGGCGGCCCCTGGGGTTTGGCGGCCCTGTGCAGGTGCACAGCTTGCACATGCCTTAGGCCGGCCCTGGACAGTGCATACACTCTCCCAGGAGGGGGCCTGAACAGACAGTGCACACACACTCCCAGGGAGGGGCCTGAACAGACAGTGCACACACTCTCCCAGGGAGGGGCCTGAACAGACAGTGCACACACTGTCCCAGGGAGAGGCCTGAACAGACGGCGCACACACTTCCTCAGGAAGGCGCCTGAACAGACAGTGCACACACTCCCAGGGAGGGGCTTGGACCGACATGGCACACACTCTCCCAGGAGGGGGCCTGAACAGACAGTGCACACACTCTCCCAGGAGGGGGTCCTGAACAGACAGTGTACACACTCTCCCAGGGAGGCGCCTGAAAAGACAGTGCACACACTCTCCCAGGAGGGGGCCTGAACAGACAGTGCACACACTCTGCCAGGAGGGGGCCTGAACAGACAGTGCACACACTCTCCCAGGGAGGGGCCTGAACAGACAGTGCACACACTCTCCCAAGGAGGGCACTGAACAGACAGTGCACACACTCTCCCCCAGGAAGTGGCCTGAACAGACAGTGCATACACTCCCCCAGGGAGGGGCCTGGACAGACAGAGCACACACTCTGCGAGGAGGGGGCCTGAACAGACAATGCACACACTCTCCCAGGGAGGGGCCTGAACAGTCAGTGCACACACTCTCCCAGGAGGGGGCCTGAACAGACAGTGCACACACACCCCCACGGAGGGGCATGAACAGACAGTGCACACACTCTCCCAGGGAGGGGCCTGAACAGACAGTGCACACACTCTCCCAGGGAGGGGCCTGAACAGACAGTGCACACACTCTCCCCCAGGAAGTGGCCTGAACAGACAGTGCATACACTCCCCCAGGGAGGGGCCTGGACAGACAGAGCACACACTCTGCGAGGAGGGGGCCTGAACAGACAATGCACACACTCTCCCAGGGAGGGGCCTGAACAGTCAGTGCACACACTCTCCCAGGAGGGGGCCTGAACAGACAGTGCACACACACCCCCACGGAGGGGCATGAACAGACAGTGCACACACTCTCCCAGGGAGGGGCCTGAACAGACAGTGCACACACTCTCCCAGGGAGGGGCCTGAACAGACAGTGCACACACTCTCCCAGGGAGGGGCCTGAACAGACAGTGCACACACTCTCCCAGGGAGGGGCCTGAACAGACAGTGCACACACTCTCCCAGGGAGGGGCCTGAACAGACAGTGCGCACACTCTCCCAGGGAGGGGTCTGAACAGACAGTGCACACACTCTCCCAGGGAGGGGCCTGAACAGACAGTGCACACACTCTTCCAGGGAGGGGCCTGAACAGACAGTGCACACACTCTACCAGGGAGAGGCCTGAACAGACAGTGCAAACACTCTCCCAGGAGGGGGCCTGAACAGACAGTGCACACACACTCCCACGGAGGGGCATGAACAGACAGTGCACACACTCTCCCAGGGAGGGGCCTGAACAGACAGTGCACACACTCTTCCAGGGAGGGGCCTGGACAGACAGTGCACACACTCCCCCAGGGAGGGGCCTGGACAGACAGTGCACACACTCTTCCAGGGAGGGGCCTGAACAGACAGTGCACACACTCCCCCAGGAGGGGGCCTGAACAGACAGTGCACACACTCTCCCAGGGAGGGGCCTGAACAGACAGTGCACACACTCCCGCAGGGAGGGGCCTGGACAGACAGTGCACACACTCTTCCAGGGAGGGGCCTGAACAGACAGTGCACACACTCTTCCAGGGAGGGGCCTGAACAGACAGTGCACAGACTCCCCCAGGGAGGGGCCTGAACAGACAGTGCACACACTCCCAGAGAGGGGCTTGGACCGACATGGCACACACTCTCCCAGGAGGGGGCTGAACAGACAGTGCACACACTCCCCCTGGGAGAGGCTTGAACAGACAGTGCACACACTCTCCCATGAGGGGGCCTGAACAGACAGTGCACACACTTTACCAGGGAGGGGCCTGAAGAGACAGTGCACACACTCTCCCAGGGAGGGGTCTGAACAGACAGTGCACACACTCTCCCAGGAGGGGGCCTGAACAGACAGTGCACAGACTCTCCCAGGAAGGGCCCTGACAGTGCACACACTCTCCCAGGGAGGGCACTGAACAGACAGTGCACACACTCTCCCCCAGGAAGGGGCCTGAACAGAGAGTGCACACACTCTCCCAGAGAGAGGCCTGGACAGACAGTGCACACACTCTCTCAGGAGGGGGCCTGAACAGACAGTGCATACACTCCCCCAGGGAGGGGCCTGAACAGACAGTGCAGGGCCGGCTCTAGGCTCACGGAGGCCCTGAGCAGGGAGAGCCGCCAAATCCCTGCCAGGGGCCGCCACACCAATATATATCTAAGGATATATATTGGCGTGGCGGCCCCTGGGGTTTGGCGGCCCTGTGCAGGTGCACAGCTTGCACATGCCTTAGGCCGGCCCTGGACAGTGCATACACTCTCCCAGGAGGGGGCCTGAACAGACAGTGCACACACACTCCCAGGGAGGGGCCTGAACAGACAGTGCACACACTCTCCCAGGGAGGGGCCTGAACAGACAGTGCACACACTGTCCCAGGGAGAGGCCTGAACAGACGGCGCACACACTTCCTCAGGAAGGCGCCTGAACAGACAGTGCACACACTCCCAGGGAGGGGCTTGGACCGACATGGCACACACTCTCCCAGGAGGGGGCCTGAACAGACAGTGCACACACTCTCCCAGGAGGGGGTCCTGAACAGACAGTGTACACACTCTCCCAGGGAGGCGCCTGAAAAGACAGTGCACACACTCTCCCAGGAGGGGGCCTGAACAGACAGTGCACACACTCTGCCAGGAGGGGGCCTGAACAGACAGTGCACACACTCTCCCAGGGAGGGGCCTGAACAGACAGTGCACACACTCTCCCAGGGAGGGGCCTGGACAGACCGTGCACACACTCCCCCAGGGAGGGGCCTGAACAGACAGTGCACACACTCTCCCAGAGAGGGGCCTGGACAGGCAGTGCACACACTCTCCCAGAGAGGGGCCTGGACAGGCAGTGCACACACTTTCCCATGGAGGGGACTGGACAGACCGTGCACACACTCCCCCAGGGAGGGGCCTGAACAGACAGTGCACACACTCTCCCAGAGAGGGGCCTGGACAGGCAGTGCACACACTCTCCCATGGAGGGCACTGAACAGACAGTGCACACACTCTCCCCCAGGAAGTGGCCTGAACAGACAGTGCATACACTCCCCCAGGGAGGGGCCTGGACAGACAGAGCACACACTCTGCGAGGAGGAGGCCTGAACAGACAATGCACACACACTCCCAGGGAGGGGCATGAACAGACAACGCACACACTCTCCCAGGGAGAGGCCTGAACAGACAGTGCACACACTCTCCCAGGGAGTGGCATGAACAGACAACGCACACACTCTCCCAGGAGGGGGCCTGAACAGACAGTGCACACACTTTACCAGGGAGGGGCCTGAACAGACAGTGCACACACTCTCCCAGGGAGGGGTCTGAACAGACAGTGCACACACACTCCCACAGAGGGGCATGAACAGACAGTGCACACACTCTCCCAGGGAGAGGCCTGAACAGACGGTGCACACACTCTCCCAGGGAGGGGGCAGAACAGACAGTGCACACACTCTCCCAGGGAGGGGCCTGAACAGACAGTGCACACACTCTCCCAGGGAGGGCCTGAACAGACAGTGCACACACTCCCCCAGGAGGGGGCTGAACAGACAGTGCACACACTCTCCCAGGAGGGGGCCTGAACAGACAGTGCACACACTTTACCAGAGAGGGGCCTGAACAGACAGTGCACACACTCTCCCAGGGAGGGGCCTGAACAGACAGTGCACACACTCTCCCAGGGAGGGGGCTGAACAGACAGTGCACACACTCTCCCAGGGAGGGGCCTGAACAGACAGTGCACACACTTTACCAGAGAGGGGCCTGAACAGACAGTGCACACACTCTCCCAGGGAGGGGCCTGAACAGACAGTGCACACACACTCCCACGGAGGGGAGGGAACAGACAGTGCACACACTCTCCCAGGGAGAGGCCTGAACAGACGGTGCACACACTCTCCCAGGGAGGGGCCTGAACAGACAGTGCACACACTCTCCCAGGGAGGGGCCTGAACAGACAGTGCACACACTCTCCCAGGGAGGGGCCTGAACAGACAGTGCACACACTCTCCCAGGGAGGGGCCTGAACAGACAGTGCACACACTCTCCCAGGGAGGGGCCTGAACAGACAGTGCATACACTCTCCCAGGACGGGGCCTCAACAGACAGTGCACACACACTCCCACGGAGGGGCATGAACAGACAGTGCACACACTCTCCCAGGGAGGGGACTGAACAGACAGTGCACACACTCTCCCAGGGAGGGGCCTGAACAGACAGTGCATACACTCTCCCAGGGAGGGGCCTGAACAGACAGTGCACACACTCTCCCAGGGAGGGGCCTGAACAGACAGTGCACACACTCCCCCAGGGAGGGGCCTGGACAGACAGTGCACACACTCTTCCAGGGAGGGGCCTGAACAGACAGTGCACACACTCCCCCAGGGAGGGGCCTGGACAGACCGTGCACACACTCTCCCAGGGAGGGGCCTGAACAGAAAGTGCACACACTCTTCCAGGGAGGGGCCTGGACAGACAGTGCACACACTCTCCCAGGGAGGGGCCTGGACAGAGAGTGCACACACTCTTCCAGGGAGAGGCCTTAACAGACAGTGCACACACTCCCCCAGGAGGGGGCCTGAACAGACAGTGCACACACTCTCCCAGGGAGGGGCCTGAACAGACAGTGCACACACGCCCCCTGGGAGGGGCCTCGACAGACAGTGCACACACTCTTCCAGGGAGGGGCCTGAACAGACAGTGCACACACTCCCCCAGGGAGGGGCCTGAACAGACAGTGCACACACTCTCCCAGGGAGGGGCTTGAACAGACAGTGCACACAATCCCAGGGAGGGGCTTGGACCAACATGGCACACACTCCCCCTGGGAGGGGCCTGGACAGACAGTGCACACACTCTTCCAGGGAGGGGCCTGAACAGACAGTGCACACACTCTCCCAGGGAGGGGCCTGAACAGACAGTGCACACACTTTACCAGGGAGGGGCCTGGACAGACAGTGCACACACTCTTCCAGGGAGGGGCCTGGACAGACAGTGCACACACTCCCCCAGGGAGGGGCCTGAACAGACAGTGCACACACTCCCAGGGAGGGGCTTGGACCGACATGGCACACACTCTCCCAGGAGGGGGCCTGAACAGACAGTGCACACACTCCCAGGGAGGGGCTTGGACCGACATGGCACACACTCTTCCAGGGAGGGGCCTGAACAGACAGTGCACACACTCTTCCAGGGAGGGGCCTGAACAGACAGTGCACACACTCCCCCTGGGAGAGGCCTGAACAGACAGTGCACACACTCCCCCTGGGAGAGGCCTGAACAGACAGTGCACACACTCTCCCAGGAGGGGGCCTGAACAGACAGTGCACACACTTTACCAGGGAGGGGCCTGAACAGACAGTGCACACACTCTCCCAGGAGGGGGCCTGAACATACAGTGCACACACTCCCCCAGGAAGGGGCCTGAACAGAGAGTGCACACACTCTCCCAGGGAGGGGCCTGCTACCATTCCTCAAGTTACTGAAGGATGGACTTCAGGCCCCAGCACAGAAGGAACCATGCCTGGGTAAAGGTGCCAAATATAATATAGGGCCCCTGGACAGCTAGGCAGGATGTCTGGCTGGTAAATAAATATTAAAGCTTAGAGTGGCAGAGGAAGAAGAGGAACACAACAGGTGGGGGCTGACAAGGGGAAGGTGAGAAATCAGAGTTCAGTGGCACCCTGTTCTATTCCTGGACACAACAACCTGAGTTATAAAAACTAGTTGTGCAATACATCTTCAGATGGTTAATGAGTGTCAGACTGGAATGTTTATTGTGTTCAATAAAATAAGGTAACTGAGGACGAAGCCCATGGGAAGCAGGCAAAAGGTGAAGATTAAGAACGGTCCATTTTTCTGGAGTTATAAAACAAACAAATGAGGGGTAATGAGCAGTGGCAAAGACAACGGGTTTGGGTTAAATGTGGTAACGCCTGCAAATGCAGGCAAGAAGGAATTGTGTTCCATACAATATATAATTACAGCCAGACAGTATTTACTAATTTTTAGTAGTGGTGGTAGTGGTGCCAGTTGTTTAACATTGGTGGTGGTGGCAGTGTTACTGGTGATGGTACTGGCAATATTGGTGATGGTGATATTAGTACTGGCGGTAGTGCTGTGGTATTGGTCTAGTGCTGTGGTACTGGTGTAATGCTGTGGTATTGGTCTAGTGCTGTGGTACTGGTGTAACGCTGTGGTATTGGGGTAGTGCGGTTGTATTGGTGTTATGCTTATGGTATTGGCAGTAATAGTGGTGGAATAGGTAGTGCTTGTATTAGTGGTGCTGATACAGGTGGCTGTTGTGGCGTTTGTGTTTCTGGTATTGGTGCTCCTAGTGGTAATCAGGGTGGTGCTGTGATATGTGTGGTGCTGTTGGTGTAGTGCTGAGGGTATTTTGGTGGTGCCAGTAGTATTCTTAGTTCTGATGTTAGTGCTGCGGTCATTGGTCGCTATGGTGGTGGTGGTATTGGTGGTGCTGTTGTTATAAGTGGTGATCATGGTTGGTGGGGAATTGGCGCTATCGTTAATGGTGAGGGTATTGTCATTGTTGTTGGTGGTGGTATTGGTGGTGGTGGTCATGGTCGGTGGGCTATTGGCGCTATCGTTAATGGTGACGGTATTGTAGTTGTTGGTGGTATTGATGGTGATAACATTGATATTATTGGTGAAGGTGATATTAATGGCGTTGATGGTGGTATTGGTGGTGCTGTTATCGGGGGGGTGGTAGTGGTTGGTGGGGTATTGGTGCAATAGTTAATGGTGATGGTATAGTCATTGTTGTTGGTGGTGGTATTGATGGTGAAAACTTTGATATTATTGGTGAAGGTAATATTAATGGCGATGATGGTGGTAATGGTGGTGATATTGTGGATGAAACTGGTATTAATGTTGTGGCACTGGTGTGATAGTTTAGATATTGTGGTGGCAGTGGGGTTTTGGTGGTGTAATTGGTAGTATTGGTGGTATTGTACTGGTGGTGGTGTTGCTGTTGTGATGGTGTAATTATTTTAGTGGTGGTATTTATGGTAATGTTATTGGTGGCACTGATGGTACTAGTAGTATGGTAGTATGGCATTGATGGCTGGTGATGGTATTGGTGGTGATAGTTTTGGCAATGGTATTGGTAATGGTGGTGGTGGTAATAATGGTATTGATGTGCCGGCGCTGACAGTTCTGGTTGTGGTAGTACTGGTATCGGTTGTTGAAATGGTGGCATTAGTGGTAGTGTGGTACTAGCAGTGGTACTGATAGTGGCATTGATGGGATTGGTATTAGAGGTATCAGTAGTGGTGCTTTGTGACATTGACATCACTGGTATTGGCAGTGGTATTGGTGATGGTAGTGGAGGTATTGTATTATTGTTGGTAGTAATAATTGTGGTGGTATTGGTGGTCAATGCTGCTGAATGGTCTCTACTCTGGTGTCTTTAGTGGTCATATCAGTGGTGGTGGTATTAGTCATGGTGCTGGTATTGGTCGTCGCAGTATTAGTGATATTTTTAGAGGTTTTGGGGTAGTAATGTTTGTAGTAGTAGTGGTGGTGGGGATTGTGTGCTGGCATTGCAGGTGATATTAATGGTATTGATGTTGATATTGGTGGTGAGTTTGGTGGTGATGATAGTGGTTGTATTGATGGAGGTGGTAGTGGTGGTATTGGATGTGGTGGCATTATTGCTGTAGTATTGGCGCTGGTGGGATTGGTAGGGCGAGATGATATTGGTGGTTCAGCCATTCGTCGTGGTGGTATTAGTAGTGATAGTGGAAGTACGGATATTGTTGATGGTATTAGATGGTGGTGGGATTGCAAAGTGAAGGTCGCATTATTGTTATTAACGGTGGTAGTGATGGTGGTATAGTTAGTGGTGGCATTGGTGTATGTGATATTGTTATAGGTGGTGACGGTGGCATTATTGCTGTAGTATTGGCATTTTTGGTATTGGTGGTTTGTGGCATTTGGTGTGCAGTCTAAATATCGAGTTTTTATTTTCGACTGGACATAATATCGACTCCAGAATATCGAGATGGCATTAATGTCGAGGTAAGTAATATCGATGTTTTTTTTATCGATTTTCATGTATGTTAAAAAATATCGATTGAAAAAATATCGAGTAAGTAATATCGATAGTAAAAAATATCGTTATTTCTAGTAGTTTAAAAATATCGAAAGTCAAAATATCGGTTTTAAGAATATCGAAAGTTGTGTTATCGACAGTCATGATTAAATATATGTTATTTTTTTATTTATTTATATTGAAAATAAATTTATAAAAAATTAATAAATATAAAAATTAATTCAAATAGTATAATAATTTCTAGGAGCGGGTAGTGGGTTTTTAGGGGAATAGGGTGGGAAGTAATTTAATTATAATTAATTAAATATGTAAATGTATTAATTGGTAGTAATATTTAATTAATTGTTAATTAAATAATATTTTTTATTTATATAAAATGTAATTGCTAATTAATTTAATTTAATTGATTAATTGCTAATTATGCTAATTTAAATAATTTATGTCATGTAGCGGGTTGTGGGTTTTTAGGGGAATAGGGTGGGAAGTAATTTAATTATAATTAATTAAATATGTAAATTTATTAATTGGTAGTAATATTTAAATAATTGTTAATTAAATAATAGTTTTCAAATATATAAAATTTAATTGGTAATTAATTTAATTTAATTGATTAATTGCTAATTATGCTAATTTAAATAATTTATGTCATGTAGCGGGTTGTGGGTTTATAGGGGAATAGGGTGGGAAGTAATTTAATTATAATTAATAAAATATGTAAATTTATGATTTGGTAGTAAGATTTAATTATTTGTTAATTAAATAATATTTTTTAATTATATAAAAATTAATTTGTAAATAATTTAATTAAATTGATTAATTGGTAATTATGTTAATTTAAATAATTTATGTCATGTAGCGGGTTGTGGGTTTATAGGGCAATAGGGTGGGAAGTAATTTAATTATAATTCATTACATATGTAAATTTATTAATTGTTAGTAATATTTAAATAATTGTTAATTAAAAAATATTTGTTGATTATTTAAAATTTCATTGGTAATTAATTTAATTTAATTGATTACTTGCTAATTATGTTAAATTAAATTTTTTATTTCCTGTAGTGGGTTGTGGGTTTATAGGGGAATAGAGTGGGAAGTAATTTAATAATAAAGAAGGAAATAATAATATTTATTAAAGGTATACAACGTTTACCACGCAACTTTTACAACGCACTACCATTACAACGAAACTTTTACAACGCAAATACCATTATAACGCATGTATTTACAACGAATGTTTTTACAACGCAGGTACTTTTACAACGCATAGCATTACAACGTAAGTATTTGTAAGTATATAATTATATTTAAAATGTTATAGGTTTGGGTTTTTGGGTAAAGGGGTATTTTTAGGGTTCAGGGTCAGTGTTGGGTTTTTGGGTAAAGGGGTATTTTTAGGGTTCAGGGTCAGTTTTGGGTTTTTGGGTAAAGGGGTATTTTTAGGGTTCAGGGTCAGTTTTCAGTTTTTGGGTAAAGGGGTATTTTTAGGGTTCAGGGTCAGTTTTCAGTTTTTGGGTAAAGGGGTATTTTTAGGGTTCAGGGTCAGTTTTCAGTTTTTGGGTAAAGGGGTATTTTTAGGGTTCAGGGTCAGTTTCCAGTTTTTGGGTAAAGGGGTATTTTTAGTGTTCAGGGACAGTTTTCAGTTTTTGGGTAATGGGGTATTTTTAGGGTTCAGGGTCAGTTTTCAGTTTTTGGCTAAAGGGGTATTTTTAGGGTTCAGGGTCAGTTTACAGTTTTTGGGTAAAGGGGTATTTTTAGGGTTCAGGGTCAGTTTTCAGTTTTTGGGTAAAGGGGTATTTTTAGGGTTCAGGGTCAGTTTTCAGTTTTTGGGTAAAGGGGTATTTTTAGGGTTTAGGGTCAGTTTTCAGTTTTTGGGTAATGGGGTATTTTTAGGGTTCAGGGTCAGTTTTCAGTTTTTGGATAAAGGGGTATTTTTAGGGTTCAGGGTCAGTTTTCAGTTTTTGGGTAAAGGGGTATTTTTAGGGTTCGGGTTCAGTTTTCAGTTTTTGGGTAAAGAGGTATTTTTAGGGTTCAGGGTAAGTTTTCAGTTTTTGGGTAAAGGGATATTTTTAGAGTTCAGGGTCAGTTTGGGGTTTTCCGGTACAGGGGTACAGGGTAAAAATTACGTTTATACTTGGTGGAGTTGGAATAGTAATTTGTATGGGTTCAGTGTCCAGCACCTTCCCTGATGTTATACTTGGTGGAGTGGGAATAGTAATTAGTATGGGTTCAGTGTCCAGCACCTTTCATGAGTTTACAATTGGTGAAGTGGGAATTGTAATTTGTATGGTTTTAATGTGTAGTATGGTTTTGTGAGTTTATAATTGGTGCAGTGGAAATAAGAAAACATTTTTAATACAAATAATTATTATTGGTAGGATACTATAATAAAGTTTCGAAATTACATAGAAAAATTTTGTATTAATTATAATTATTGTTATTGTAGTAGTTAAAAGATAAATACATTTTTAAATTTATTAAAATTTAAAATGCATTTTTAAATAGAATATTTCATATGTAATTAATATTCATATAGAATAATAAAGAAGGAAACATACACAGGGTTAAATGGAATAAATGAAAAACAGTTTATTAACATATCAAAAATAAATTGTAAGTAGAGATGTATTTTTTATTTCTATTGAAAATTGTAAGTAAACAGTTTTTATTATCCAACAAAATATATGAAGTGCATATATATGTTTTTAACAAATAAATGATATTTAAATAATTATATGTTTATTCACATATATTGTAATTTAATTAGTTAAAGAAACAAATTGGTAATATGTACTTTTCATTTAATAACAATTATTTTATTCACATAGACATTGAATATATTGTCATAGATAAATATGTATATTTGTTTTATAACAGTAACATTTTTGTTTTTTACAAAGTAATCATATTTTTATTTTAAAAATTAATATTATGAATATTTAACATATTTATAATATTAATTTTTACATAGATAAACACACAAATACATTTTTATATACATACATAATGGTTAAACTAATATGAGCTATTTTTATAAACAAATTATTTGTAACAAGGTTATATATTCACATTTGTTTAACATATAGATTATTTTCAAAATGTATATATAAATAATAAAATATTATTTAAAGTAACAGATAACAGTTGAATAATTATTTGAAAGTAATGAATATTTAAGAAATAATTTTCTACAATTTAAATAATTATTTACACTTAATATAATACTCAGTGTATTTTTTTAAAGTGTTGGAATATAGAAATTAAAGAGGTTTTTGCTGTATACAGGGACTACTTTTTAACCGCGTAATGTTATTTAGGCTTATTTGGTGCTTCAACAGATCGCGGTTGGATGCTGCTTCGCGTTAGAGAGGGTAAGTTTGTTTTTATTGTATTTTAGAAGTTAATGAAGTTAGTGTTAGTGTATGTGTGGTGTGTTTAAGTTTATGTACATAGGGTTATTAAGAGAAGATTGTGTTTTCCGTGTTAGGTAGAGTGTACGATATTTCATTTTTACTGCGTTTTAGTTGTAGGTGTGTGACGTGAGCTAATATGTTTAAATGTTACAAAGATAATATGTTTGGTGTATAAATATGTCTTTTTACATATGTATGGGTGTTTTTGTGTGGGTGGGTATGTATTTTTTTTTTTCCAGGTTATCATCGCGGTTTACTGTTTTTGAGGAGGTCCTTCTTTTTCAATCAGAGTTGTGTGACGAGTATTATATACTCTTATTTTTGCACACAAATATTTTGGTTTTCACGTTTTCCAGGAGCGTTTTTTTTTTTAAATTACTATTTTCCGGTTTTCAATGGTATATCGTGTGTATTACATTGGAGAGGAGTCGCTATGGATTTGCTTGTATTTTTGCATTTTTTTTGGGCTTCCATGGATTGTATGGGTTTTTGCTATGGTGTTGTATGGATTGCTTGGAATTGGATTACGTTCGAAGGTGCAACAGAAAGGTCAGTATTTACAAAACTTTTTATGGGTGGGGAAACTGTTTTAATTTTTGCTTTAGTTACGTTGTATGTAACATTTTGTAAATACATTATCTAAATACATTTTATATATGTTAATATTATGGGCCCCATTAGGATGGCGGGCGGACTTTGCCCGCCCGCCATCCTCACGGTACTAGGGACCGGCCGCCATGAGGGCGGGGGTCCGGTTGGCAGCATTAGGATGCGCCCGCCACAGTGGTGGGCGCATCCTGTATTCCCATCATTGTGGCGGGCGGTGCACTCTGCACCGCCCGCCACAATGCTGAAAATGCTTTGCAGCAATTGCATGACGAAAGCGGCAGGCACCGCGCGGTGCCTGCCGCTTTCGTTATGCAAATGCAGGGGGGTACCATAGGTACCCCCCTGTGTGCACCCCCCTACTGTGCTGCACTCTGGGGGCCCGCAGGGGGCCCCCAGAGTGAAGTCCGCCTGCCTTTCCGTGGCGGCATTGCCGCCACGGAAAGGCATTGTCAGATGCCTATTCTAATATGGCTGGCGGTGTCTGATAGACACCGCCACCATGTTATCACTTATCCGCCCCGGCCGCCAGGCGACCGGCGCGGAAAACAGGCGGGCGGTGTTTCCCACCGCTGCGGTCCCCTCCGCCATCGTAATATGGCGGGGGGGAATGCAGGGAAGGATGTCGGGCGGATTGCCTCCGCCAGGGTGGCGGTGGCCACCGCCACCCTGGCGGAGGCAATCCGCCCGACATCCTAATGGGGCCCTTAGTATTTGATAATTTAATTGCAAATTGTTACATGTAAAAATTAAGGAATTAAAAAAAAAAATGCTTAATGTAACGTGTATAGTTATGTTATGTTTTAAAGAATAGTTTTTGCAATCATTGATAGATAGTCTAGTCCTTTGCTAGTTGGATAGAGGGTAACTTGACTTTGGAGTGTGTTATACATTTTTTTCCTTTCTTTGGTGAGTTTAGGTCCGATCAAAGTTACTGATTGCTCCATTCGGAGCTCCTGGTAACTCTGTTCTTTTTGTAAGGATTGTATTAATTTGTGAAGGGTAGGTGTTCCTCGGCCTGTAGTTGCTTGGAAGGCATTGTGCCATCCTTCAACTGCATTGTTTGTTTTTGCTTCCTTATTTAGTGTGCTGAGGTAGACATTCCACCAAGCTATTTGGTATTTGGGTTGTCTTCTATGGCCTGATCTGTGTAGCCTTCCTACCCATGTGTCTTCGAAGTAGTCAAGCATAGGGCTTAGTCTTTCTTCGTTTCTTTTATAGTAGGGGCTGTCTATTAACAAGTTATAGTGCTCAGTTACATCTGTCAGTGGAACATAGGCTAGGGCGATGAGTTTTTTTATTTGATAAGCAAAAGTGCTATCAGTGGCGTATTGGATACTCAAGGTAGATTGTTGTAGATGTCGCCAGATACATTGGTTAAAATGGTAATAGCAACCTTGTATTGCTGTGTGTGGGTATGTTTTAAGGATGCTGTTTATCATTGCTTTTTCAAAGTCAATGATAATTTTTTGTGGGAAATAGTTGTTAGTATGTTGCTTGACTTCAGTTAGTATTTCTTGATAGGTACCTTGCTGTTTGTTTGGTAGAAGGGCATAAAGGAATGGAATATTAGCATTTTGGAAATGACCATGGATAGTGTATAATTGATAAAAAGGTTTGGGGCATACAGAAAAAGCACCGTCCATCATCCAAGTTTGGCATTGGGTAAGTTTAGTCATGTTGTTTGCTGTGGCAAACAGTATAATTCTGTTATCTTTACATTTGTTGTCATAGAGTATAAAATCATCTTTATTGTGAGTTACAGAGAGTTCAGGGGGAATTTGCACTTCTACAAAAGTTTTTGGTGTGGGAGGAGTAGTGCATGTTGCTCTTTTTTGTCTAGCTATAGTTTTTTTAGGGATTCGATAGATGGTAATTGGCTAGAAGCATGTTGGGGAAGTACACTTAAATGGTGTTTCAGAATAGCAGTTGTTGGTTGATCAGTACTAGTACTAGCTTCTTTAAGGGAATCTAGCATTTGTCTAATCTCTATTACGGTTACATTGGGTGGGTGATTATGTTCCTTAGTATAAGTAACAGTAGTTTCCTGAGTTATAGCTCTACCATAACATTTGTTGGCATAATATTTCGTACACTTCCAAAAAACTTTCAAATCTTTTTGTTTCTCTTGAGTGTAGACATATCCCATGTAACAAAGAAGCATTTTCCCTTTTTGTGAATAAATGAATTTAGCTCCTTCAGTCATGCTTGTATTGTAGTGCTAGGAGGTAATTAAAAGAGAATGTCATTACATTTTTTGATAAAATAATGTTGTATTCTAATAATACAGTTTAACACATTTCTGATTTACCTGTAAATCTTTTTATGATTTCAAGTAGTTCTTTTCAGGTGTTGATGTTCTTCAAACTGTTATTTTCTGTGTATATATTTTTGTACCTGTGGAAGTTGAGAAAATGTGTACAAATATTTTATAACTATTTATGATATTTTGGTAGAGGTTTTTAGCTAGTTTCTATTTAGTTACCTATCTATTAAATGTCGAAGTTACATTTAAATTATATACTTACTTATTTATATTTAACTTTTGATGTCCAGGTGTTGTCTAGGTCTTCTGTATTTTCTTTTTGTCTGTAGGATAAATAGTAAAAAAAAAACATATATTTTAGGTATTTGGCTTTTAAACATAGGTGTGAGGTTTGAGAGTTACATTTTCGATGGAAAATAATGTAGTAGTACTTACTTTATATAGGTGTAGCTGTCTTTATGTTGAAGTCAATACGTTTTCTTTCAGAAATCCTGCAGAGTTTCGTCTTCCTTTAGTTAGGAGATTTAGGCTGCATTTTTAGTTTGCTGTAATCTTGTTTATATAGTATTAGTCTAATAGTTTCTGAAGTAGGATTGGTTGTTTAAATTGATAGTCTGTTTTAATTCGTGGATTTGAATTTTTTAACCTGTTATGCTAATTGCTTTCCTTATATGGGTGACGCCAATTAACGTTTATTTAATGTGTAAGGCCTTATTTTGTATAGGTAATGTTATCTTTATATTTTTAAAGTGGAGGAATATATATAATTTGCAGTAAGAAATGTTTAGTTGTTCGAAACATTGTTTATGTATTATAAAATGTATGTTTGTATTTATTTTGTGTTATAAATGTTAGGAAAATATATAGTATGTTTTATAGCTTTTTAGAAACAATTAGTGAATAAATATGAATAGTATGACTACATTTTAAGATAATACAGTGATTTATTCAAGGATGTAGTAATTTCGATATTTTAAAAAAACGATAAATTTGCTATCTATATTTTTGTATTCGATATTTTGTCCGTTTTTCATTTAAAGATGTGATAATCGATGTTTTAGAAATCGATAATGTTGTTAGTCGATATTATTGTAGTCGTTGTTTTTTTTAGTCGATAATGTGGTTTCGATATTTTTGTGTTTTGTTGTTTAAGTATAGGCAATCGATAATTTTGTAGTCGATAATTTTTCATCGATATTTTGTACAGTCGATATTCGGTCTGTCGAGGTTATGTCAGTGATCCGTGGCATTTGTCAAGGGTCGTATTAGTGATGGAGGGATTTTGATGGTCTTGGTGATGGTGGCCATGTTGTTAGTAGTATTGTATTGGTCGGGACGGTAATGGTGGTGTTATTGGTATTAGTTAACCCTGGGCGGCCAGATACGCTCCGTGCACGGAGTGCACGGAGTGCCGTCTCCTACGCATTTTGCGTAGCCGGCGTAGCCAGGCGGCACTACGGGCGCTCCGCACACGGGGCGTAGCCGGCCGCCACCCGCCTCCCTCCCGCCCTCCCTAAATACATAAATGAAGGCATAAAAAGCTTTTAAAAACACTTACCTTGTCTGCCGCGTCCCCGGGGCTCCCTCTCGCCGTCCCGCGATGCGCGCCGCCATTTCGGATTCTAATGCGCATGCGCGGGCGGCCGCGCATGCGCATTTCTCGTGAGGAATGCGCATGCGCGGCGCCCGCGCATGCGCACTAGGATCCGATGCGGTGGCGGCGTGAATCGCGGGACGGCGAGAGGGAGCCCCGGGGACGCGGCAGACAAGGTAAGTGTTTTTAAAAGCTTTTTATGCCTTTATTTATGTACTTAGGGAGGGCGGGAGGGAGGCGGGCGGCGCGGAGTGGGGCTACGCGGAGTGCGTGGGTGGGCGTAGTTGTGCGCCCACTTCACGTAGCTCCACGGAGCCCCACTCCGCCCACTACGCCCAGGGTTAGTATTAGTGGTATGGTATTGGTGGTGGTAGTACTGCTAGTATTATTATGGATGGCGAGTTATTGGTACTTTTGACAGTGCTATTATTGGTGGTGGTGGTATAGAGGGAATTGATAATGATGATAAAGGTGGTGCTGTTGTGGTAATGGGGGTGGTACTGGTGATGATGGTATTAATGGTGAGAGTATTCGTGATAGTATTAATGACGGCACAGTATTAGTGGTGGGATGGATTCATGGTATTAGTATTAGTGGCATCAGTAGTGGTGCTGTGGTTTGGCATTGGTGGTACGATTGGCGGTGATATTTGTAGTATTGGTGGTGGTATTAGTATTGGTGGTTGTAGTGTGGTGTTGGAGTTAGTTATAATTGTTGGTGGTGAAATTAGTGGTATTGGTGGTATTAGTGGCCGTGTTCTTGTGGACATTATTGGTGGTATTGTTGTTGGTGGTATTATTTGTGGTGGTGGAATCATTGGTGGTGGTAGAAGTGGTGATATTGATGTTAAAACTTAGTGGTATTGGTAGTGGTGTGTTATTTGTGAGGGCAGTACTGGTGGTGGCATCAGTTGGTCAATCTTTGTGGTGGTTGTATTGGTGATACTGGTGGTATTAGTCGCAGGATTGGTGGTGGTTGAATTAGTGGTATTGATGGTATTAGTGGTAGTGTTAGGTGTTATTGGTGGTATTGTTGTTGGTGGTAGTAATAGTGTTGGTGGAATCATTGGTAGTGGTAGTAGTGGTGGTATTGGTATTCATGGGGGAAGGGGTGGTATTGGTGGTGGTATCAGTGGGACATCATTTGTGGTGGTTGTATTGGTGATATTGGCGGTATTAGTTGCAGGATTGGTGGTGGTTGAATTGGTGGTATTGATGTTATTAGTGGTAGTGTTATTGTTATTGGTGGTATTGTTGTTGGTGGTAATAATGGTGGTGGTGGAATCATTGGTAGTGGTAGTATTGGTGGTATTAGTGTGGTATTCATGGGGGTGGTATTGGTGGTGGGACATAATTTGTGGTGGTTGTATTGGTGATATTGGTGGTATTCGTAGTTTTGGGGTGGAGGTACTGTTGGTGGTATTGGTGGTTATGATATTGATGGTGGTACTGGCAGTTGTAAGGGTGGTACTGGTGGTACTGGTGGCACTGTTGGTGGTATTGATGGTCATATTAGTGGCATTGTGAAATGTTGCTGGCGGCAGTGGTATTGGTGGTGTTGGTTGAAGTGGTATTGTGTTGTGGTACTAGTGATGGTGGTGGTATTGGAGGAAGTGGAATTATTGCTGCTGTATGGGTGGTGGCGGTATTGCTGGTATGCTGTATTGTTCGCTTTGATCCTTAAGTCTTGCAACAAAACTAGCACTCATTGCACCTCAAATCTACCTTTGTACAGCCAGATGAGTCCATATTTGTCAAAAGGTATATCCATACTCCTGACACCCCCAAATCCTGCAACTGAGCTAGAAAACACGGCGAAAGACTGAACAATCACAGAGACTCCATTTCAGCATTTCCGTTCCTACTGCCCATTCCTCCAGCCTTCAACTGGTATTCCTAGAAGACTTCCCATAAAAACTGCTCCCCGTCATCTTGGCTGGATTGGCCATTCTGCAACATTTCTCTGGTAGGCTGAAGGCTAGTGGGCTGCTTTCAGAATAAGATGGGCTGCAGCGCAAGGAGGACCCATAACAATTCGGCAGTGACCGATGGACAGGTATGGCAGATCAGTGTGTGGGCACCTCTTTAAGCCATTTGTGGTCCTGCTTTAAAGGCCAGTTGGGCCGTTTTTATGTTGCAGCCTACCAGACTGCACAGCTCCCTGGTTTGTTAAAGACATCTAGGGGACATTCCAAAAGCTTCCCTTGGAATGCAATGCACCTGTTGCTTACCATAGGCTTTGTGGTTTGTAGCTCACACTTTCTGGCTTTCTCTTTGCTGGCTTTATTGTTATTGTTCATTTTGTCCCTCCCAAGGAGCAAAGTCTTTTCACACTACCTCTCCATGTATTCTTCCAGGAGCGCCCCTTTCTCTAAATCCTGTAAATCTTGTTTGTATCGTGTCACATTTGCTGTGCATTCGAAGACAGAGATCAACTGACAGGCTCTCTCTTCCAAGGGAGCTTGGTATTTTCCTTTCTTTCTCTGACTTCAAAGTTAGAGGATTTATGTAAAAATCTTACTGGATACTGGGAACAGAGGAAGGGGTATTTTTCTAGCCTACAACAACATTTAAATGAGCTGTGCAAGCATTTCAGAATATATCAGAATTAGCAAAGCACAAAAGAAGCTCAATTTTTGTTAATTCTGAAGTGTGTTGGAAACAAATACTTTAATATGATCACAACAAATCAATGCACTCGGGTGTTGCCATTTCCACACATTATCGTTTGTTCGCTGTATAGTTTTATTACTAAAACTGAATGCCTGTGCAAATGTAATGGTCATTTCAATTGGAAATGTGTTGTCTGTACTAGCAGTGTGATATTGCACCATACATACTCCCCTCTACTCTGCACCACTCCACTATACACCATGCCGCTGCACTCTACTCCACTCTGAACCACTCCACTCTACCCCATTGCACTATATGCCACTTCACTCTATGTCTCCCTACTCTACTCTGCACCACTCTACTCTATGCCAATGCATTCTACGCCACACTACTCTTTACCACTTCACTCTTTACCACTACATTCTATACCACCCCAGTCTAGGCCACTCCAGTCTACTCGTGTTTAAAGAGTACAATGGTTCAGGGTTGGCCTTAATAGGTTCGGAACAAAATACATGTATATCTGTGTAACCCGAGGTTTGGGACGCAAATGCGTACAATTAAACCTAGATACTTAATCCATATGGGAGCAGGTTTGTAGGGAGACATATATAATTTATTTGCTTTTCATACATATTGTTATATGAGAATACGATCAGGTGCTCACATAAGTGGGAAGGTGCGTATTGTGACTGAGTGCAAGTGAAAAACTTAACATCACATTAACAACAAAAAGGGTCTCCAAATAGTTATATACACTTGAGGGGTTTCTGTTGTGAGGGTGGACGACGTTTCGATCTTTTAGTAAGTTAAGATCATCATCAGGACGTGAAATGAGCAGTCTGAAATTTCTCTCTGCGGGTCAGGAAATCGAAGGAGGCTTGGTCCTTCATGTGGTGGCGTTGTACCTCATGCCTGGGGATACGGAGAAGAATATATTCCTCGGAGGCCGAGCAATGGCGTTGTTTACAGGTAAGTAGTGGGGGTCTTGTTCACGTATATAGGGCCTCATATATGAGGCTGTGCATCACTTTTACGCCACCGGTGCATCGCTTTTTATGACGCACCAGTGGCGTAAAAAAATGCGCCTTGTTGCGCCATATTTACAAAGTGACGCATCTAGGTCGATGCGTCACTTTGTAAACCCCTGCGCCACATTATATCTGCACCAGGTATAATGTATGTAAAGGGGGCGTATTGACGCAAGAAAGGGTCGTAGAAGTGACGCAGTGAAATCTATGAGATTTCACTGCGCCACGTCTAGGACGCAAATGTGTCAATATCTTTCGACTGCCTCACAGCAGGCGTAAGACTGACGCAGGCCCTTTCACATTGGCTTGCCCCATTTGAACGGACACATTGCTGGAGTTGCGTTACTTTTGTGACACACTCCAGCAATGCATCACTTTTGCACCATACAGATACGTCAGAAATATTAACGTATCTGTAACTCCTTGCGACATGATGCATCATACAGTAAATATGACGCATCAATCATGTCGCAAGGAGGGCGCACTGAGAAGTGACGCATCGCTGCTTTCACGCAGCGATGCGTCACTTCTCATAAATGAAGCCCCTAGTTCTCAAAGGCTAAAAGTGTCCTTCCAATGTTGTTAATCAATCAGGTGTATGGTTCACTTAGGCTCCTATTGGGACTGTTGAAAACGGTAGATGGTGTACAAGGGATTCTGCGGTCGTCAGAGTGAGATCAGTTAAGAGTTCTGCTGGTCGGCCAAGCTTCGTGAATGCGGGTTGTGCAAACGCTGCAATCACTACTCCAGTCTCCTCTGCAAAACTTCACTCTACGACACTCCACTCTGCACCACTCTGCAACACTGCACTCTGCAACACTGCACTCTGCGCCACTGCAGACTATGCCAATACACTCTACGCCACTCTACTTTGTACCATCCCACTCAATGCTGCAGTGCTCTATGCCAGTGCTCTATGCCAATCCACTGTACGCCACTCTTATCTACTATGCACCACTGACTTATACGCCACTGCACTCTACACTACTATGCGCCATTACTCTATGTCACTCCACTCCACTGTGTGCCACTCAACTCTGTGGCACTATACTCTAAACCATTGTACTCTATACCACTGCACTCTATGCCAATACACTCTTCGCAACTGCACTCCATGTCACTGCTCTCTACGCCACTGTACTCGACTCTGCACCACTGTAGTCTATGCATATACTCTCTATGCCACTCTACCATACTCCACTGCACTTTACGCCACTTTACATCACTGCATTTTATGACACTATACTCTGCAACACTGCAGTCTCTGCCACTGAACTCTATGCCACTCTGCACTACTGCACTGTACACCACTGTGCTCTGCACCACTCTATGCCACTGCACTCTACACCACAGTACTCTATGCCACTCTACTTTGCACCACTTTACGCCACTGCGCTCTATGGCACTATACTTTACTCTGCACCACTGTGCTCTACACCACTGTATTTTATGCCACTGCACTCTCTGCACCACTCCACATGACTGCACTCTACGTCACTGCACTCTACTATGCGCCACTCCGATCTACGCCACTACATACTACGATGCTGCATTGTATGACGCTAAATTCTATGCCGCTGCACACTGCACCACTATACTCTGTAACACTCTAGGCCAATGCACTCTACACCAGTTCACTCTACTCTACCCAGTGTCACCCCACTCCACTGTATGTCACTTTATGCCGCTGCACTATACTCTGCTATGCACCACTCTAGTGTGTGTCACTGCACTCCATGCCACTGCACTCTATGCCAGTCTACTCTACGTCACTGCACTCTACACTACTGCACTCTGCCTCTGCACCACAGTACTCTATGCCATTGCACTCTATGCCACCCTATTCTACAGTACTCTACGATACACCACTACACTCTACGCCAATGCATTCTACACCACTGCACTGTACAACATTTTACTCTGCAACGCTGCACTCTACGCCACTGAACTCTACACCACTCTACATTGCACCAGTGCATTCTGTGCCAATGCACTCCCTGCCACTGCACTATATGCCACTCTCCTCAGCATCCCTAGCTCTACACCACTTTACTCTGCACCACTCCACACTGTGACACTGCACTCTAAGCCACTACACTCTAAGCCACTGCACTCTAAGGCACTATACTCTACTCCACCCCACTCTTCGCCACTCTACACTGCACCACTCAACCCCACTGCACACTGCACCACTGCACTCTACTGTGCAACACTCTAATCTACACCACTGGGGTGTAGCCTTGATATGCATGGAGCTGGTCAGCTGAACTGAGTGCTCCGGCGCCATCAGCAGGGGTGCCACGGGGCTGGAATCGAGCAGGGGCACTTGGCACCCGATGTGACCAGCGCTGGTGCACCCGTGAGTCCTAAGACCTGTATCTATGGGTGTAGAATGAGAGAGAAGGCAATAGAGCTGTGAAGCTGAAATGTGAATCTGTGGAGCATAGCAGGGGGAGGAGGGGTCAGAAGCTCTGCAAAGGCCATAATCGTAGGTGCTTGTTTGGTTTCCTGGTGCACGGTGGGAAGATGGGGGAACCGGTGATGCACCTATTGCTGGACGCCAAAAAGGCGTTTGACTTGCTGGAATGGCCATACTTGTGGGTGGTCCTGAGGAAGATGGGCTTCAGTTGGTCTTTCCTGGGGTGGGTCAAACTGCTATATCGATCCCCTGTGGCCAGGGTGCAAGTGAATGGCACATTGTTGGAGGTGATACCGATAGGGCCGGCACCAGACAGGGTTGTCCACTGTTCCCGCTGCTGTTCACTGAGGCACTTGAGCCACTGGCAAACTGGACACCTAGAGATGCCTAAGTCAGGGCCCTGAAGTGGGACCCAGACTGGAAAGACACAATATCCGTGAATGTTTCCAACAACATCCTTTTACATCTGGCGGACCCTGAATGGTCTCTCCATGCATTTTAGAGATTTTACATATCTTTGGAGCATATACAGGGCTCCACATCAATTGGAACAAATTGGGCGACTACCCCTTGATGGGTTGGTGTCCCCCACCCCCGGATCCTTCCCGGTCCTCTGGGATCCCACTGGTTTTAAGTACCTGGGCATATACATTACAACTAACGGAGGTGTTCGTAAGCGAGAACGTAGGGAGGACTTTGGAAGTACAGACGAGAGACACGGGCAATTGGCAGAGCCTCCTGTTGTCATTATTGGGTAGAGCAGTGCTGTATAAAATGATCTACCTATCTGTGGGGCATATTAGCAAGAACCTCGTTAAAATTATCGCTGTTGCCGCTAAACGTCGATAATGGGCTTGCTAATATGCATTATAGAATTCCAATAGAAGCCCAGGTTAGATGTCCTGCACATCTAACCTGGGCTTCTATTGGAATTCTATAACGCATATTAGAAAGCCCATTATCAACTGCCACTAAAAGGGTGATAATTTTAATGAGGTTCTTGCTAATATGCCCCTAAATTCCTTTACGTTCTCCAAAATACACCACATGCCATTCCAGACAGGTCTTCCAGCAGTTAGATGAGGTCATGAGAACACTGCTCTGGGAGGGGAGGACCCCTGGATTGCCCTAACATTGCTGACAAGAAAGACATGGGACGGGGGCATTGCCCTGCCTAACCTCAAATTGTTCTCCTGGGTGGCTCATTTGGTGGTCGTGAACAACTGGGTCTTTTCTGATCAAAGGGAGCCCTCTCTCCTGGGAGACAGAAGGGCGCTGAATCAGTAGGTTACTTACGCCACTAAATACGGGAGAAGGAGGACGCGAGGGCTTCCCACACCAACAGCCATGGAGGAGAATATCTTGAGGATGGCCAAAGGGTCCATTGGCTGGAGAGGGAGACTTGCAATCGTGACACCATTGTGGGAGACGGAGGCTCAAAAGGAGCTTGGGGAGATTCAGGGACACAGACGATGGGACATGTTGGGTTTATCCGTAGTGGGGGATGTTTGGCGGGAAGGGAAGATGGTTCCCTTTTCAGAGCTGCAGGCACATATGAGATGTTGGGTATCCAATACCTTAGGTACCTGCAGATGAAGCACATCCTTAAGAACCACGAAGCCCTTGTTGTGGACCTCCCGGAGGGATCACCATTGGAGTTTCGGGTGCTTGCCCCCCTACACATGCGTACCATATCATTAATATATATCACACTCCTGGCCTGTAGCCTCGCCTCACTAGACTTACTTAGAGATAGGTGGGAGTGGGATTTGGACAGGCTGGAGGATGGTACATGGGGCGGGGCCTGCCACTATCCGCGGGAGTTGGCAATACGGGGGGCTTTTGCTTGGCGCACTTCAAATTGCTGCACAGAGCATACTACGCGAGGGAGAAACTACACAAAATGGGGTGTAGCAAATCTGAGCTATGTCTGAGAGGGTGTAGTCAGATTAGGGGTGCCCATTGTGAGGAGATGTTTGGAGAGAGTTGGTGCGCAAATATCTGAGGTAACCGAGGTGCAGGTACACTATACAGTATTTGGGGGGAACAAACCTTAGAGAGATACATGCTGTTCTTTTACAATGTGGCCCAGCAGTGGCACAGCGGGATATAGCCAGACGACAGGGCAGTCCTATCATACCCACAGTGCAGGAGTGGGGATCGAATCTCAGCTGGAGTATGAGAGGAGAGGAACTAAAGTACAAAGTCCAGGGTTGTAATCGCAAGTTTTATCAAATATGGAACTCCTGGCGAATGGTGGAGGCCTGTCATTGGCGGCAGTTACCACACACGTGGAGCTAGAGGGGGCTGACCAGTATGGCTCACACATGTGTGCGGGGGAAGGGTGACCAACAGTGGGAATGGAAGCGGGTGGGTCACACAAGGATGGGGCCAGAACAGAAGACCAGGGACTCTTGCTGGGCTAGAGATATGGAATGGCGTCTGTGTTTTGCACAATGGCTGGATTCAAAGCAGAAGGTATAGTTACAAATGGGGGTGGGGTCGCACACTACTCACACACCGGCGGTGTCGCCCCTAAGGACTCTGGTCAATGTAGTAAAGTGTTCGCGATGCATCATCTTTCGATCTTCTGCTATCTTCGCTGTCTTCGCCATCCCTGGACACGTGTTTCGGGGTATTACCCCTCATCAGCAGGGATAGGCCGTGTACTGGGTTGCCAGAAGGTATAGTTACTGGTAACCTACACAGTTGCATAATGATTGACGTCATCTGTCTGGATAATGCTTGAGTTGAGGAGGGGTATTTTCCTTGTTTGGAGTTGCCATGGACAGTTTTGTGCTGACATACTAGTGAGAAGCACTGTTGTCCGCAGTCGTGTGACACAAAACACACTCTATGTTATAAGTTGGAAATGCCAATAAAAAAGATTCTATAATCTACGCCACTGCTTTCTATGACACTGACTTGTACACTGCTGAATTCTATGCAGCTGCAGTCTACGCCACTGCACTCTACACCAGTCCACAGTCCACTACGCCACTCCACTGTACACCAATCCACGCGATCCCACTCCAATACATGACACTCTATGCCACTCCACTCTATAACACTTTACTCCAATCTTTACCATTCCAATATACAACACCACACCACTCTCCTCAATGCCACTAACCTTGACATGCTGAAAAGCAGCAATCCTGGTATACAACATGGCTAAAAAAACATTAACAAAGCCAAAAGCTCTGGCTTGGGTGAGACCTATTGGCTTTGCTTATGTGTGTTTACTGTTGATTTCCAGAATATTAGCACAGAGCCGTAGCCTGTGGCATGCACAAATGCATACAATACCCCATATCTTGAAAAATACCCAAACACTGTATCTTTAAATGGTAAAATCTGGACTGATTTGCAAATGTGGGCCACTTGTTTAGCTATCTGGTTTGCTAATGGGGGCCACTTTTATTTTGGTGCCCAGGCCTATTTTTTGTTCCAGTCCCTGTGGGCTGCCATAACACAACCAAGCAACAATGGCCCACGTTAGTCGTGGCCTCCTTCATAATGGACCAAGCGTAAACATTTTTGCCAGGACTGAATGAGGATTTTGGTCTTTGCTATCCTTTCTGTCTGCAGCACTGCTAAATGTTCTCTTTGCTCTTGCAATTCTGTTTCATTCAACTATCAAGCTAAACTTTGCTGAAATTCGTGCCAGGGCAGTCTGTATATTCTGAGGACTGAAGACACGACGGATTTCCCAACCAGCTGCCAAGCCTCCACTCTCTGGAGTCGCCGTTTCTGTATACCCAGGGGGTAAATAATGGAATGTTGAGCAAGTGAACGAGATAAACCATCCGTTATGCCATTATACATCCCTAGAAAGAGCTTCACTGTAAACTCATAACTTCCCTTCAACCAAAGCAGCACCAGTGCCCTTTGCAGTCTTGTGCGCCCGTTCACGATCGACACCACAGCTTTATAATCCTAGTTAAATACTTACCCTTCTGTTTCATAGACCCATACCCTGGCCCCCACAAACATGGGGAGCACTCTCAGAAAATCAATAATGTGATTAGTAAACCTGGGCGAAGAACTACGCTACGCTCGCGTAGTTTGCGCTACTTCTCACTACGTGAATTGCACCTAGCACAGTGCAAACACGCGTAGCGGTAATTTTTTGCTTGCTCGCTGTCCTCAACGTCAAGTTGGCGACTGCAAGCGAGCAAAATGACATCCCGGCATGACTTTTTCCTCGGTTGCGATCAGCAACATCAAGTTGCCGATCGCGAGCGTGGATAATAAACCTCCCGGCGAGATTCCCAACGCGGGGAGGTCAGGTTTCTCACGAGTGGTTGCGTATGTTCGCGACCACTCGCGATGAGAAACTACCAGTTCACATTGAGAAAGCTGCCACTCGAGTAGAAATCTACTCGATCAAAGGAAAACAACCGCTTGCACTGTGCAAGATGCGGTTTGCACTGATTGCACAGTGCGGACAAGCATCCGGCCCTGTGCAATCAGTGTGAACAGCATTTTGCACAGTGCAGTACTCAGTTCGCGTAGCTCGCGTAGTGCGAAGTGCACTTCGCGTAGCTATGCGTAGCGCTACTACGCGAACTACGCCCAGGGTTAGCGATTAGTGACTAAGGGCCAGATGTACTAACATTGGATTTGCAAAAAGTGGTCACAAATTGCACACTGACTTTTCCAACTTGGAAGACATTTTGCCACCCAGCCTATGTACTCCGAGGTTAGTTCACATAATGCCCATTCTAAGTGAGTCACAATCAGATCTACATCATAAGGATTAAAGAGGAGTTTCCCAAATTCGGATTGTGACCTGCTGGGTCAGTGAACACCAGGGGGCCCATTAGGATGGCGGACGGATCACTCCCCCCAAGATTATGAGGGCCCTGGGGGGCCGATATTTAAAAGGAATTTATACCAGAAACCTTCGCGGGAGTGTACTCAACAACTTCCCAAAGTTTCATGGCGATCCGATGAATGGTGTAGTAATGCATAAAGGACAAACAGACCCACAGACAGACATACGGTTAGGGACTGCTGACGAGCAGGCAACATGGGAGTGGGAAAAAATCTCCGGGGGTTAAGGTCGGCACTGCAGGGGCCATTGGCCAGAACAGGTACTCAACCAACGGCAGCACTTGGGCGGCTGGGTGCAGGGTGCAAAGAGGACATTGGGAACTCCCTGCTTCTCAATGGAGATCTTCGGTTTTGCGAAGTTGCTGCAGGCTCGGGCAGGGAGACTTCCTGAAGGCGACCACTGACTGGAGAGGTAAGTTTGGATTTTGGGGATACCTGGACACCGTCGGTTGGGCCACCCAAGGCCGTGGGCCATCGGGTTCAGGGGTGTGTTAAGGCATCTGGTTTTCTTAACAACTCCAGTCGGGTCGAGAGGACCCTTCAGGTTGAGGCTGCAGGCATTGTCTTGAGGCTTGAGGGAGGTTGGGATCACCAGATCCCAGGTCAGAATCGCTAGAGAAACCTCCTAGTGGTTCTGGGTCACTTGAACTCGGGTACTGAGTGGTGCAGAATAGCTGAGTCTCCGGAATCCGTATTCTGTGATGAGTCTTTTCTTGAGCAAATCCGGTACTCACAGGAGACAGAGTCTGTAATATTGTTGCAGGGCAGGTCCTCCAGGCTCTGGGGGTTGCTGGCTGCTGGACTCGCAGGGGTTCTTGCTGTAGGCAGGTCGTAGACGGGACAGGCTGCCAGGCGTTCAAGTTTCCCCTTTCATTGACCCAGCCCATCCTGGGGGGGGAGGCATGACACCTCTGCCCAGGATGAGCTTTGTTTCTGGAGCGGAGGCTCTCGACCCAAAGGTCCAGAAAACTGTCTGGTGATGGCAAATGGTGGGCAGCCATTCAGGAACCACACCAGGGCTGGTCTATTTTCAGGGGGCATCACTAAGATACCCCTGAGTGCATTTTACATTAAATGAGATGTTTGCTACCAAACTTCCCAGTTTTCAGTAAAGCAATTATGGTGCTTTGGAGTTCATAATGACCAACTCCCAGACCATATACTCTTTATGGATTTACTGCACGTACAATGTCTAATAACGGACTTAGACGAAGTAGGGGTTCAGAGCTCATGCCTCTGTACTCTAACCTTAGGGCTAGTACACCCTGCTAGAGGGGTGGCTTACCTATGCCATAGGCAGTGGACTGTAGGCATGGCACACAGGGATGTGTGCCATGCTGACTCCTCACTTTTCTCTGCACCAAAACACGCAGCCTGCAATGGCAGCATGTGGGCGTTAAGGTGCAGAGCCTTTAAGGGTGGCACAATAGGTGCTGCAGCCCTTAGAGGCCTTCCCTGGTCACTGTGCCCTGGTACCCATGGTACCTTTTACGAGGGGCTTGCCTGTGGCCAGAGGTGTGCCAATTGTGGATACAAAGGTACAGTCTTGGGAAAGAACACAGGCCCTTGGAACATGATTGGAAGGGAGCCAGGGCACATCAAGTCAGGTTGCATCGGATGTCAGTCAAAAAGTGGGGGTAACCATGCATAAAGGGGTACTTTTTCCATACACCATGTGTTAGTGCTTTACATATAGTACTTGCAACTGAAGGCAGAAGGACCTATTCACAAATAGTAGTTTGTTATAAGTTTAGTTGTACTTCGATAGTACTACTTATGTAATACAAAATGCTATTCACAAACCTATGTGCGGAGACCTCCGCCCCTGCCTTGCCTTCCTTTTCTATGTGGAATTCTCAGCCCCGGTTGCAGAGGTTTTCCCTCTTGTTGGAATTATGTTTAGTAGTAAATGAAATGTGGGAGGAAGTTGGGGCACTGGCCGAAAAATGGGGAATGCGTATTACTAAATAGAAGGGGATTAGGCAGGGGTGATGGAAATTTCAGGAGTAAGGAGTAGTTTGGCACGGGACATGAGAGTACAAACACCCACCCAGAAAAGAATAAGCCTATTGCTATTCACAATCGCTACTTCTAAAGTTACTACAGAAAAAAAGACCGAAAACAGTTGTAATGTTCACAAGGCTAACCTTGGAGTAAGCTCAACAGCGCAGATGTCCACTCACCAGGGCCGGACTGGCCATAGCGGGCACCGGGCAATCCCCCAGTGCGCTGCGCGGGTCGGGCCGTTTTTGGGCCGCTAGGGGACGTTTTTGGTACAGGACCGTTTTTGCAGCATAAATCGGCCCTGTACCAAAATCGGCCGAAAACCGGCCCCGGCAAAGAGCTCGGCAGCACCCCCAATCCCCCCGAGTGGGGAGGGGGGCCGGCCGAGCACTTTGCCATTGCCGGTTGTGGTTCCCAGTCTGGCCCTGCCACTCACGGTTACTGCATCATATAATCCCATAGATAATAATGGAGGCAGGGACTTAAAGAAACACTTGACATACAAGGAGAGTCAAAACAGAATATTTAAAGACCGGCTGTTCATTCCTCCCACATTCCTAAGTCAAAACACAAATATGCACAGGGGATCCCGAACTAGTAGTTTGAGTGGAATCCCTTTGTTTAGGATGGAAACCATAACCCACCCTTAGGTGGCATGTGTCATAATAGGGTTCCTCCTCACACCACTCACCAGGGTCAGCGGTGTGGGCTACAACTCCCTGAACGGGGAGGAGCAGTTAGTGCATTGCCTAGGAGTGGGTGACCTTTGTGTGCTGTCAGTGTGAAGAGAGTAGCAGAGTGCTGTGAAATAAGTGTAGGGATTAAAACTATCTCTTGCTGGACAAGTTCTGAAATGTATTGTCTGCCTCAAAGGGACAGGCTAAAACTAAGAGCGGAATGAACTTCAACCAAATAATGATCCAAGGGTCAACATGTTTCGGACATTCTAAAATACCCTATTATGTGATGCTCGGCATTCTTCAGGACCAAATATGTAAAGAAACTCTGTTATTTAAATAGGGCAGGGGTGCTTGTGTAGTATCTAGTAATAAAAAACATAAATAATAATGAATCTACAACCTTTATTCCACAACGGTTGCAGCTGTGATCACCGTTGGGGTCGCCCACATGAGTTGGGTGTTATGCCTCAACTCACATACAAAGCTGTACAAGGCCACTCTCACACCTAAAGAGGCTGTCTGGGTGAGGAGGCACACCCCCTTGCAAATAATGTTAAATAAAAGTAAAGATTTCAAATGTTAAATATATATATTATGCTAGTTTTTCGACCACCTGTTTTGCCTTTTCTGCTTGTTTTTCTGCCCTCCATTTTGCCTTCCCTGCTCATTTTATGCCCTCTGCATTGTCTTTCCTGCTCGTTTTTCTGCCTTTTGTTTTCCCATTGAAAAGCCCCATCGAACGCCACCTCCCTGGTGCTTTAGTGATATTTAGGAGGGGGCCCATGGGCGCCCCTCTCCATTTAGCTCCAAGAGCCACAGGGACCAGCCTCTCCAGCCTCTTCATTGTGGGTGCCCTGGAGCCAACCCAGGCTACCCAGTCACCAGCATTGGGGACCGCTGGGAGACTCAAGGCCCCCACGTTTCTTCCGGGCTCCCCGCCTCCTGAAGGAGCCATCATTGCTCTCACAGACAGGGAGCTGCTAAACATGCAGCTCCATGTCTATCAGGGCAAACCTTTTGTCTGTTTCCATGCCCGCTAGATAGCTCAGCTGTCAGCAAGCAGAGAGGTGGTGTTACAGCTCTCGCTTGCTGAGAGCGGAGTTCATATGTGCTCTGACTTGGCGGGAGCTGTCAAAGCTCCCGTTAAGTCAGAGCAAACAGCTATGTCCTGGAGATGGGCACCCCAGGCCTTAGTACGAGCCGGACCTGGGTGTAGGATGGCTCTAGGAGGGGTGGTCATGCGGCCCCCTCCTTTACTTTCAGGGCCAGCCATGGGAAGGTGGTGGTCCTTGGGCTCTATGTGGCCCTTGTGGCCCTCCTTCCTCTCTTTAAACAATATATTAGGCCCTGGGTAGGTGGTGGTCCCCAGGTCCCGGGTGGGTCCACGGGCCCCCCCAGTTTTTTGTTATTTAGCTCCCCAACAATATTTCTTTAGCCCTGGGGATGTGGTGGTCCCCAGGGCTCATAGAGCCTTTGGAGGGGGGCTCTGTGTGGCCCCCTCCTTTTTTACAAATAACGCCCAGGGGAGATGGTGGTCCCCGGGGATCCAAGAGCCTAACGAGCCCCCGGACCGGGCCCACCAGGGGGCTCTATTCAAAACGAGAGTGGGAGCCCGTGCTTGTTTTTTTTTTTTTGTGCCACGTATTTACAGTTCCTCACATTTCCATGGAACATTTTTTTTGATGTTCTTATTACCGGCAGGATCATTCTGGGACGTGATCAGGGTATTCCTACCCTGCCCCTTTTCTTTTTTGTGGGACTCGGCTCAAGCCAAGTCCCAGATGGCTGTCAACACTTCCTGGTTGAAGTGTTGGCAGCCAATCACATTTCAGCATGCGGACTGTTGGATCCTTGGAGGATCCACATTCCTATATATACAAAATTTGTTTTTTAATAAGTCAAAAACTGCTGAATGGATTTACACCAAATAACAAAAGGGTTCTTTCTGGACTAAGAGCTACCTTTCTGCCAAATTAGGTGTAATTCTGTCCAGCGGTTCGGGCTATAGTTGTGCCTAAAATCTCAATGGAAGTTAATATAAGAAAAACACTTTTTTGACCCCCTCTTTTTCTCGACCCCCGCTTGACGGTTATCTCCGAAACTTACCATGCGCATTAAGAATCAGCACACTTTGGAAATTTTGTGAAGATTCATCAAATGCAGCCAAAGATAGCAGCAAATCAAAAAGAGCTTTTCTTATGGAAATATGGTCGTAACTATACATAATGTGCCCGATTCACAGAACTAACTTAAGACAAAATCCTAAACTTACTACCATTTTCGTATTCACAGAAGGCACTTACTCATTTTGGTATTCACAGAAGGCACTTACTCATTTTGGTATTCACAGAAGTTAGGAGTCGTAACTTTCGGACTCCTAAGTGCCTTCTGTGAATACCGAAAGTCCTAAAGTTAGGATTTTTCTCAGTTTAGGAGTAGTAAAGTTAGGACTCCTAACTTTAGGACTCCTAAATGCCTTCTGTGAATACCGAAATGAGTAAGTGCCTTCTGTGAATACCAAAATGGTAGTAAGTTTAGGATTTTGTCTTAAGTTAGTTCTGTGAATCGGGCCCTACATTTATATATTAAAGTGCTAAAAGTTAGATTTAATTCAAAATATTTATAAACTAAACAGATATTTACATTTTGTTTAAAAATAATCAAATAAAACTTTTAAACATAAAAATAAAATCAATTTATATTAATTAAACAAGTTTACCCCCTCCCTTAAAACTCCGAACTCATCACTTCCTGCTGCACGAGGGCGAGTCCCGGGCGTCCCCTGCCCCGCAGCCATCTTTGTACCTTCGAGAGAATTTTGGAATGACCCCTAAGGGGGCGCATGAATGCCAAGCATTTGTGGCGCCTTTGTTTCTGCTGTTATTTTGGGTGTTTCCGGCCAACAGTAAGGCCTCTGTGCACATTCCTGTGGTGGGTCTAAAATCCGAGCAATGCTGCAGGGTGTGAGAGACACATTCAGTGATAATCGAATGTGAAAGTGCACTTCAGCCCCCACATTCCCAGGGCCATGAAGCATGCTGCTGTGAAACCTACATTATTACAATTATTGTGGTTTTTACTTTTTTTGTAATGTTGATGCTGCTGCAAAGATTTTGTCATCACACTTTGTCTGGTCATGCCTTGATAATCCCAAGGTGATGATGCATGAATCTTAACCATTATTCGTTTTTTGCACGCACTTTATGAACTGCAAAGACCTCAATCTAGTCTTAAATTGACATTTGGATAGTTAGTATCAAGTATGATGTCATTTTCTATTTACTAGTACTGTATTTGTATATATTGTGCTCTTTTATGGATTTTTGATCCGAATTTTGGGCCCGATTCACAGAACTAACTTAAGACAAAATCCTAAACTTACTACTTTTGGTATTCACAGAAGTTAGGATTGTGTCTTAAGTTTGTCTTAAGACAAACTTAAGACAGACTTAAGACAAACTTAAGACAAAATCCTAAACTTACTACTTTTGGTATTCACAGAAGTTAGGATTTTGTCTTAAGTTTGTCTTAAGACAAACTTAAGACAGACTTAAGACAAACTTAAGACAAAATCCTAACTTCTGTGAATACCAAAAGTAGTAAGTTTAGGATTTTGTCTTAAGTTAGTTCTGTGAATCGGACCCAAAGATTTGATGATGATGAATTATTATTATGCACTTTAGAAATAATTTCTTAACTTGTCTGTAGTAGCGGTGGCCATGTTCTTGTTCTATGTAAAGCCCTCTGATACCTTTGGGTCAAGTTCGCGCTAAATAAAACTCTTTAAATAAATAAATAAATAAATACATGCTAAACCAATGCGACCAAGTTTTGCCTGTCTCTGAGGCGCGGAGTCTCACTCTTGCGATGTCATCGGGGGTGAGACTTCTGGTATAGCCTGCTCAGCTCTGAAAGTTTACATGCTTGCATCAGTTTGAAGGTGAGGGTCCACTATCCCCACAGTTCCAGTTTTCGCACCTCTATTGTCTTATGTTTCGGTTTCATCCCACAATTTCCATTGCAGCCCAGAGTATTGAAACATATATTTATCTCCTGTGCTCCACCTGCGCTTTTAGTTTTGTCCTCATGAGGTGTCGTAATCCCCTTGCTGCCGACACCACGGTTCATGGATTATTTTTCTGTTTTTTAATAAACATTTTCAGACTTCTAAAATTTGGGGTGAGCTTCGGCTTCTTTTCTCATTTTAATTATTATTACTATTATTTTCATTATCAATATTATTTTTATTATACCTATACCACTTGCTCCTCTAGTACAAGGAGTAATTCATTTATATTAAGACAGTAGAAAGACAAAATGGGGTGACCCACAGTGAGTTTCTGGGAAGTACCAATTTGTCGTAACACTCGGGGGCGGAGCCTCCCTCTGTGCGGCCAATGAGTGAACATGATGAAGATGAGGATTGTTAGCTTCCACTTTCCTTTTTTGTCCACTGAAGGCCAGTGGTGGAGTCCAAATATCACTGTTAGTTTTATTATTTGTATTTTTTACAAAGATGATTCTTGTCAATGATCTACATTAGGTTTCATAACAAAAACAATATTAACCCTTTACTATAACTTGGTATTAATATTCAAGTAGCATCGTAATTAGGTACTGTTTTTACAAATAATATTAGAGTAACAATCATAACTGTCCTGTTTGATATTAAGATTAACACCCTTCAGGCATATTTATCTTTCGAGTTATAACTCACCCTGCACCCTCTCCAACGTAAGACATTACAAGCACCATCCTCTCCTACTTTACACACTACAAGCACCGAAGGCTTTTCTACTGGAATGTCCCAACAACTCAGACCCCCTACATCTGTGTTGGTCCCTTATACTTTAGAATCTATCTACAGTTTTCAACCCCATCGATCACCAGACCCTCCGTCGTCTCGAGAAACCTCCATCAGATGTGTAGCCTCATGCCGTATCCACTCTTCGTTAGGGCGCGCCTCAGGAGTCCTCCCTTTCACCGTTGCTCGTTAATACCTGCTTAGGGCCTTAAGTCACCCTCCGGCATGAAACAAGCATGTCCTTTTTAGGTCTCGCGCCTAGCGTTGCAGCGCGCAGCATTGCTCGATATATATACAGATGATAGCTCAGCGTCTTCTGGATATCAGGTAAGATCTGGATCACGCCACATAAATACCCACATAATTGCCAGATAGATCTCATTCTGAGGTTAAAAGACCTCATAATCTTTCTCCTCAAACTTTACATCCAGGATTCATAACCAAACCTGCCCATAAGTCTTGTCCCACAACAAATCTTGTTTCATCGTCGCACTCGTATTCCATATGCCGACAGTGCGAGACTTTGTGTTATCCCCCAACCACATTCCAGAGGGCTCTTCATTCTGGCTTTTAATGGTGGAATTCCACTGAAGCGAAGAAAAGAAGCTGCAATCAAAACTATCTCAGGTGATTGGATTTTGTGGCAAACATTGTGATTGAAATACCCTTGTGACTAAGTACTGTCAACATGTAGTAGAGGGTTCCTATCAGAGTAGTTTAGTGACTAGAAATTGAACCTGGATACAAGATTCCAGTTTATAGCATGATTGTGTGAGGCAGGAGTTCCAAGAATACCAAACACGTTGAATATGTTTAAAAAGTTCCCATAAAGAGCGTGGTGGGATCCTTCGCATCGCATGAACCTTTTACAAGATTTGACGCCTGTTATGTCCAGTTAAGAAATGTTCTGCATTAACAGTGAAGAAAGAGTTAACCGAATAATTAAAAGAAATTACAAATCTTGAAGTGATTGAAGAAGTCTGTGCATATGAGTGAGTTTCTCAGATGGTTTTGATAGGTAGAAATCTAACCTGCTGTGTCTCTTGAGAGACACATTGTGGTGAATTGTTACCTGCTGCCTAAGATGACTGAAATGCTAGCTTTACTGGAGGGGGACAAATATTAATGACTCTTGTTCTTAGGGCAGAGAATCACCAAATATAATGAACACCAAAGAGCTGTCAGTGAACTGCTATTATTATCCAAAATGAAGCGCAGTATGCCGTTTGGTCTGGTGGAAGAGGTGTGGCGCAGCGGCCAGGGTGCCTGACTCCGGACTATGGGGTTCACGGTTCGATCGCCGGTGGCAGGTTAGCCCAGCACCATGTGACTCTGAGCAATAGCTCGCTTAATCTTCCCGAGGGCCCCCAGCGCCGGGACACCTCTCCGGAGGTAGCTGTGCGCTTTACAAATACTGGTATTTATATCCATTGCATGCATTTCTAGGACTGCATCCTAGCATTTTCCAAAACCATTTTAGATGTTTCACAGAGTGGGAGAAAGACCCCGTTGTGAGAGAAATGATAATTCCTGGCCAAGGACAGGTGTTGGGTCTACCATCTTGTCCCAGCAGCAGCTTTCATGGATGAGATCGGACTCAACCTGTTCACATAGGGGCCAATTCAAAGAACTAATCTGAGACAAAAACCTAAATTTACTACTTTTGGTATTCATAGAAGGCATTTAGTAGTCTTATGTTAGGATTTTGCCTTAAATTAGGATTTTGTCTTAAGTTAGGATTGTGTTTTAAGACAAACTTAAGTTTAACTTAAGTTTAATTTAAGACACAATCCTAATTTAAGACAAAATCCTAATTTAGGACAAAATCCTAACATAAGACTACTAAATGCCTTCTGTGAATAACAAAAGTAGTAAATTTAGGATTTTGTCTCAGATTAGTTCTGTGAATCGGCCCCTATGTGTGGGGCAGAACCTTGGGCAGTTTCCTGTCTGAGTCCTCACAGGTTCAGCCCACACTTTGCGCCACCAAAGTATGACTGTTCGCGCTATGTTTGAGATCTGGAACAACCCTGTTTAATCCAGCCACACTGCCCCGCCCATCCTAGGGTGTATGTGTCTCCTTCCGGCCACCATGCAGCAATAACTTCAGAAACACAGGCTCATAGCTGAACGGTGATCATGATAACACGAAGGTGAATGGATTATCTGGTGTCTTACACTGTGTGGAAATCTATTGGTGAATACTTATTTTTTTCCAAGGGCAGTGTACCTTTGCGACCCTCAAAGAACATGACAGTCATCTATTGCGCCACTAAAACGACAGTCGGAGCCGTGGGCAGGCTATCTCCTCAGACAAGGGAGTAGCTTTGAAGAAAGTTTGACTAAAAGTGTCCCTTCCCCCTCTGAGCTCACGAGGCCAAAATTTGGCTTAATAAATATCTAAAAGAAACATTTTATTCATTTTATTTATTTAATGTGTTTTATAGAGCGCAAACTTGACCCGTTAGGGTATCAGAGCGCTTTACAGGAGAACAAAGCAATATACAGACAGACTTAGAATCGACCAATTACAGCTCGAGTAGTAATATGATGCCAGATACATAAGGTAAAGAGGAGCATGTATTTACAGTTTACATAACCAATTACTCAAAGCGAGATACATTATCAATTGGGTATTGTATGTTTGGTGACTCATTGACAATACTCGCACAAGAGTCGTTTTCCAATAGGAGTGGACAAAGGAAGCATTAGGCGGTACTGACGAAAAGCCTTGGGGTAGAGCTTGAAGCATGTAGACCTTGGAAATACATGCACATAGCCGTATGTCTTTCATCTTTACCCCATTTTAACGCTACCAACTAGAGGTAAGAATAAATAGTTTTCACTACTTAGCCAGGTATTTTTAATCTTTTCTCGCTAGATAAGACCCTCCCACTCTAATACCTCCCCATACTTCATAGTATATGATCATCGTGCTCCCACATGCTTGTCGGTTGCAGCACGCCTCATTCCGCAGCGGGACGGGAAGAACCCTATGATGAAGCATGCTACCAAGGGGAAACCCTGGTGGGTGAGGGTTATCTGAAGAAAACTTTGTGTTTTCTAGCTAATATAACGCGTGGACAGATAGTCCGATCAAACGGACGAGCTCTTTTTGGTTTCTACACCACTCAAATGTGGGTCAAGACTCAGTGCCCTGAGAAAGACATCAAAGACGGACTTCTGTCCCAGGCAGCATTACCTGTAGCAGTGACATGCAGTCACATGGCACACGCCCAACGCCTTGAATGTCATGCCACACCCGCTATGTTAGCGTGATGTCCATGGTGGACGAGGTTCTACAGCGCAGCAGTGATGTCAAACCAAGGTACTGTTGTCTCCTCAGGGTGTCTTCTGTCAGAAATGATTGCTGAGGCAAAATGTTCTGTATGCAGAGAATCTGCTCCTTCTCAGCTGAGTCACACGGAGCCTTACACAGTGACATTTGGAACTTAATTAGACGCGGCAGAAGGACGGTGCAACCCCGCTCTGTTTTCATGCACACAAAACACCTTTATGTATTTATTTGACTGTGTTAGTAAACTTTGGAGTGCACTAATGGTTAAGTAGCAGAGAGTTACACAAAGTGAGGGGTAAAAAGGTGTGAGGCCTTTCCCCAGGTTCTAATTATTTATTTATTTGAAGAGTTTTATATAGCGCAAAAATGACCCATTCAGTGTATCAGAGCGCTGTACAGTTATCAGTACAATCATACATGCAGGGAAAAATACACAAAGGAATAAGAAAACAACAATACAGGTAAAGTATAAACGAACGGCCTGATAGAGTCAAGAAGCTGAGGTTACTTCAGTTGCGCTACCTCGACTGGTATGCAAGGGTACCAGCCAGAAGCCGTGGTTGGTTCGATTGGTTATTACTGGTCGCCTGCAGCCGTGGGTACTTTTACACTTAACTTAGATAGTCTGGGACTGTATCGCTCCCCTTGACTTCATCGCTACCCGTAACTTCACCGCTACCCCTGACTTTATCGCTACTTATGACTTCACCGCTACCCCTGACTTTATTGCTACCCCTGACTTCATCGCTACCCCTGACTTCATTGCTACCCCTGACTTCATTGCTACCCCAGACTTCATGGCTACCCCTGACTTCATGGCTACCCCTGACTTCATCGCTACCCCTGACTTCATTGTTACCCCTGACTTAATTTCTACCCCTGACTTCATTGCTACCCCTGACTTCATTGCTACCCCTGACTTCATCGCTACCCCTGACTTCATCGCTACCCAAGACTTCTTTGCTACTCCTGACTTCATCGCTACCCCTGACTTCATCGCTACCCAAGACTTCTTCGCTACCCCTGACTTCAACCGCTACCCAAGACTTCTTCGCAACCTCTGACTTCATTGCTACCCCTGACTTCATCCGCTACCCAAGACTTCTTCGCAACCTCTGACTTCATTGCTACCCAAGACTTCATTGCTACCCCTGACTTCATCCGCTACCCAAGACTTCTTCGCAACCTCTGACTTCATTGCTACCCCTGACTTCATCACTACCCCTGACTTCATTGCTACCCCTGACTTCATTGCTACACCTGCCTTCATCGCTACCCCTGACTTAATCGCTACCCCTGACTTCATTGCTACCCCTGACTTCATTGCTACCCCTGACTTCATCACTACCCCTGACTTCATCACTACCCCTGTCTTCATTGCTACCCCTGACTTCATCGCTACCCCTGAATTCATCGCTATCCCTGACTTCATCGCTACCCCTGACTTCATTGCTACCCCTGACTTCATCGCTACACCTGACTTCATCGCTACACCTGACTTCATCGCTACCCCTGACTTCATTGCTACCCCTGACTTCATCACTACCCCTGACTTCATTGCTACCCCTGACTTCATCGCTACACCTGACTTCATCGCTACCCCTGACTTCATCGCTACCCCTGACTTCATCGCTACCCCGACTTCATTGCTACCCCTGACTTTATCGCTACCCCTGACTTCATCGCTATCCCTGACTTCATTGTTACCCCTGAATTCATCGCTACCCCTGACTTTATTGCTACTGCTAACTTACAAACAGTAGACTTGAAGTAGCAGGCAGTATTTACTCCAGGACATGGTAATAGATTTGGAACTCAGGTTATAAAACAGCATTGACACTCCATACAATAAATGTCCATAACTATATATTCTAAAAAAAATCTTTATTTCCACAGAGGCTAGCTACAAAATGATACAACACTGAAAATTGGAAGGTCTTCGTGTCTTGTGGTGCAAGATGTTGTTTTTATTTATTTTGTTTAGAGTGTTTTATAAAGTGCAAACATAGCCCATGGGTATCAGAGCCTTGTACAACGGAACCCGAAAAGAAACCTCAAACAAATAGGAAAGCAGCAAATAAAATAGCAGAGTAACAAATCCCATTAAACGTCATCCACAAACGATGCGCTTCAAGTTTAATAACGTGGCACCTCTTTGTTATGAGTGATAGCGCAGGCCCGTCGATACAGCTGAGTCTGACAGAGGAGGAGCGAGTGTCGTAGGAAGGGGGTGCGGGCCGCCCTTGGTGTCATCACTGAGGGCGGGGACACAATAGCAAAAATATGTGTTTTAAACACATATTTTTGTCATATATTTTTGCCATTTTGTCAAGCCTGAGGTGACAAAATGGCACAAATAAGTGTTTTAAACTCATATTTTTGTCATTTTGTTAAACCGAGGGGGTGACATAATGGCAAAAATATGTGTTTTAAACACATATTTTTGCCATATATTTTTGCCATTTTGTCAAGCCTGGTGTGACAGAATTGCAAAATATATGTTTTAAACACATATTTTTGCCACATATTTTTGCCATTTTGTCAAGCCTGAGGTGACAAAATGGTACAAATATGTGTTTTAAACTCATATTTTTGCCATTTTGTTAAACCGAGGGGGTGACATAATGGCAAAAATATGTGTTTTAAACACATATTTTTGCCATATATTTTTGCCATTTTGTCAAGCCTGGGGTGACAGAATTGCAAAATGTATGTTTTAAACACATATTTTTGCCATTTTGTCAAGCCTGGGGTGACAAAATGGCACAAATATGTGTTTTAAACACATATTTTTGCCATATATTTTTGCCATTTTGTTAAGCCTGGGGTGACAGAATTGCAAAATATATGTTTTAAACACATATTTTTGCCATATATTTTTGCCATTTTGTCAAGCCTGGGGTGACAAGAAATGTTCCGCACCGGGTACCACCTCACCTTGATACGCCACTGGCCACTGTAAGAGTCTTGGTGGTGAGAAGAGTTTAGTGCCCTGAGTTTATTCTAGGAATCTGTTTCGTAAAATCATTTCTCACCCTTTCTTGGAGGTGGCTGTAAAAGAGGGTTACACTTAGCCAAATATGCTCTAAGTAGATGGTTATCTTCTGGAATCTTGGCTTGTTCAAAAGCAACTAAGAAAAGATAACTTCTTGGTTTTATGCCATCACCAGAAATCATATCAGCCTGATATCCAACCTCCTTGTCCAAAACCACATTTGAAGCTCTAATGAGAGCAGGAAGGGCCAATAGGAAGGAAGCAATGCAGAGCTGATAGTCCTTGCTAAAGGCTGAGACAATTAATAGCCCCCCACAGCCCCTCGGACCCAGGTCCCCACAATAGAAATACTGCGATGAAAACACAACATACGAAAGCCGGAGGGTGCCCATATACCAATCTGTGGCTTCAAGGTGCTCTTTAAACCTTGGAGGAGGAGTTTTACCACCTTCCTTCTGGAAGCAGGTGAGCTTTGTGAATGTGTCGGAACGTGATGCATCATATATATGGCCGCCTGATCTAGCACCCCGTCATACTTGGCGACCAAGATTAAGACTGGTCGGTGGAGCCCTCATTACACTCAGCAGCAGTATTACCAGACTGAATATCTGGAAATGCATGAGGGGCAAGAGGAGACACCACGGGCCCGATTCACAAAAGTAATCTGAGACAAAATCCTAACTTTACGACTTTTGGTATTCACAAAAGGCATTTAGGAGTAGTAAAGTTAGGATTTTGTCCTACATTTGTCTAAAATGTTGGTCTTAAGACAAAATCCTCACTTCAGTTTAATTTAAGTTTGGATATTGTCTTAAGACTAAAACTTAAGACAAAATCCTTACTTTACTACTCCTAAATGCCTTTTGTGAATACCGAAAGTCGTAGTTAGGATTTTGTCTCAGATTACTGTTGTGAATTGGGCCAAACGTCTTTACGTGGTATTATCCGAGGTTCTAGAATATCATCCCCATCCAAATCTGTTAAGTTCCCTTTTCCACTTCCTCAAGGCGCTGATATCCCATGTCTGCACACAAGTTTAATTTATTATGATACGGAACTCCAACGGAGGACCACATAACATGAAACAATAATAAAACAGTAGTACACAATAAAATCAGCAATAAAAAGTGTAAAATCTCCAGTCTATAAAATGGATCACTTAGGAACGCCAGTTACTGTTCTTTGTGAAGGAACAACGTGCTTAGCATCACAAAAAATAAACAAGTATTGCATACTACAGTCATATAAATGCAGCCTTTGGGAATGACATCATGCACAGTGCAATGGAAAATATGTAAACATTACTTGTCAATGTGTCAAGACACAAAATAGCAATCCAAACACTAGGCCAACCAGCTAGAGCAAATCACTCAATCCCTCTCTCTAGAAGGAGGCTATATGCTTCATCTCTTCAAGGCGCTTATATCTCATGTCTGCACGCAATTCATTGTCACACTATGACTAAGCCTGGGCGGTGAACTCCGATCCGCTCATGGAGTTTGCAGAGTTTTCCGCACATACACTTTACGCGAAGCTCGCAGGGTTTTTTTCCTCACTCACGCTCATAAACATCAAGGTGGCAAGCGCGAGCGAGGAAAATCCATCTCCCGGTGAGATTTTTCCTCATTCATGATTGTCAACGTCAAGTTGGCGAGTGCGAGGGTGGAAAATCAACCTCCAGGCGAGATTTCTCAACAGGGGCGGTAGGATTTCTCGCGACCACTCAGGTTGAGAAACCGTCCGTTCGCTTTGAGAAAGCTGCCGCTCAAGTTAAAAATCTACTAGGTGGCTTGCGCTCTGCATGGTGCCATTTGCGATGATTGCACAGTGCAGACAAACACCCAGCGCTATAAATCACCACGAACAGCATTTATCTAAAGCACTTCGCCGCGTGCGGAGCTCCGCCTAGCGCTGCAGAGGTTTTTTTTGCACTTTGCAGAGTTCTGCAAACTCCACCCAGGCTTAACTGGGACTTACCAAACTAAACTGTCTATAACGTCCCTCTTCTTCTGCTTGTCCACACCTAACCTTTCCCAAATCATCAGCCCCTCTCCTCACGGCCCAATCCCTTCTTATAAGTATTGGCCAATAAACCTCCCTATTGGCTCGCCCCCACTATCGCTCCTTCTGCACTACCCAAGTCCTACCCTTAGCTGCCAAGTGTCCAGGTCCATGCATGATGAGTTGCTCCAGTCCAGGCTTTTCCTTTGCATTCTGGGACCTGTAGACCTGGCTTTATAAGGAATCATCCAGTCTCCAAGTCTCAGAACTCGAAGAAAAAAACCTGGCCTGGAGCAAGGTGTCACGCATGGACCTGGGAAACTTGCCAGGTCTGCCTACCTAGATCAGTCACGTTCTCGTGTGTACAAAGGCAAGGAGCTCCAGCGCTTGGAAGCAAGCATGAGGAATATTTTGCCACTTGTTGACTGCACTCCTGTGGCACCCGGGCGAGACTGCAATTGGATAATCTCAACCATGTGATAGAACATGTCAAGGAAATGTGTGAGTAGGAAATGATGGAAATTTGTTCAAGAAAGTTCTGTGTATGCTGAATGTTGCATATGAGCAGCTCTTTGTCTGAGTGGCAGCCACAGAGGTGGTCTTAGCAACGATGAAATGTGGTCAAGTTGAATACTGCCTGTCGCTGGGCACGTAGCTGTATCTGAGATACGGTGTTGTGTCTGTATTAAAGCAAAGGACACACAGATGATGGACGGAATGCAGAGCTAAAAACCAATGGATTTAGGCCCAGATCTCTGTACTGAGGTGAATGTATGACATTGTTCTGCATTCTGTCCACCAATTGTTCGTTTTGCATTTGTCACCCTGAGTGGGACGGGTATGCCCAGACGCGGGTCCCGTGCTCTCCATGCCACTCGAGTCAAGCTATCCTGGCTGATGAGGGGTGAAACCCTGAAACCAGTCCTAGGATACTTGTTTCCAGTCATGGGAGGATCCGGCCTGGTAGTTCAGTCTGGACTGTTCCCATGAGGCACAGGGTCAAGACTGATTTGCATATGGCTGGGTTCAAACTGGAATGGCATGGTGAGCAAAAAACGATGGATTTAGGCTCAGATCTCTGTACTGGGATGAATGTATGACATTGTTCTGCATTCTGTTCATCAATTGTTCTTTTTGCATGTGTCTGCATTGAAGGCATCGCAGAAGCTTTATATAGAGACTATTGAAATAGATCTGTCTTGAAGGTGCTTTCGCAATTGTCACCGTAACTCTATTTCCTGATGTGAAAGGAAGAATCCTTTGAACAGCCCAGGATGGAGGAATGAGAACTCTTGGTCCACAGTGGTTTACAAATCAAGGAACAGAGTTTCGGTCAGAGTAAATCCCAGGTTGCTCAGTACTCTAGCTGGAGGAGAAGAAGGGCCAAAAATCCTAGGCAGAAAGTGGATGTACAGAAAAATCCCCCTTGACCTCTGATTTGGAGCTTCAGACAGCTGGCATGTACCAGTTCATTTTTCATCCATGTCGGTGCTTCAGCATCTGAGACTATAACACCCAGGCTCCCTTCTGATCTTGGATTTCAGACCTGAATGGACAAGCTAGGAAGGGTATCCATCGAATCTGTCCAGACCCAGTCAGCGCGATGGTACTCTAAGAGACATGAATGACTTAAACAGCTCTTCACCTGGTACAACATCTTAACCCACATGCCCTTCGTTTGTTACCTGGTGTTTGAGATGTGAGATGCATACATGTACCAGCTATTCCAGTTTTCATCAGAGAAGACCCTGGTCGAAGGGTGGAGTCCTTATCCATTGTGTGCTATTTTCTCCTAGTGATTAGAGGTCCTTGGGAGGCCAGATGTAGAAAACTGTCTCTTTAAATAGATACCAAAAAGAGGATACAGTGCAAAGAGTCTAGGTATCCCTTACTAGTGGACAGGGGCTTGCTCTAGCAAACCCACGGTGCTCTTCTAGGGGGTAGTGTGGTCGAGCAGCCTTAAACTTATCAGACAAGGGTGTTAGACATCTGCAAATACACACAATCGTCAATACATTATGCACACAACTCAATAAGGGGAGTTACACCTATTTATAAAAATAACAAGTATCTTTATATATATTTAGGCACCAGAATCAATACGATCAGGTAAGTATGTGACCGTCCTGCCTAACCCAGAAGCGGTCGCTCCTCACGCTGCTCCCTGCTAAAAAAAGTGGTATCGTAGCTCTTCTGCCAGACTGCTCACTGCCACTAATTCAAACTTCGCACTGCTCGCTCTGCTTACTGTATTTATTGTGCCTGAATCGCACTGCTCGCTCTGCTTACTGTATTTACTTATTGTGCCTGAATCGCACTGCTCGCTCTGCTTACTGTATTTATTTATTGTGCCTGAATCGCACTGCTCGCTCTGGTTACTATATTTAATCATTGTGCCTGTATCGCACTGCTCGCTCTGCTTGCTGTATTCAATTATTGTGCCTGGTGATATCGACATCGTAGCGCTGTGCTGGTAGACTGCTCCACATTTGTTTAGGAGCTGTGCACTGTTCGCTTTACCTGCTTTGGCTGTTTGTGCCTGATTGTGCCGGTGACACTGCCCATTTCATAGCGATTTCAGGTGGTGCCCCAATCTCGTCCTGTTTCGCTTTTGGGCTCGCTGCCATTTTGTTGTTGTTGTTGTGCCTCCCTGCCCGGCTCTCCACCCCGCTCCCGCCTCCCAGTCTGCTCCTCCCTCGCCCCTCCCCCCCCCACTTTCTACATATGACAGATGCTTTCGCGCGCAGCCTTCACGCGCTGCGGTTGCGCCCCATGCGCGCCGAAGGCGCGCCAAAGGTAAGCCCGTCTACGCCCGTCCGCGCCTGGACCACGCCCAGCGCCATACCCCCTGGCCTCCGAAAAATCCACTCCACCCGCATTACGTACGACGCCGCAACCCTCTCAGCCCTTAACCCCGGCCGCCTACCCAACTGCTACCAAGCCGTCCCAGTACACACCCATGGACCCTTCACCTGCCACTCCTGCAAGTTCGACTGCATCAGAACCCACACCAAATCCACAAACTCCAAACAGAGCTCCGACACCAACCACCTAAAGTGCATCCTGCTTAACACCCACTCAGTCCACAGACACGCCATTGAACTCTGGAACCTACTCGACACTACATCGCCGGATGTCGCCTTCCTTACAGAAACCTGGATGAACGCCTCATCAGCGCCCGACATCGCCATAGCCATCCCGGATGGCTACAAGATCATCCGAAAGGACCGCACTAACCAAACAGGAGGAGGCATCGCCATTGTCCATAAGAACACCATCCACATCACGACCAGTTCCGACGACTACCTCGCTATCGCCGAACACCTTCACTTCCAGATCCACACCGAACCCAAGACCACACTCAGAGGCACCCTCATCTACAGACCACTAGGACCCCGTACACAATTCAGCGAAGACATCACCGATTTCATCAGCCCACACGCCCTCCCTTCCGAGGACTACATCCTACTGGGAGACCTCAACTTCCACCTGGAAAAGAAAAACGACAGCAACACTACCACCCTTCTGGACAACCTGGCCAACCTCGGACTCGAACAACTTGTCAATACCCCCACCCACTATGCCGGACACACACTCGACCCAATCTTCACCTCCAGCAAGCACATCTCCTTCAATCACACCACAGCTCTCCACTGGACGGACCACAGCTGCGTTCATTTCAACTACAAAAAGACCTCGACCAACAACCCCCCACAACCTATTCCCCGAAGAAACTGGAACAAAATTATCACCGACCAGCTCTTCACATCGCTTCACCAAAACCCCCCCGCCAAATCATCGGACCCAAACCAAGCAGCCACCAACCTCACACAATGGATCACCCACAGCGCCGATGAACTAGCACCCTTGAAAAACCATCAAATCAAGCAAGGCAGCAAAAAAGCCCCCTGGTTCAACGATGACCTTAAGAAATCCAAGAAGCTCTGTCGTACCCTCGAGAAAGCCTGGAGAAAAAACCCAACCACTGACAACATGACCACCTTCAAGAACGCCACCCGCAACACCACCAACTGATCCGATCCACCAAGAAATCAGCATTCAAAGATCGCCTTGACAACAACGCCCAAAACAGCAAGGAACTATTCAACATCGTCAAAGAATTTACCAACCCCACCGCCGGCACCAACGACATCACTCCCTCCCAAGACCTCTGCAACTCCCTAGCCTCATTCTTCCACAACAAAATCGCCGACATACATAACAGTTTTGGAAACCATTCCGAAGACCAGTCCACTCCACCCACCTCCGTACCTAAACCACCCTCTAACATCCTTTGCGACTGGAACCCAATCACCACTGAAGACACCATCTGCCTGATGAACTCCATCCACTCAGGATCACCAACCGACCCATGCCCCCACCACATTTTGAACAAAGCAGACTCCATTATCGCACCCCATCTCCGAGACGTCATCAACTGCTCCCTCAACTCCGCCACCTTCCCGGAAAGCTGGAAACATGCCGAACTCAGCGCCCTCCTGAAGAAACCCACAGCAGACCCCACTGAACTTAAGAACTACCGCCCCATCTCGCTCCTCCCATTCCCTGCCAAAGTCATTGAGAAAGCCGTCAACAGTCAGATCGCCGCCTTCCTCGAATCCAACAAATCCCTCGACCCCTCACAGTCCGGCTTCCGAGCCAAACACAGCACCGAAACCGCCCTCATCGCAGCAACAGACGACATTCGAACACTACTAGACAACGGAGAAACAGTTGCCCTCATCCTACTTGACCTCTCCGCAGCCTTCGACACAGTCTGTCATAGCACCCTCATACAACGCCTCAGCAAGGTCGGAATACAAGGAAAAGCATTGGACTGGATCATCTCGTTCCTCGCCGGAAGAACCCAGAGAGTCCGCCTCCCCCCTTTTAGATCAGAGGCCACCGAAGTCATCTGCGGCGTACCACAAGGATCATCACTCAGTCCCACCCTCTTCAACATATACATGAGTCCCCTCGCATCCATCGCACGCCAACACAACCTCAACATCATCTCTTACGCAGACGACACCCAGCTGATCCTCTCACTCACCAAAGACCCAAACACCGCCAAAACCAACTTACACGAAGGAATGAAAGAAGTAGCCGAGTGGATGAAGAACAGCCATTTAAAACTGAACTCGGACAAAACGGAAGTCCTCATCTTAGGCTCATCCCCCGCTGCCTGGGACAACTCATGGTGGCCACCGGCCCTGGGAACCGCACCCATACCTACGGACCACGCACGTAACCTGGGCTTCATCCTGGACTCCTCCCTCTCGATGACCAGACAAGTCAACACCGTCTCATCATCATGCTTCAACATCCTACGCATGCTCAAAAAAATCTTCTGCTGGATCCCCACCGAAACAAGAAAGACGGTCACCCACGCACTGGTCACAAGCCGACTGGATTACGGAAACACCCTTTACGCCGGAACCACAGCCAAACTACAGAAAAAACTCCAACGCATCCAAAAAGCCTCAGCCAGACTCATACTGGACATTCCCCGTCAAGCTCACATTTCCGGTCACCTGAAAGACCTCCACTGGCTTCCAGTCAACAAGAGAATAACGTTCCTTCTCCTCACCCACGCACACAAAGCCCTCTACGACCTAGGACCTGAATGCCTCAACACGCCAACTACGATCGTCCAACCAAGCCCTCGCCGCAATTCCGCGCATCCACAGATCCACCATGGGAGGAAGATCCTTCTCCTATTTAGCGGCCAAGACCTGGAATTCCCTCCCTACCCACCTCCGCCTTACACAGAACCACCTCTCCTTCAGAAAGCAACTAAAAACTTGGATATTCGATAAGTAAAGTACCCCCCCCCCCTCCCCAAAGCGCCTTGAGACCCTCTGGGTGAGTAGTGCGCTATACAAATTTTCGAACTTGAACTTGAACTATGTTTAGAAACAGAGATACTTGTATTTCTCAAAAGTCAACGCAGTTCAGTTTTCATAGGCGGCAACGTTATCCCATGGACATAAACTGTGAAGCGTGGCTAGGTTACACCTTGCGCAAACCAACATTACGTAGCAATATGATCAAGTTACATAGACAAATGCTCCAGGGAACAAAAAGGCAATGGCCACCCACGTCCCAAAGAAATCCTCTGTGATAAAAAAGCACAGAGGATAGACTATAAGCAAAATATTGCTCCTGAGCAAAAAAATTAATTAGCAATCAAATTCGATCATATCAGTTAATCAGTCCAAATAGACATCCAAATTTGAAGGTTCAGAATGATATTTCCTTTATTTTCTTATTTTCTTTATCGCAAATGCCGTACTCTTCACGGTGATGATGATGGCGGGAGTACTCTCCGGGACCTGAACTGATTTGATCTCATACTGCTGGACGAGAATAATTGTCCTTTTCAAGATATTTGGGCCTATACTTTGTAGAACATCGAATGCTGCACATGGAAGGAACATTTTCTACTTTTTAGACCCATACTGCATGGGACCTCATACAGGTTATACCTGGAATGTGGTGACGATACTACCAAAGAATTGTTCATGCCCTGATGAAGTCGTCAGGTGATTTTTCCCCGAGACGAAACACGTGTCGGCTGCTTGGCTACATTTGGTGATGTCAACTACACCAATTCATCATTGAGAATCATTGCCTCAAACGTCTGCATTTGCGATAAAGAAAATAAGAAAATAAAGGAAATATCATTCTGAACCTTCAAATTTGGATGTCTATTTGGGCTGATTAACTGATATGGTTGAATTTGATTGCTAATTATATTTTTTGCTCGGGAGCAATATTTTGTTTGTTATCCCATGGATGACAAACAAATACCACATACAAGTTCTTTACAGCGACGTATGAGAGCAATCCTTATGACTTAAGGTGAGTATGGGGCAAAGTCAAAAGCAGCTTTTTCAAGAGACAAGGGTCCTAAGCACATTAGAAAATATCAACATATATGATATAGAACACAATAGTTACTATATAGTTCTCCTGTCCCGCCAGACCAGGGATTTATTTAGAAGAATAAAATTGAATACAAGAAAATAATTACTGGAAGTAGGGCACAGTCCTGTACCGTACTTGTGAGGAAGACAGAGTAATAGAGAGAATTCTAGAGAGAATTCAAAGAGAGAGTTACAGGCAAAGAAACTGAGCAACCTGGACACTTTTAAATCAGTGTAGGTAGTGTTCTCCAGCGTAGACTATACACAATAATAAACAATAGTTACATGTATGTCCACTTAAAAAAGTCGACGACGTTTCGATCCATTGCTCTAATAAAAACGGATTATCATCAGGACTAGAAATAAATTATTTTGCCTGGTTTAAATAGTACTCCTCAGTAGTGAGGGAACGTAGCGCTAAGGTTGCATAAGTTGCTTCGAACTGTTGTTCAAGTTGGGTTATTAACTTGCGCGAGAATTCAACCGATCTGCAGTAAGTCGAGAGATGTGGTAGAATTGCACGTCCTTCCGGGCGGTCTTAAAATAAGAAGATCCGCACGTTCTGAACAATGTCAGGTTGTATAGGCAAGGACAGCGAGAATCCGCCAGGGTACTCTTGCCGCTCGGTCCCCCTTGTTTTCCTAAAAAAAAAAGTCAAAAGCAGCAGCAGCAGGTCATCTCCAGCGGCACTAGGGCCGCAGGGTGAAGTGGTGCAATACAGCGTCAGGTGCCCAATTATAGTCAACGGGGATTGGTCTGGTTGAAAAGAGGCTACAGGTTTTGACTGGGAGACCAGTCAGGCTGAACCAACAGATGGACTCAGGTCTTGCGATGCTTGGGGGCAGTGGGGACACCCTTGGACCTCATCTCCATGGTTCCGGGGTGACGGATGCAGAGGTGCTTTGAGTTGTCAAGTTTTCGTCACTGGAGACAGTCGCGGTAGAGGGCACCTGCACACAGAGCCTGCAGGTGACGTCAGGAAGTTCACAGCTGGGGAACCCAAGGTGGTCTTCGTCTCTGGAGGGCTGGGGGACCACACGCTGGCACTGTCGGCCAACTTCAACTCGGGCTTCGAGCAGCAAGTGCAGTGGTGCTGGCCGGGGTTGGGTTTACGGGGTTTTTGAGTCCTCACAGTTCTCTCTTTGGTGCCTGCAAGATGCAAGGGAACATCCTCGCTGCTCAAAGGGAGTTCCTGCGTCTTGGCATAAGTGCTGGCAATCCTCCCAGGCTTTTGAAGGCACAGCAGATTGCAGAGCGAGTTGACTTTGGCACAATTGTCTTAAATAGGTGAACAGCACCAAGGTTTGCACCATGCCTGTTACTTTTTCCTCAGTTCTTGCTTTTTGCGGCTCTTCAGTCCTTCTTCTTGTTTAGGGTGGGCAGGATCAAATTTTCTGGTGTCAGGGGCTCCCTTAAATACTAGATTAGGTGCTTTAGGGGAGTGCAGGTAATATCCAAAGGGCTACCAACCCCTGGGGTCACTACGCCCCCATATGACCACTTCCAATGGGAAGTGGGCATAAACCTGTACCGGAGTTCCTAGGTTTGTCATCACAAAGATGGCAGACTCTGAAATTTTGTATCCTCATTAGGTAGCCCACCTCTCTGACTACTAGTTTTCCCGCCTGTCCTTGTGCAAAAATGGCCCTGGTCTTGGGAGGGGATGGGGGGGCGGAAAGGGGTGTTGACCTTCTCTCCTGTGATGAAAGCAAGATTTGCATACCAAAGGCGGAGGGATTTTTTAATCTCCCTGCCTTGGTATGCTCATTCACAGGCCATCCTGGGGTGAGGGCAGGGTGTAAACACCCTCTGCCCAAGCAGCCTTTGTTTCTGACCGCTGGAGAGGAAAGGTCTCACCCCGGGGGGTCAGAAACTCATCTGTGGTGGCAGGCTGGCTGGAACCAGTCACTGGTATCAGTGTAGGTTTATTAATACAAGCCATTTGATACCAAACATCTCTGGTTTCAGTGAAGCAATCATGTAGCTGGGGAACTTGTTTTTACCAGTGTCCAGCACATGTACTTAAAATGGCTTCTTTGGTCACTTGTACTGGCAGTTATGGAACTGACCAGCACAGGGGAATATATGCTCACACAGATATGCCCACACATGTAATATAGTGCACCTTAGGACTGTAAGACCTACTGTAGGGGTGACTTGCATATATTGCATGCAGTGTCTACTGGCATGGCACACAGGGATGTGCGCCATGTCATGTTTTTATATTTGTCTGCACTAGGACACGCAACCTGCAGTGGCTGTCTGCGTGTGTTGGGTAAAGGGGTCCCTTAGGGTGTCACAATACATGCTGCAGACCTTAGGGACCCTCATTAGCCTCCATGCCCTGGGTACCAGGGCTACTATTTACCAGGGACTTACAGATAGTGCTAAAAGTTTTGCCAATTGGGAAAACAACGGTACAGTTTTGGGAAAAAGATCTGACTCTGGGCCTGGTTAGCAGGAACCCAGTTCACTTCCAGTCAAAATTGCATTGGTTACCAGGCAAAACATGGGGGTGACCATGTCAAAAAGGGGAATTTTCCTACACCAGAGCACAGCGGGGTTGTTCCACTGGTTTGATTTTGGCTCAGGGACTTCTAGTAACTCTTAGAGCAATTCCATGTTGGCCGGGAGCGGCCACATAAAAGAGATCGGTAGCTGTTAGATAACAGACTAAGGTCCTGATTCACAAAGATAAACAAACACTTTTATGTGATTTTATGATTGTTTGGCATTCATAAAGGAATATATGAGTAGTGTCTTTACGAGTCTAAGGGTATAAGATGCTCAAATATGTGGTTTTACAACCTGAGGTGAACGAAATGTGGAACAAAGCGATGGGAACAGTCCTAGTTGGGCGTGCCAGTAGCCTAACCGAGCACAGCTTTCAGGAAAACTCAGACATCTAGATAGAATCTTCACAGAGAAGCTTTGTGTGGCACAATGCGAGTATTACAGAGATCACTGGGAGGACATTTAAGTGACTAAAGGTAGAAATTACTTATCAAGAATTGGCTAGTCAATAGGTCCCACCTATGTGAGAGCTATTGGCTTTGCCAATGCCTTTTAGCCATGTTGTGCAGCAGCGTGGCTAAAACTAACGTTTAGAAAAAATTCCTGTGAAACGCCGAGCACTGGCGCGACGTCACTGCGATTTTACCACATGCAGGATGGACAAGCAAAGACGGGGGAAGGGGGTGGGGTAAAGGCAAGCACCGATGATGGGGAGGAGTAGGGTACGGGGGAGCAGCAACAAGGAGAAAGGGTAGGTGGGAGGGAAGGGAGAAGAAAGAGGGGGTGAGAGTGAAGAGGAAGAAGCAGCACGGGGAAGACGAGTAGCACCTCAATCAAAGCGCAAGCAGCGGGCGGACACTAATTAAGAGGAATCAATCGGTGCTTGGTTCATGCTAAGAATAAAGAAAAAGGAAATGCAGCCCGGCACTCACTGGCCAATCAGTAGATAACAAAGAAGAGCGACAATGAAGCCAACGAATGGTAAGCAGTGGGCGGGCTCCAAACCCTTTATTGTAAATTATACCCCTTGTAGTGACAGCGCATGTGTTCTGTCGGAATGCGAGACCTAAAATTATGCTTTTTTGGAATGAGGTTCACTTAAGCTATGATATATACTTTATAGGTATTTATGCAGCTCTTTCAAAATATATTGTGAGGTCTCGAGGTATATATCACTTATATACCCATAGATTCATCAAACATCCATTTTGCGATTCCTTATTAGCGAAAAATAAGGATTTGCTAATAAGGAATAGCAAAAGGCTATGCATGAAGAACTCGCAAAAAAAAATAGCGATTTCTTAAAATTACTTAATTGCGACTCGCAAATTCGGAGTCGCAATTAAGGAATACCTCCCGATTCATTCCTATGGGAAGACAATCTCAATTTGCGATTCTCAATTAGAGAATCGCAAATTGAGATTGCAATTTCAAGGGTGCCAAAAGGGCACCCTGTTGCACCCCTGAAATCTGCATATGGGTACATCTTGCACACACACATGCCCTAAGGGCATGTTTGTGTGTAAAATGGAACTTTGAAAAATTCACTTTTCAAAGTTTTTGCAAATTACCATGAAGTTCAACTTCATGGTAATTTGCTCCCCTTATAAGCGAAATCCCTAATTTTTAAACTTTAATGCATTGCATTTAAGGAATCTCAAATTGAGATTCCTTAAATGAAATAGCAATTTAGGTATCCCAAATACAAAAATACTGGTCGCAAAGGGGCAGATTATGAGAATCTGCCTCTTTGCGAGCGGTTTTTAGCTTGATGCATCTATGCCATAGTGCTTTGCGACCTCACAAGGGCTATAGAGCGCTTTGGTTTTCATTAGGTTACTCTGCGTCGTTTGGAGTTATTGTTAAAGAGTACATTGGCTGTAGTTTGGCATAACTGGGAAACATTTGATAAGTGCATGAGGTTTGGAAATAAAATAGAAATGCTTCATAGTCTTTCCCAGTGCATAAGCATGTATGCAAAACACATTACACCTTGAGGACACTACTCCGAGAAATGCCTGAAGTAGTGTAATCAGACACCACTCTAACCTTCTTCTACTCTCCTCCACTCCTCACCTGGTGGCTAGAAGTTGATGTTGTCTGTAGATTCTTCCTCCATTTCCCAGGGTAAGCATGTCAGTAGACTGCTCTGGAGAGTTCAGGGAGACTTTTCAGTCTCTACTTGCTTTCAGGATCACACGTCTATGCACTCTGAGACCTTAGCGTGTGTTTTTCTGGTCTGTCAGTTTTCATTGCCTACTTCTCAGCCATGCATTGCTGTGCTCACCTTAGATTATTTTCTCAATTAAGATAGGGGATTTGCTGGGTTTAGACGAGAAGATACTGCAATTCTCCGACCTTGAGGCAAGGTTTAATATTGGCAGACGGAGTTTCTTTAAATATCTGCAGGTCAGGAGTTTTTTGAGTAGGAAGAAAGGGAAGATGTCTGGCTTCGCTAAAAATAGCATTTTGGAAGCTATAGAATGGGGATGGGAGTGCTCTATTCGTAGTTTTTATGCTATTTTGGCAGAGCTGAAGGTGGACGGTATTGGAAAGTATGAAAATAAATGGGCAGTAAAGTTAGGAATTCAAGGCCGACACTTCCTGGATTCATTGGAACTAGGATGTACAGTCCTTTGCTCAGCCCCGCTCCAATCCCAACATTATAAAACACTATACCAACTATACTACACCCCGGCTCGTATTGCACAGTGGGGAGGAACTACAGGGATTACTTGTCCGCGCTGTAGTGAGCCAGCAGCGGATAGCATACATATATTCGCTGCTTGCCCTCAATTACGAATTTTGCTGAAAGGTATGGCAGACTTTCTGGGTCGAACACTTGGGTTGGATGTGATGCTAACACCAACAGTAATTATGCTAGGGGTTAGGGGGATCGATGGTGAGGTACATCGTGAATTTTTGTTTATAGCAATGGCGGTTTATAGATTGACGATTGCCAGAGCTTGGTTAGATAAAGCACCCCCAGTATTACAACAGTGGATTGCCCTGCTTCTGGGAATTTTTAATTTAGAAAAAGGCATTTATGCTAGGAAAGGTAGAAGGGCAAGGAGGTTGGGAAGGAAAATTTGGGAACCAGTCCACCAATGGAAAGAGAGGACAATAGAAAGTCATAGTTGATTTATCCCCCTAAGATATGCCCTGCTTTGGTATGCTGTGCCAATTTGTTGGATAGGGTTCCCGTTTCTTTTTCTTTTCGTGTGTGTTTCTGTAAACTGTATTGTAGGTAATGTACTGTTTTTGTTCAACATTTTGATTACTATATGTACTTAGGTTGCTTAGTTATGAATTAGCGCTCTGTGTGTTGCTATATGTGTGCCTACAAAAACTCAATAAAAAAAAAAAAAAAAAAAAAAAGATTATTTTCTCAGCCTGGATCGCTCTCACATTTGCGATTCTCCAACTACCTTCTTCTGGGTAAGCCACCTTGGCCAAGTGGTCGCTCTCGGTCCCTGGCCCGAGTATAATGCATATTTGATCACCTAAACTGGGTGTCGAAGATCTTGGGGATTGCTTCTTCTGGGTGTTGGAGATCAAAGCAAACACAAGGAGATGATGGACAGAGCACTGAAACTTTTCAGACACTCACCCCAGTCACAGATCTGGGTTAAATCCAGCATCGTTCTTTAGCTCACTCTGCCACCCCTGTTCAGACACAGCCATATGCAAATCAGTCTGACCCTGTGCCTCTTGGGAACAGTCGATCCCGAACTGCCAAGCCATGTCGTCCCTGGACTGGAAACAAGCATCCTGGGACCAGTTTCGGGCTAACATCCCTCATCAGCCAGGCTAGTTTGAATCCAGTGGCATAGTGAGCAAGGGACCCACGTCTGGGCATACCCGGCGCACTTAGAGCGAACAAAGCAAACTCAAGGAGATGATGGACGGAGCGCTGAAACTTTTCAGACACTCACCCCCAGTCACAGATCTGGGTTGAATCCATCATCGTTCTTTAGCTCACTTGGAGGTCAAGATCAGCAGCCTGGACTGGGCATCTAGGGGTCAATAAGGGCATGCTATACCCGGTGCACGTCTATATCTTACCGTACGGAGCTTCGACTTGTCACCTCTTCTCCATCTGGAAGTTATAACCTGACCTTCAAGGACACAGCACTATCACATTTGTCTCAGGGGGTGTTTCTCACACTCCATCATGGTAAGTCATCCATGATCCACACTCCTGGAGGTAAACACTCTTGCTAGGTTTTGTCCCATTGCTGCATTGAAGGCTTTTACTTACCTAGGTCACCTCTGTGGACTCACCCACTGTCAACCAACCACCGGTATCTTCTCCTTGCACAGGGTTCCATTTTCCAAGCACCGGGGAGGTTGAGTTGCCCTGAAATTAGCATCAGGTGTTGCTGAGGTCAGCCGACAGCAGTAGAGTTTTCAACATTGTGGTTCTAGAGGCCGTACCTGGTGGCCTTCCAGTACTTGTGGTTCAAAGTAATGTGCACAGGTCAGCGAGGGCTCTATGCTTTCTACTGGTTGTCGAGGTCTTGGCCCGGACCACCCCTCTTTAGCCCAATGTTTGAAAAAGGGTTCCAGATCATTGCTTAGTACATTCTTAGCATGTGACTAGGAAGTCGGACTAGCCGATAATGCTTTGATTAGTACCCAATAATCTTCATTAATCCCAGAGTTGTTCTGGGTCACCAAATTCCTGGGTTCCGCTTCTCCGCACTCTCCTGAGATCCTGGTTATCAGCTCAGAATGTGAGATAGACTTCTTGGTACAATGAGTGAGTTTCTGGTGTCTGGGATGAGCCACTGGCTAAAGACAGTGACGAGAATCCCTCTGACTTCAACTAATGGTGGTTACCAGGGCGTAAACGAAAGCATTCACTCTTCTTAAACAAGATTTCAATAACTTCATGGTCCCAATGAAGCTGTAGAAATCTCTGCATATCGCTCACATGTCCGTCGTGTCTCCACAATAAAGCTTGATCCATGAGGAAAGAAGCTGCCCGCTATAGCTTTATAGCCCGCTATAGCGGGCTAGAACAGCCACTAAAGGCCTGTTCCATCATTCAGCGATGGCCTTTAACAAGGTAGCGGGTCTTTAATGGCTGGTATAGCCCAGCAACGGAGGGTTATAAGGCTATTAGAAGATTCCGCCACTAGAGGGCAGAGTGTTCCAATTTGTAAAACAAAGGCCTTACTGAGCTGAGGGGTTGAAATCCCCTCGGGATCCGTGAGGCCTTTATTCACAACAATGGCTGCAAAAGGAAAAAATTGGAATGTTGATGCTCCGGGCTTCTATCGGCCGTAACGATGGAATGCTCAACATTCCAATGTTCTAATACATATTAATATTTACAACAAGGGGTGGTGATGGACAGAGTCTCTGAATTAAGCAGAATACTCTCACCCAGTCAAGAGATCAGGGCTAAATCCAACACCGTTTTTTAGCTCATTGCACCATCCCAGTTTCAGAACCTGGCTGTATGCAAATTAGTCTGTCCCTGGCCCAGTGCATCATGGGAACAGGGCAGACCAGACTACAAAAGCCAATTCTTACACTGGGAAGGAAACAAGCTTCCGGGGACCGGTTTCTGGCATTTCAGCCGTCTTCGGCCCGGCTTGTTTGAATCCTGATGGTGCAATGAGCAAGGGACTCACATCTGAGTATACCCTTCCACGCTTAGGGTGGACAAAAATATTTACAACAAGGGGTGGTGATGGACAGAGTCTCTGAATTAAGCAGAATACTCTCACCCAGTCAAGAGATCAGGGCTAAATCCAACACCGTTTTTTAGCTCATTGCACCATCCCAGTTTCAGAACCTGGCTGTATGCAAATTAGTCTGTCCCTGGCCCAGTGCATCATGGGAACAGGGCAGACCAGACTACAAAAGCCAATTCTTACACTGGGAAGGAAACAAGCTTCCGGGGACCGGTTTCTGGCATTTCAGCCGGGCTTGCTTGAATCCTGATGGTGCAATGAGCAAGGGACTCACATCTGAGTATACCCTTCCACGCTTAGGGTGGACAAAAATATTTACAACAAGGGGTGGTGATGGACAGAGTCTCTGAATTAAGCAGAATACTCTCACCCAGTCAAGAGATCAGGGCTAAATCCAACACCGTTTTTTAGCTCATTGCACCATCCCAGTTTCAGAACCTGGCTGTATGCAAATTAGTCTGTCCCTGGCCCAGTGCATCATGGGAACAGGGCAGACCAGACTACAAAAGTCAATTCTTACACTGGGAAGGAAACAAGCTTCCGGGGACCGGTTTCTGGCATTTCAGCCGTCTTCGGCCCGGCTTGCTTGAATCCTGATGGTGCAATGAGCAAGGGACTCACATCTGAGTATACCCTTCCACGCTTAGGGTGGACAAAAATATTTACAACAAGGGGTGGTGATGGACAGAGTCTCTGAATTAAGCAGAATACTCTCACCCAGTCAATACATATTAAACCATGGATAAAAAAGAGATGACCCCAGCGGCAATCAGCGCCAGGATAGCCTCGCGGGTAATAGCACGTTTTACAAATACACACAACACTCCAAATGAGACCTTGCTGCCTCTTGCCAGACAGTCCCGCACTGACCCTCTCAGTGCTTTCCCGAAGGCATGATGTGAGACACCAGTCAACTGCTCCGTCTCGAGACCAAGAAAGAGGTGTTTTGATGCAATGCCATGATGGACAGCGTCAAAAGCTCCTACAAATACAATGCTATAGATATTCACAAACAATTTGTCTTTCTGGTCTTCCTTGGATCGTTCAAGAGCAGAATTCTAACTGAAGCCATTTTTCCAGACATACGCCTGCTTGGAAGAGCGGGGCGAGCTGCAGGTCTCAACAAGGTTTAGTATCTGCAGTTTAACCAGAAATGTAACCGGTTTGGTGGGAAAGTTAATGTGTTAAATGAAGATATTACAAGTATTTTCATTGACATGGGGACTAATGGCTTTTGACCTGGAATTACTGGGTGCTTTCTCGAGCAGTTTTTTAGCATTTCTGTGAATAAAATTGACATTTTCTTACTGTTCTGGCCGGTGGAAAGTGTTTAGTGGGGTGGGGAAATGGGATGAGGGGTTGAGGGGGGAGAGGGGTCCTGGGCACACTTGTGCCTGTCTGAGGCAGAGCACTGCTGTGCCTGTTGGGCACTGCTGCTGCCTGCAGCCCCGGCATTGGAGTTTTCGGACCCAGTAATTCTGGCCTAGTGACTTGGGGTATTTCACCCAGAGTTATCACTCCGGATAAAAAACCTCTCCTTGGAATGAGGGCCTTAGCAGGAGAGTGTCTTTGAGACATACTTTTCTAGAAACGTGTGATCAAAATCTCAAATTCAAGGCATACAAAAAAGTTAATATTCTAGTATGCAAACTTGTCAATTCAGAACTGCAGTTGCTTAGGTCACACCACCAAATACTTGTCATAGACGGGGAAATCTACGGGCCGACAAGACAAAATCCTAACTTCTGTGAATACTAAAAGTAGTAAGTTTAGGATTTTGTCTTAAGTTAGTTCTGTGAATCGGGCCCCACGTGAGTAAACTTTGCAAACTTGGGATACTTCTAGAAATCTGCGGCTACTGTGCAATTCTGGGAGCACTACACGGATTCTGTGTGAATCTCATGAAACACGCACATTTGCTCCAAGTACAGGATAACAGTTTAAACCCCAGCTCCTTGAATCGGTCCCTCTAAGTCCTTTGGATACGAGTGAGATGGGCTTCCGAGGTGTGACACTCACGCACAAAGAGTGGGTCTTGAATTGCCTAGCATCAGACCTGAACATTCTGAGGTTTCTCTAGGAAATATTATTTATTGGTGCGACACCTTCCAATTTTACACCCAGGGCGCCTGCGTGGTATCCCCAACACACGGTGGGGTGGTGTGCATCAAAGCGCTGGCTGCACACGTGCTGCAGCGCTCTGCTGTCCATAGGTGGAATGGGGAGGGGGGGGCGGGGGGCTTAAGGAATGCGGGGACGTGAGCAGCGGCTGCATGCCCTGTGTCTGAGGAGGGCGGAGGGCTGGCACGGGCGCGGGCACCGAGGGGCCTGCCCATTGTTTGCTGATTACAGGCTGTCTGCCAGTGTCTGCCCTCCGAGGGAGTATGAGGGGGCAAGGACTCGCAATCCTCATACCAGCCCTGCCCTGTGCCCCGCACCCCAACCTCCTCCTGAACTGGGAGCAGTGTTCACGTGAGGTTTGTGCGCACATGTATATATATTTCAACTTTTTAAGCAAAGTGTTAAAGATTATTGGGGTCTGTGAAAGATGAAGGTCTTCTGAGTGTCTCAATTACTCCCACTCTCCTCTTCGCACCACCATCTTCTGCAGTCTGTTTATTAAGCGCCTGGAAACCCTCTCTGGAATTAGTGCGCTATATACAATCAACATGACATATGACTGAGACCTGTGCACTCTTTTCCTCCCCATATCATTTTGAAACACTCAATCTGGATATCTTACACCGCTTCAGCGCCCTCTTTGCGCTTTCTCTTGTGCACACTTCCTTGCCTTCACTTAGAACACACAGAAAACTGACCTGTACCACTTCATTTTTCTTTAACTTTCACCTTGTCGACATCTTGACAGCTCTGCACCTTCTTCACACACTTTCACGTATAACCACAAGTACAATTGGCACACCTGACCTTTTCTCTGTGTGCTCTGCAGAGAGGCCAATGATTGGATGAGCATGTTTTCAGAACCTCTTTAAGACCCACTGACAGGCACTGTGAGAAATTCACAATGCATTCGGCCTGAACTTCACTTGTGGCCCAGCCACAATCTGAACTCACAGCAACACAGGAACAACTCTTTTCAGACTAGGCGCTATACATGAGTAATGTCTTCCATGAGATACTACAGAAACACACCATCCTGGAAAAACACAAACACTCTCAGAGAATGCAAGAGTAAGTAAACATGAAATGAAAATAAGAACCACGTGGCCTTTCCCAGGCTGAGAGGGCGTTGTCTGTCACTGGGGCGGAAGGTGGTGGAGGAACTGGGTTGAAAGTTAAAAAAAAGCACTATGATGCCGCCAATGTGGCCTGCGTCATAGCACTCTTTCTAAAACTTTCAGCCATGCAGCACAGCAGTTAAGCTGCTGCACAATATGGCCAAAAGCATTGACAAAAACAATACATCTTGCATAGACGAGACCTATTGGCTTTGCCACTGCTTGTTTCCAAACTGGCCAAAAACATTGACAAAGCCAATTGGTCTCACATAAGCGGGACCTATTGACTTTGCCAATGCTTGTTTCCAAATTTGATGTAAGCAGTGCTAAGAAGCTCCTAACCCACCTATCACAAATTGACTGCGGCTTTGCTCCCATTCAGCTCTCGCTAGGCTTTCTTCCCACGTACTTACATTAAACGTTAATGCCAGTGGCGGCTGGTATGAGACGGTGGCGGGGGCAGAGGGCGTAAAAAAAAAAAAGACTTCCCTGTGAACAACACCGCCACGCCTCTCCTCTATCCTCTTCTCTGTAACGGAAGCACCCAGACTCCCAGTCTCTCCCAGCCAATCACAACGCTGCATTACAGCAGCATTGTGATAGGTCTGAGCGCCTGGTCGGCGCTCAGAGAGGGCCTGGGATGCTGTGCATGTTCTCCACTCAGGCTGTGTATTACAGCCGGAAGAGAGAACGCAAAGTGCGCATGACGGTTTGACCGTCCCAAGATGGCTGGCCAAACCATCATGCGCGGTTAAGTGGCAGCCACCACTCCTCCCTCTGCTGGCGTCACACAGTCCAGCCCCGCCTGCCCTAACATGGATCCTAAAGGCAGGCTACAAATAACATGATAATCGTGTTCTGTTATTATCTTTTTATTTTTACTTTGCTCTGCTCTTAGAGCAGTGGGGCGACGCTCCTCCGCCTTGTTGGAGGAGCCACCCCTGGTTAATGCATTATATTTGATCCCGCATAAATGGTTAATGTGATTGCAAACTATTTTGCAATATTCAAATCTTTCCCCAAACCGCATATTTCTGGCCGCGGCAAAAACCGCATGTTTTGTGAATGTTTGCCATGAGCAATGAGGGGGGCAGGATGCTGGAGAGGGAGTGGGTGGGAGGGGAGGGGGAACGATGTGGTGCTGCAGCAGGCCCGGCTCCAGGAACTTTTAATTGGGTGGGCCAAGGACGCATTTGGGTGGGCCACTGCGGGCTCGATTTGTCGCATATATGTCTAGGCAGGTCTGCTTCAGGGCCTTCCTTTATCTCTTCTTAGTCTTACAAGGCCCAGTAAAACGCACTCTTTTCAAAATCTCTTTCTAAATGTGATCACTCTCAAAAAGTGTTTTTTCTATGTAATGCTGCTTTGATGGGAAGAGGAGGTGTCTGAGGTGGGAGTATCAGGCAAGTGACACTTCTCGGGCTCCCTCTGTGCGAGCCTTCAGTGAGAATCCCTCTTCATTACTACCTCCACCTGACCACGGACTCTTCAACGCACTCCCTTACAAGCTTGATTAGCCATTATTCCTCTCCAGTGCACCTTATCTCACAGATGACCTTGGGCCCCGCCCCATGTCAGGCACCATCTCCCGGTAAAAACTTTAGTAAAATCACCTTCATACTTAAAACATTGAATAGAGCAATAAATATAATTAGCACGCACTTTAAAGTATGTTCCACAGTGGCCCTTATGGCCCAACTGCCAATTAAATAAACAAAAACAGAAAGGCCATGACAGGGCCGGCTTCAGCGCTGATGCAAAAGTCTTTTTTGGCGCTGCACCAAAAACCTCTTTCTCCATAAACACCTTTACTACCACCTTCCAACAGTGTACCTCATCCGCCCATGCCCCCCTATTGACCTCTTCCTCGGATTCCCTCACTGCCACACTCCACAAGTGCCCCTCATCTCCCCATAGCCCCTCCCCTTTATGACCTCCTCCTCGGATTCCCTCACTGCCACCCTCCCCCAGTGCCCCTCGTCTCTCTGTAGCCCCTCCCCCTCATGACCTCCTCCTCAGACTCCCTCACTACCACCCTACATCAGTGCCCCTCATCTCTCCCTAGCTCCCCCCTCCACCCCATGACCTCTTCCTCGGATTCCCTCACTGGCACCCTCCACCAGTGCCTCTCATCTCTCTGTAGCCCCTCCCCCTCATGACCTCCTCCTCAGACTCCCTTACTACCACCCTCCACCAGTGCCCCTCATGTTTACGTATCCTCTCTCTCATATGCATTTAATTTGTTGTATAGTGCTGCTCATATCAATGTAGTGTGTGTCAGTACTTTACACAACGCACACACTTACAGAGACAATGAATCATACAAGTATGTAGATCAGTCTACAGGGAATGTCATTGTCTCTGTAAGTGTGTGAGGATTACAAGGTGTAGGAATCACGTGTCATCCATTCTGGTGGGCAGTATATTTTAAGAGGGTTTGGTCTGGGGAAACACAACCGTAGGATTTAAAGAGTATTCCATGGGGGTCAGCTTTACTGATAAAAATGTAGATCTGCCCAAACATACTCATTTTAGCAACATTAGAATAATGAAAGACTGGGGAAGTCCTAACTATATCACAAAACCAAAAAAGCGAAGTTCTAATTATACCATTCATGTTTGTTTGCAGCTCTTTGGTGGCAGTTCATTGTTCACTGCCTTTTGTTAGGATTTTAACTTCTGAAGTAACACAAGGATCTCTGTGACAGAGGCAGTAACCCACTGAGCTATCCACATAAAAATACAGTGCGTCTGCATTTAAAAAATACTAACAGACAAATGATTGCTCTAAAGCAGGATCATTAATCACCAACTTTATCTGGGCATTTTGTATTGTTTTATTGTTGACCAGCATCGGCAACGATGAAATTATAAAAACTGTTTAAATGAAGCACATACGAAGTATGTGTCCTGCTGGGCCTGTGCAGATTTTAAAAATAATTTGTTTTGTAACACATTCTCTTACCTACTCCATTAGTCATACTTTGTGTCACAGCCTGATGTGATAAGCAGCTGCAGGGGTCAGGGGGTGACTAGGAATAAACAGACCACTTTTCCCCTGCGCTGCATAGAAAAAGAAATATCAACGCAGCAGGACGTAGGCAAAGGTTATCAAAGGTTACCGGTGTCCAAGAAAGGATTTGTTCCCTTTCAACATGCAGAGATGAAGGGGTGAAAAAAGTAAACAAAGCCTCGTTAACATGTTAATGGTCTTTAAAGACCTGTTAAGTACTTTGGTGCGGCTGCGATAATCTTAAACTGTCTGTCTGTGTGTGCGCCCGGGAAGCTGTCTCCCCGGGCTGACACACACGACCTGTGCGTTGCACGCCTGCCTTCAAGCCCTCACTCACTGCGAGGGCCAAGGCTCCTGTTTGGGTGGGCCAGGCTCATCTTTGGGTGGACCGGGCCCACCCGGCCCACCCTCTAGAACCGGGCCTGTGCTGCAGGCAGAGCAGCCCACCTCTGAGGTGGGAACCAGGTTCGAGTCTTGGCGTCGGCTGAACATCCTGTGATGCTGGGCAAAAATCACTTATCTCTTTAGCTGGTGTTCACGTAAAGCCAGGGCCAGACTGGCCGTAGCGGGCACTGGGCATTTTCCCGCTGGGCCGCCAGGGTTGGGGGCCGATTTTGTTACAGGGCCGTTTTTGCAGCATAGCTGAAATATCAGCTGCTGTAACAAAATCAGCCGGGGCAAACAGCTCGGCCGCACCCCCAACCCCGCGAGGGGCCGGCCGAGCACTTTGCCAGGGCCGCTTTTGGTTCCCAGTTCGGCCCGCGTAACCGCTTATACCTTCTGTTCGAGTTGGCACTATAAACAAATGCCAAAAAGAGAAGAATTAGTACCTCAATCACAGACCAAGCAGCGGGTGGACCCTATTGAAGAGCAATTAATCTGTACTTGGTTTGAGCGCCACACAAACTAAAGGAAGTCACGCCTCACAAATTCACAGAATGTGCCAGGCGTCACTTCCTTTTGTTAATCTGGCGAATTATAAGGCTGCAAAGAAGAGTGCTAATGATGCCAGCGAATGGTAAGTAATGCCCTTTTTAGAGTTTGTTTTTTTAACACAAGAGATTGTCCCTATAGTGACAGCGCATGCACGCTACCTGCAAGCAGGGCCTAAACAAGCATTTGCAATGCAATAGGTCTCGCATTAAGAAAGTTTGAGCTATTGGTATTGTAAATGGCAAAGTTTTTATTTATGTTTTTTTTTTTTAAATACCTGAATTAATAGCTTTGTCATTTACAATGCCAATAGTTATAACTTTCGCAAATGTGACACCTATAGCATTTGTAATGCAATATGTTTTGTATTTACATGACTTAGATGTATTGATATTACAAATAACAATGGCGTTTAATTTTTTTAAATAACTAATACTTAAATAAAAGTTATTGTAATTTATAATGGCAATAGCTTAAACTTTTCTAAAGAACTTTTGTGAAATTATGTTCAGTGTATCAGAGAGCGCAATAATACGAGATCAGTGTGAGATCCTGAACACACCTGCTGCCAAGATGGATACCGCCCAGGCTCTCTGTGACTCCATCCACAAATGTGTGAGGGGGGTCTCAGTGTAGGGAGCTCTAACCAGCTGAGGACAACCAGCAACCAGACTGGGCTAGTACCAGATATTCGGTCTCTCACACCATGTCCTATTCCCACAAAAACCTTACATTTAGATTTAATCTGAGGGTGGGAACGGGGGTGCTCTTTCACTGTGCCTGGGCCAACCCTCAGTCTTTTTGCTGAGAAGAATTTGGGAGGTCTTGTCCTTTTTTAAAGCTTTGACAATCTAGCTCTTCACTGGGACCCCTTCTGGGGTGCCCCAGCATTTTACATAAAAGTAATGACATAACTTGGGGTTGCAACATCACTCACAGTTGTCAGAGCTTGGAGATTCCCCCCAAGTGGTTATTACAACTGCATTTGTTTATACATAATATACAACATAGCCACATTCTGTTTAAACTGCTTAAGTGTCTAAGCTCTCGTTTCTGTAGCAGGATGAGAACTCAAGCTCAAACATGACAGCAAAAAGTAGGTACTTCAAAAGCCGAACATGTGGACTTCTAAAACAAGCATATCGTAGCGCATTAATAAGATACAATCCACAGTCATCTAGAAACATCCTCAAACTGAGTCTCGGCTGTCCATGCATACGAACAATTGATTCTTCCAATTCTCACATTTTGGGGCGCCTCCGGAGAGGCTTCAATAGGTTAAACTACCAACCTGCGGGCACCAATATGTACATTTCTTAACCTCTATTAATAATTCACAACATTTTCTCCACACGCCCTTAAATATGAGGCTGATACTAACCTTGGGGCCAAGCATGACAGCAGGATCTGTGATTGTTGACATAACTTAAGCGCGTGCTGCAGTCGCGCCGCCGGCCTGCGACCAGGAAGTCAGGCAGGCCGGGCGGGACAACCGGAAACAGGAAGTAGGAGGGCGGGAGCCTACCCCGCCTCCCACGGAATAGCCGCGATTGTTTGGAGCACCGGAGCAGGCAGGAGCCTACCCTGCGCCCCGGTGCCGAAGAAGGGAGGAAGAGTCCTGCTGCCGGTGAGAGCCGCTGCACCAAGGAAGCCGGTGAGTGGCGCTTCGCCTTGTTGCTGGGCTGCGAGGGCGGGGGCATGTGTGTGTGCGCGCGCGTGCAGCAGCGGGCTGTGTATGTGTGTGAGGGTGCGTGTGTGTGTGTATGTGTCTTGGAGTCTGTGTGTATGCGTGTGTGTGTGTGACTGTGGGGGGGGGAGGGGGTTGCCTGTCTGGGTGCCTGCGTGTCTGTGTAAGTGTAAGTGCGTGTGCGCGCGTGTGTGTGTCTGTGTGCATGCATGCGCGTTAGGCTGACTTGCTGGGAGTATGGGAGGGAAGTGCACGGCGCGGCGCAGGACGGAACGTGCACGTTCGCGCACCCAAATCCAGGGAAAAAGCTCGTAACACCTTCTTGTCTCTCCTTCCCCCCAGAGCGATAACTATACGTCTCCAGCTGGACACATGCATCCTTCGGATGCATTACCAGCGAGACCCAAAAAGCAATACACCTACAGTCTCTTACATGTGTATGCAATGTAAGAAGTACCCTAGTTTCTCTCTCGACTATCAGAATGTGTTTAAGACACAGGGGAAAGCATCCCTTAAGGATAAGACCCCTCACTTGCCCGAGGGTGACATGCTTCATCATATGGGGCCTCCTTACCAGTGGGGAAACCTAGTCACCACTGGGAGCTACTACTTCTGTGTTTTAAGGAAGGAGCTCAGAGATGTTTTAAGTGGGGTAATCCCATATGTGTGATGGTGGGTTGTAGTGAGGTTATATGCAGCGCTGTGTGAAGGAAAGGTGTGAGTTAAAACTGCCTAAATAGAATCACCAATAGACTTTATTAATGTGTTCTACCTGACAGGATTAAAAAGTAACTGCACAGTGGTATGGATTTAAACCACTGTCAATGATAGGTCGACATGTTTCAGCCTGTTGATCAGATAAATGTATCAGCGGCTTTCTTCAGGACCAGATATTTTACAATGCTGCTGCAATGAGTGTGAGAAACAATATTTAAGAAATAAATTTTAATACACCACCAGTATTCCTGCTCAATTCTTTTGCTTGTGTCAGGCCATACTATGGGTATCTGTTGAAAAAACACAAGATGCAAAGGTAGTTTTAAGGAGAGAAGAGAGAAAGAAGGATAGGGCACATCCAACTGTTTGTAATATGATCACATGTTAAACTGTACATTGTGCTTAGTCACTATGTTACATTTGATTATAGTATTACTCTTATTTGTAAGCATTATGGACTTACCCACAATTGTTGGATAGCCCAGCCTCACCTCTACCTGTCAGGCCGCTCAGGAGGGAGGCCCCGCTCTACGGGAAGAAAGAAGGCAATGTAGTACTTTGTGGCTACACTGTCTTTTTTGTATCAAAATCTACATTCTCTATCATAAGGGACATAGACACGATAAGGCCATGAGAAAAGCAAGGTCTGTATTTACATTCTGAGCAGGGAATGTTCTTAAATGATAGTTTGTCTACATAGAAAATACTATCAATGGTTTAGGAAAGAGTTAGCTAAATCCTGGTCTTGTGGTGAAAGGGTTAGCTAAATCCTGGTCTTGTGGTGAAAGGGTTAGCTAAATCCTGGTCTTATGGTGAATCCTGGCCTTGTGGTAAAAAAAGGGGGGTGGGGAATCTTTGCTCCTATAGAGTAGAACTATTATCGAGCCCATATTTATCTCGAAGGACCATTCAAAAGATACAGAACATCCTGGAGTAGATGACTTACCTGTCCGTCGGTACCTCTTCGCGGAAGTAAGCAGGTCCCGGGAGGTACCGAATGGCAGGCTTGCTCGTGTTTAAATAGCTTGTTTCTTAATTCCGTACCGCTGTGCAGGGAGACGGGTCCTTTTTCTCACGGCCGTCTATTGTAATGCCTGCATGGTACTCGCTTAGTGCGCATGTGCGGGTGCTTAACACTGCTTCTTAGCGCAAGGACGGGTCCTGTGGTAAAGGGCCGTCTATTCTTTTGCGAGCGCGGTACTGTTGTGGAGGCGCATGTGCGGGCATTGCAACGCTATTTTCAACGCATGCGCTTAACCGTGCGAAATAACCACTTCCGCGCTTAGGCTCATATTCTTATTTCTACAATTATTGTGTACAGGGAGTGATTACTTAATGAGGAAACGTCACACTTTTTCTCTCTTCTCTCCTTAAAACTACCTTTGCATCTTGTGTATTTTCAACAGATACCCAGAGTATGGCCTGACACAAGCAAAAGAATTGAGCAGGAATACTGGTGGTGTATTAAAATGTATTTCTTAAATATTGTTTCTCACACTCATTGCAGCAGCATTGTAAAATATCTGGTCCTGAAGAAAGCCGCTGATACATTTATCTGATCAACAGGCTGAAACATGTCGACCTATCATTGACAGTGGTTTAAATCCATACCACTGTGCTGTTACTTTTTAATCCTGTCAGGTAGAACACATTAATAAAGTCTATTGGTGATTCTATTTAGGCAGTTTTAACTCACACCTTTCCTTCACACAGCGCTGCATATAACCTCACTACAACCCACCATCACACATATGGGATTACCCCACTTAAAACATCTCTGAGCTATTTCCTTAAAACACAGAAGTAGTAGCTCCCAGTGGTGACTAGATTTCCCCACTGGTAAGGAGGCCCCATATGATGAAGCATGTCACCCTCGGGCGAGTGAGGGGTCTTATCCTTAAGGAATGCTTTCCCCTGTGTCTTAAACACATTCTGATAGTCGAGAGAGAAACTAGGGTACTTCTTACATTGCATACACATGTAAGAGACTGTAGGTGTATATAGTGTTTTTCAGAACAGTAATAAGGGAACATACACTTACATGTCTATAAACTTTCCCTCCAGACCCCCAATCCACGGTAGTATTATAAGATACCTAAAAAAGCAATACTCTGATGGGGGAGAGGGGTCCGCGTGGCAAGAACACTAAAACAATACTATACCTGCGGTAGCTTTTGCGGCAAGCGCATTATAACCTATGGGCCATATTATCAAGAACGGGTGTAACATTATCGCTACTAAAGCGGCGATAAGGGGCTTGATAATATGCCCTAGAGAATTCCAATAGAATCCCAGGTTTGATGTCCTTCACACCAGAACCTGGGCTTCTATTGGAATTCACAAGTGCATATTATCAAGCCCATTATCGCCCCTTTAGCAGCAGTTTCCTGCCGCTAAAGCTGCAATAATGTTATCGCCCGTTCTTGATACTATGGCCCTGTGTCTTCATGATGCATCTGATTTATGGAGGCTCTGAGAAAGACTCACAAAACCCTAGGCCTCATTTGCACCAGGGGAAGTGTGAGCACGTGCAAGTGTGCAAACGAGGGCGCATAGGAAAGACACAAGATGGCCCCTTTCAGGGAGATGCCCCACCTCAGTGGAGATGTGGGAACTCCAATTCATCAAAAAGAGGTTTAGCCCGTGTGGGATTTCTCCTATATTAGTGCACTCTTGATTCACAGGTGCACTACCAGTGTGCTTCCCATTGGGCCGAATGACCTTATGCACAATTGAAGACCGCGGAGCCAGGCAGGCCCTCCACACTCACGTCAGGCACGGTCACAGCTCCATTGTGTTCATTGCCACCGGACACTGTGTACTTTTGGTCTCTATATATGTATGTTTGTGTATGATGTTTTGTATTGTGGTGTTTTTTTTTTATATATGTATGTTTATATGCTTATGTTTAATAGCCCTGAAGAAGTCTCATACTGGGGCGAAACGCGTCGGCTGTACTGTTTTCCCTACTACGCATTGGAATAAAGAGATCAAAACTGATGAGCTTTGCTTTTGTTATCCTTTGGATTTGGACTTATAAATTGTCCCATTGGAATTTTGTATTGTGGTGTGGTGCACCTGTGCTTTTGTGTTTTTTGAAGTTTCTCTGCTATTTAAATAGTTTCAGGCTCTGAGAAGTGAGAGAAGGCTGCCACCACAGAGACATGCTCAGGATGTCAGGGTCGTCCCTACTAGACGGTGGTGTGCTCTCTATAGCAGTCCAACATCTGGGCACGACACTACTGTGAGAAAGCCACAGAATGTGCATGAGCCGGGCGTGCACAGGGTGTAGCGCCGTGCACACCCTTAGAATGCACAAGAGCCGAATGCAGGGATGAGTCATGTATCTCAACCTGTGTGGCTTCTGCCTTCGTGTCTGTGAATCACAGAGCCGGTCGGGAGAGGAATCTACAGCTTTCTAGGAACAAATATTACAATTAATGTGGTGAGTGACTGTACTATGAGACTTCTCTGCGGTCTGGCGTAAATCTGATTACACATTGTCTATTCGCAAAGTCTCAGGAATTGAGTAACTTTTCCCATGGTCAGCGTTGCCCGTATTCCTGAGTCAATAACTGCACTTATGTAGTGCTCTGTGGCACACTGCAGTTTCTAGGCACTATTGCATAAAGTTCATATTTTATATTTGGTTAAAAGCATGAAGAAGCGAGAGTACAGGACTTTCTGAGCAGAATCATGGCTTTAAGGAGAAAATGCTGTGGCACAAAACATACCCAAGCATCTGGGCTGCTGTACAGCATGGTTACGAAGCATTGGCAAAGCCAATAGCTCACAGGCGAGACCTATTAGCTTTGCCAATGTTTGTTGCGTTAGTGCTGCTCAGGAATTGATAGAAAACTGTGCTCACATACGTTCTGCAGCTGCTGTTACTAGCAGCTGTCTGCGCTGTTGCCAGCAGCTTTTTCTGGTGTCTGAAACCCTACCTTAGAGAGTTTCCAGCCCACGTGAATCTGGTTGAAACAAATGCATCTGGCAAACCTGGCTGGTGGGTCATGGGGGCCTTACTCAAGGCTGTCCCTGTGCTGAGCTCAGCAGTAGTTAGGAGGAATGAGTAACGGGGTAGGGCTGCTCCGCTCCCTGTCCTGTCGTCAAGAACTACTTATGTGACCCAGAGCGCATTGAGGCGGCTAAGAGATCCAAAATGTGTCTTACAAATTCTAGAAATAAAATAAGATATCGATTAATATCTCATTTGTGTGTTAACCTCCACCCAGGGCACCTCTTATTTAGGCCTGGGCATGTTTCATACCAATTAACTATCTATAAACAGAAAAGTGTCTGTGATTGTTGAGCAGCACTGAGCACTGTTTGTATCTGGGTGGTACAGCCACGTTTAGTGTCCCTGTTTCTACATATGACCACTGTATGAAATGAGTGGATCTAAAAGGCGCCTACGTCTTTGAAACTAACTGAACATCTACCCCCCCCTGCTTGCCCCTGATGAAATGCACTGAGGTCCCTTCAAAAAGAGCTTTAAAGGGGGCGTCTCTTTTTAACGAGATGGGTCACTTACAGAATACCAAAACAAAAATAACACATGGACAGAATATTGTGTCAAAAATATTGAAAACCAAAAGAAAAGTGCAAATAGGTACGTATAGATTGTCTATTTTCAACTCCACCTCTACCTACCTTGCAGATATATATATATATTGTCAAGGTACATATATGCAAAGTTGTATATAGTAAAACGTTGCTTACTTGTAGAAACTTATCTTCACAATATGTTTGTCCTTGATATTCTTGACACAATATTTTGTGCCACAATATTTTGTTTACGATATTCTTCTGTCTAAACACCAACTAAACATCATCAGAGTCAACAGAATGTTAGGTTTGGAGCAAGCCAAGACCTTTTGATTTTATTAAAAGTATATGTATAATTCACTTACTTGTTATTTTTCTTCCACCCACAACAGCATAAAGCCTGGGGCAGTGGGTCAGCTCACTTCAGCCATTGGCTAACTTCACTGTGATTGGTGGCATTCTTCCCTATCACAAGGAGCACATCCATAGACAAAGTAGTTCCTGTAAGTGCTTGGAACTACTTTGGCAAATTCTGCTTTTTTTAAGCCCAAAAATATTTTTGCTTTTAACCAATAACTTTTTTTTAGACTGACTAGAGCCTGGCAGCTACTCCGACAATATTTATTTGAAAAACTGAGGGGCATATCATCAAGGACCAGCGATAATTATCGCTAAGCGCACATAGCGATAGTATAATTATTGCCAGGTAACGTGGAATTTTATCGATGAGATAGCGTGCTATTAGCAACGCTTATCTCAAAAGCGATAAAATTCCAAGCGCTATCTGCCAAATGTGAGATTATCGCTGGAAATCCAGCGATAATCTCACAAAGTTTGGCGATAGCTTGATGATAGGGCACGGCAAACTTAGCCATGATATCCACCTTACATAGGATATCATGGCTAAGTCAGTCTTGAAGCAGGCGTAAGGAAGGTAGCGATAACAGAGGTTATCGCTACTTTGCTCGTCGCTCTGCAGGTTAGCGTGCCCATTGATAATTGGAGAAATGTCGCTTAGCTGACATTTCTCCAGTTATGTTAGGGCAGGAACGCCCACTTTTGCATCTCATTAGAGATGCAAAACTGGGCGTTCAGAAAACAGGCGCTGATGCAAGGTTTCACGCGATAGCCTGACCTTGCTGATTAGGCGATAAAATTATTGTCGCTCTTCGCCCGAAAACGGACGCAAAAGCGGCGATAGTTTTTTAACGCCTCGTTGATGATATGCCCCCTAAAACAAAGCAAAACAAGCACTGACAAAGGCAAAAGTGTGACAGACTCTACCAGTCCTATTGGCACTGCCAACGCCTGCTATTTATTTTTCCTGGTACTCCCCAGAAGAGTCAGCGTTCGTTACTCGCCTCTCCAAAGCCCTGTCCTCTCTGTGGCCAGGGCTGGTCCTCCCAGGCCACGCCCCGCCCATCCATCCTCTGTTCATTACTGTTGTCTCTCGCTCGGGCGCACAGAGCCTAATCAGGGCGGCTTGAGCAAATATTTTTCTGGTGGCAGAGTGGAGGAAAGGTGGTAATGGGCAGTGAGTGTCGCTTTACTCAGGCCCTGGAAGGCGACGGGGGCTGCACCTGTGTGGAGTGGAGGGGGAGTGAAAGGGTGCCACAGAGACCGAAATAAACACCTGTGCCCAGTAATTGTCAACTTGTTATTCTGTCTGGTATCAGGCTGGTGCTGGGAGACAGGCAAAGTCCACCTCTCCCTGCTGGCATTATACACAGCATCCCTAGCGTGGGGTTACGCCCCGGAACAAAGAAACCGGCAGCAGCTGGGCTGTGCACACTCGCACAAGGAAACACGAGTTGTATGTGGCACTGATACAAAAAGGGTCTGGTGTCACCTTTTGTAATCAGTGTCAGTTGAAAAGAGACGTTCGTGGTCAATCAAAGGCTGGCGTCTCCAAAAGTTATTCAACAATCTCAAAGTTATTCAACAATCACAAACACGTTTGGCCCTGTTGCGAGCTCGTTGGTGAAATCTAGTGCACGGGTTTATTCTGATAACAATGAAAGTCGATTCCATGGCGAGTAGAACACCTGAGGAACTTTACAGGACTCAATGGAAAATCAGATAATTGTATAAGATTGTAGACACCGCAGAGGCACACAGCATTTTGTCCTCTGCTATAAGAAAACGTTTGATGAATCGAATTTGTTCCTACCTCCCTCGTTTATTCGAAAGTAGTTCGATTAATCGAATTTCTACCCACCTGCCTCGTTTATTAGAAACTGGTTCGATTAATCGAATTTCAACCGACCTGCCTCTCTTTCCTTCTTCAGGGGAAGGCACAGATTTCGGGATGTGTATGTAAGTAATTTGACCTTTTTGTCTTTTCTGATCTCTTCTAGGCAACAGCAAACTAGCGAAAAGGTAATATTAGAATTAAATATTACATTCAGTGTTAGAAGCATATGCCCTAATAATGACTTCTCCCGTTACTCTCTGACACAGAGCGGCACCCAGAATGTATGTCCCACAGCTCAACACCCAGGGCCGATTCCAATCTCGCTCGGAAGGGTCCGAATGCGATCCGGCTCGAAAAAGTACGAGCCGTAAGCGTGTTTTCCAACCAAACCGTACAGCTGTATGAGCGAGCAAGTACGATGCGAGAAACGCGAAATCGCCCGCCGTCTCGTTTCCGAGTCCGAACCGCTCCGTACATCTCGCCCGTAAGCAAAATGTGGAGTGCAATGGAGGCGATTTCTGACCGAGCCAGTACGATGCGCAATCCGGACAGCGTGATCGAGTCAGAGCTTCCGACATGTAAACGCTCCAGGAAGCGGACTTCAGAGATCCGCGCCGGACCCCCCTTCACCCGTAGCCATATGAGTCAATCACAGGGGGGGACCCAAGGGTCCCTCCTACACATGCATGTACTGTGCGGGTGGCACAGACGCATCCCCATTACAGGGGGCGCCCTTGTGGGTAACGTACCTTTTTCATCAATGGGAGCCTATGTACGCGTCGTACAACAGGCTCCCATTGTCTTCTATGGGTCTCCGAGCGGCCCGTGTCCGTCAGCGCTTGCGCGCATCATACTCTGGTGCTCGGAGCCCGGAGCACGAGTCGGTCGGAAAGCCCTCCGGGTCAGAGTTGGACAGAGCCTTCTCCCAGCGAGATCGGAATTGGCCCCCTGCAGAAAAATGCCTACAATACAGCCCAGAAGGACATGCGTTCTCCGTTGCGGTGTCGTACAGTTTATACTTTCTCAGTAAGACTGTGCGTTTAGCCACCATAAGCTTAAAAACTCTGTAGGGCTGCGTCCACGCAGACCTTTAAAATATCTGAGCCCTTAAACTGACAGGCAACGGGATGGTGTCTGCAACCTCAGAACATGACAACCCTAATTCCTCCAAGGAAATCGTGTAAACAGATCTTACCCTTTCTTTAGTAGCTCAGGCATGCTCAAAGGGAGACACAAGAAGTACACACATTGGCATTTCAAACATTTATTGAAGCAATTGTACTGTTGTGTGAAGTATGTGCACTGCAATAGTAAATAAAATAAAGCAACTATAACAACGTATCCGGCTTTACAAGAATGGTGAACAGAATTAACAGTTCAACTATTGTCGTGCCTAATTTGAGCTGATGCTTTCCGGTGCTCAGCACCAGCACCTAATCCTCAGCACCGGAGTTATAGTACTAGTTAAGGACATACTTATTTATAAGGCACTTGATTTTCCCAAGACTCGCAGGATGTTGAGCCACGCCGAGACTCGAACCGGGTTCCCCACTCCGAAATCGGCAGCTCTACCCTTTAGGCCAAGTCCTCTCCAGGTTAATAAATGCCAGGGCTCTCATAAGGAGGCAGTTTGCACCAGCACATTTGTCCTGTTAGCACTCCCTCCTGAGGAGAGCCCGGCACTTTTTATTTCACAAATTAACAATTACTATTGTTCATTTGCAGTGGATTATAGGAACACGTATAACTGTGGAATGCTTTTTCTGAAAGCACAGTCCAACCCCTGATAATTCAGAACAAAAAGCTAAAAAAACATTTCTTCCATGGTCAACAAAGACAGTACAATGTCATTCTTGACAACTAATACCAAGACAAGCGCCTTGAAAACGTCTTAATGCCTATATTGTACGAATTAGGTGGCTGGTCTGTCTTAACTAGCGATCAGCTGCTTACAACTCATTTCAACTTCGAAAACATGAAGCCGCAACGCAAGCCCTCGGATACCCCGCATTTGTCTTGGTCCAGCTGCCATGGCTATATCCTGATTGGCCGTCATTCAACAGTTTTTGAGAGTTTTGGCCAATGATTGGATTTCTATATTGAAATGTTATCCAATTAATTTTGGCAAGAAAAGGTCTTTCAATATGGACTTTGGATGGACCGGGACAGAGATCAGGTGACTTCTTTTTGGAATGGGGCAATGATATCCTGTTTAAGTCTAAACATAATTTCAGATGAAGAAATACAAGAGAGCAGAACATAAACACCTGCCAGTATCACCACCGCGGGATCGTCACCCAGGGTCCTTCCCAGTGGACTGTCCATTTGACAATAGATTATCTCACTCCGTGATACCATCTACGGGGCAGGCTATTGTCTTGAATGGAACCTTCTAGATAAAAGTATATCATTACTACCTAATATCTCATCGCCAGGTCATCACCTCTACGTCATTCAAGCACTCCCCTAAAACTGCCTATCTTCCAAACCTGATTGGAAGACTGGGGGATATGGGACGCTGCTCCACCTGACCCCCCCCGTGTTGGCTCATACCCAGGATAACGGACTAATGGTTGGAAGGCCCATACGTAGGGCAAACCACATGTCTCCATTGTGCCATACCAGAGCACTCAAACCACTCATCCTGGAAATCAGAAGAGGCAACAGGGACATGTTCAGCCTTGGAAGATGCCACCTTTCTTCGGAGAATGCCTGGAAGGACTAGACTTATTTCACCCTTTTCTGCCATCTTTTTTTTAATTTAGGGGCTTATTACAATGGAGGATTTTCCGCATCCTCCGGGCCGGCTGAAGCCACCGCCGGCCCGGAGGATGCAGAAAATCCTCTGCGGACCCACCAAAGACCCACCGCCACATTAGGATGGCTGGTGGGTCCTGGTTTCCATCCGCAGCTTTTCCGCCGCGGTTGGCTTACAACTGCGGCGGAGAAGCTCTAATATGGTGACGGTGTCTCTCAGACACCATCAGCCATATTAGGATGGGCTGTGAAAAATGCTTTTCCGCGGCTTGAAGCAATGGTAAAAATAGAGGATGTGACCGCCAGGGTGGCGATCACATCCTAATTGCACAGGAGGGAACTCCGCAGGCCATGCGGAGATTCCCTCCTACTCTATCATCATAATCCGCCCCTTAATCTGGAAAACCGCAAAACCCACTTGATCATATCAGGTGGCAGGGGCTTATTTTGTAAAATTATAAGTGCTGGTGCTCGAAGTTTTTCTCAGACAAAGACTATTTGTCTTAACAAATGTTGGTATTGCCAAATCCCAAATCCACAAGCGGTACAACAGGGGGTGGTGATGGACGGAGCATCTGAATCAATCAAACACTCACACCCAGTCAAAAGATCTGGGTTTAATCCATCACCGTTCTTTAGCCCACTCTGCCACCCAAGTTCAGACATGGCTATATGCAAATCAGTCTGACCCTGTGCCTCATGGGAACAGTCCAGCCCGAACTGCCAAGTCATGTCTTCCCTGGACCGGAAACAAGCTTCCGAGGAACGGTTTCTGGCATTCCAGCCGTCTTCAGCCCGGCTTGCTTGAATCCAGTGCATTCCAGCCGTCTTCAGCCCGGCTTGCTTGAATCCAGTGGCAAAGTGAGCAAGGGACTCACGTCTGAGCATACCCTGCCACACTTATGGCGACCAAAAGAGGTACAAAAGGGGGTGGTGATGGACGGAGCATCTGAATCAATCAAACACTCACACCCAGTCAAAAGATCTGGGTTTAATCCATCACCGTTCTTTAGCCCACTCTGCCACCCCATTTCAGACATGGCTATATGCAAATCAGTCTGACCCTGTGCCTCATGGGAACAGTCCAGCCCGAACTGCCAAGCCATGTCTTCCCTGGACCGGAAACAAGCTTCCGAGGACCGGTTTCTGGCATTCCAGCCGTCTTCAGCCCGGCTTGCTTGAATCCAGTGGCAAAGTGAGCAAGGGACTCACGTCTGAGCATACCCTGCCACACTTATGGCGACCAAAAGCGGTACAAAAGGGGGTGGTAAATGACGGAGCATCTGAATCAATCAAACACTCACACCCAGTCAAAAGATCTGGGTTTAATCCATCACCGTTCTTTAGCCCACTCTGCCACCCCAGTTCAGACATGGCTATATGCAAATCAGTCTGACCCTGTGCCTCATGGGAACAGTCCAGCCCGAACTGCCAAGCCATGTCTTCCCTGGACCGGAAACAAGCTTCCGAGGACCAGTTTCTGGCATTCCAGCCGTCTTCAGCCCGGCTTGCTTGAATCCAGTGGCAAAGGGAGCAAGGGACTCACGTCTGAGCATACCCTGCCACACTTATGGCGACCAAAAGCGGTACAAAAGGGGGTGGTGATGGACGGAGCATCTGAATCAATCAAACACCCACACCCAGTCAAAAGATCTGGGTTTAATCCATCACCGTTCTTTAGCCCACTCTGCCACCCCAGTTCAGACATGGCTATATGCAAATCAGTCTGACCCTGTGCCTCATGGGAACAGTCCAGCCCGAACTGCCAAGCCATGTCTTCGCTGGACCGGAAACAAGCTTCCGAGGACCGGTTTCTGGCATTCCAGCTGTCTTCAGCCCGGCTTGCTTGAATCTAGTGGCAAAGTGAGCAAGGGACTCACGTCTGAGCATACCCTGCCACACTTTTGGCGACCAAAAGCGGTACAAAAGGGGGTGGTGATGGACGGAGCATCTGAATCAATCAAACACTCACACCCAGTCAAAAGATCTGGGTTTAATCCATCACCCTAGTCTGTCTGACTTAAAATAGGATCCTGGCTTAACATGAATGCATCAGGCGCCCCTTCACATAGTCAAGCCTTCCACCAATCACATGCAAGAGGGGAATTAAAGATTGTTGGCATCTCTCTACCTATATCCTTCCACCCATGTCCTCTGCCTCTTTGTCCCTTCCTTTGTTCCTAACTCTTGTTTCCTTTAGATTTATGTCAAACCTCACCTATCTCTTGCTAACCTCAACCTCTTGTTTCTAAATCCGGCTTCTGAGAGCATATTTAGTCATTGTTTTGTAGGTTGACGTAATTATGGAAAACGTAGGATGTTATACTAAAAATGTAGCTAGGGTGACCGTTTATTGGTGCTGCTGGGCCCGATTCACAGAACGAACTTAAGACTCAATCCTAAACTTACTACTTTTGGCATTCACAGAATGAACTCACTACTTTTGGTATTCACAGAAGTTAGGATTGTGTCTTAAGTTTGTTTTAAGACAGACTTAAGACAGACTTAAGACAGACTTAAGACAAACTTAAGACAAAATCCTAACTTCTGTGAATACCAAAAGTAGTAAGTTCATTCTGTGAATACCAAAAGTAGTAAGTTCATTCTGTGAATACCAAAAGTAGTATGTACATTCTGTGAATACCAAAATAGTAGTAAGTTTAGGATTAAGTCTTAAGTTCATTCTGTGAATCGGGCCCGCTGTTTCCATGTACATTCATAGTCCACATGAGGTCATCCCTTCTTGCCTGCCTCAGGCGTGAGGTCATCCCCTCTCCTTGCCTGCCTCAGCCCTGAGGTCATGCATGTACAGTAATAGCCTGTTTTTGTTTATCATTAGTTATGGTCTGCTAGGATAAACCCCTAAGCATGACCAATTGGGCTCTATTTTTATCCCAGTGCTTAGGATCTGATTTAACTCATGATTAACAGCCGAAAAGAATGGGCATTCAAACACCATGTGTCCTAAAGTACCCTCCATCCCCCTACAATGCCGGCTCTGTTCTATACCATTTACGCCCACCATAGATGGTTTTGTGTCCTTGGTGTATTTTATTTTTATTTTATTTTATTTATTTTATTTGAGGTTTTATAGAGCGCGAACTTGACCTGTGAGGGTATCAGAGCGCTTTACAGGTTCATAGAATAATACAGAAAAGACGGTTATCACATGAGACCAGTACATCGGAGAGCTATTCAGAATCAAGGGTCATATGGTAGGCCGGGTGTCAAAGGGTACTGTGCAATGGAGGGGGGGGGTGCTGGGTACTAGAGGGAAGGGTGAAAACTGTACATAGGATCATTTTACAGATTAGAGGGTCATACAATAGGCAGGATATTGCATGGGTGCTTTACATTAGGAGACGGAAAAAGAAAACGATACAACAGGGTAATTTACAGAGTCGAGGATCATACAATAGGCAGGATATCACACTGGTACGAAGTCTCTCGGTGGCTGTGGAGCGGGTAGATATCTTATTGTTGAAGTTTGATCGAATCATATCAACACATTCAGTCTCAGAGTGTGTTTCTTTTGTCTGTTTCTTTGCCCTTGATTTAAAGCCCTGTTTGAGTTTTTTATTTTTTTGAAATGAGGTTTTTTCACTTTTCTGAAGATGTCTGACGGTCTTTTTTTAATATACCCTTGAGCTGTGTGTTTTTCAACAGTTTTAATTTCTAGATGTAAGATCTAAATTTGCCGAAAGCATCAAAATCCATGTTAACTAACAAAATTTAGATTGAATTTAAAGGCTGGTCAAGGCGATGTTACATCCTTGGCATGATTGATAACGCCCATATTTCAATTCCTCTACCGCAACACTTGTTCACCAATTTTAATTCGCTGATTATTCTATACTGGTGAGTGTTTACGGAATTGTATAATTTGATCCTTCATGTGTCTTTTTATTAACTTTCTGTAGTTTATATTTTTAAATAGTATTTTTAAGTGGGGTACCGGGACTCCGTAGAGATATCAGAGCCCAGCGGTTCCTTCTATCTTGAAAGAACTTCCAATTAGCCATCTAGCCATTAATAATTAGACCCTTGCGGAATTAAAAATACGATGTCGTAATTTGCTACATTTGGTGGATTTTGCATTATGCTTGTCACATGAAATTCCCAAAATTATGCCAATCGCATAATTACACCACCATTCACAGTAAAAATATATTGCACGAGTGTGGGAAAACACGAACAACCAGAACACAAGCATTTTTGCGGAATCATGTTTTTGTGCAATTGTTTTAGCGCAAAATGCGTCAGTGTAAAAAATTGAGGTGGCAACATATTTCACACAAAAGCAAATTGTGCAAATTTAACACAAACTTATTAATGATGCGGTTTAGTAAGCATAAAAAGTATCTAATCTAAAACCCTCCTGGTTTCTGTTTATTTGTAGGTTAGCCATCACTAACTAGTACTTCTTTATTATGTCGCATAAATCTGAACGTAAGGTAATGTATGGATTTGAAAAAGCAGTTTTTAAGATGAAGAAACCTATACAAAAGTGCCTAATTCCCTACAGCTGCTCATGTGTCTCCTGTCCTTCAACATCTGGTGGTCAGGACTTTGAAGTCCCTTTTGCGACTCATGCTATTGTGTATGATGGTGGGTCCCTTTGCAGCCCCCACATGAGCCCACTGCAGGGGTATCATCGAGGCCATGAGGCCCAAGTGGATATCCTGGAATGGATGGGCAGGGCGAAATACATCTGTATACCGTAAACATATGGCTGGGTTAACCAACAAGAAAGGCAGTGTAAGACAAGAATTCCAGTTGAAATTAACGTAGGATCATATTGATTAGGGTAATGTTCGATTAAATTGAAAAGACTATGGTCTTGGCTGATTAACCTTACTAATATTCTGGTAAATCATATAGCTCTATCATGGAAGAAAAAAACTGTTTATGGCTATTATTGCATGGACAGCACCACTAGTTGGGTGAGATAAGAGAATGTATATATTATGTTTACACGTTTATTGTACAGTCATGTTTACACATTTATTGTATAGTGTTAAGTGTTGTGATTCACAGCGGGGATCAGATTCAGTGTTCTTAGACCATGTATATAGGAGAGGGTTTTTAGGCTGTACTCATGTACACATATGTCATGTTTGGAATATGCACGTAAGCTCTAGACCACAAATATATTTCTTAAAATAAAATAAAACTTGTTCTCATTCTAGCAACCACTGGTATGATAACCCTGAAGAAGGCTTTCCCGAAACGCGTTGGTAGTCAACAACAATAACCAGTGTTTCCATATTTGGCATACATTTTTGTGTCTAGCCTAACAGAGATCGGGCAGCTCTTTGCAGATTGGTTGTGATCACTCTGTTTTTACCAACTGGAGATACATATGCTTTTCAGGTTATAGCATACTATGTAATAATCTGTGGTTTAAAAGATGTATAAAAAGATCTAGAATGTGTATTTTATGAAAATAATAAGTAATTATGTAATAAGTGTATCTATAAATGTTTTTCTATCCTAAAATACATTGAAAAAAAGGAGTAAAATAAATCTAAAATATATTTTTCTATATCAGTTGTATTGTCTATATATGTTGGTTTGTGGGTCTAAAGTTTAATTGCTATACTAGCATTATCCAGCCCGGTGCAAAATTATTTCCAAAATGTTGCTTTCCCTGTTAGGGTAGTATCCTTTCTTACAGGGGCCCGTGTTTTTTTCAGGGTAAGTATCCTGGAATGGATATCATCTCCATTCGGCCTCACGCACACTCCTCCCTGAGGAGGCGGATCAAAGATAAATCTTCATTTCCATCAGGAAGTGGGTCCTGGAAGGGTGTGTGGTCTCACGCGCCTCTTTTCGGCACGAAGGGCTCTTGCGGGGCAACTGTTGAAACAAGGATGGTGGTGGACATCCAAAGATAGACTCCTGCCTTCACATCAGCCAACGAGGAATCGTTGCAGATGGACCGGTCACTGAGCCTTCTTCCCAAGGACTCAGACTCAGCATTCAAAGCTGCTCAGCAGAACATCTCCTTGATGGTGTTTTAAATTACTGTGCAAGGATGAAGGAGTTCATGACTTCTGTAGAGGAAACATCCATTACTACGCGGGCATTGCTTCACAATGCCTTTACATCGCGGGTATTACAACGCAAGTTGTTACAACGACTTGAGCCGGATGGCGCTCTAACCAAAGGAATAGTATTATTTACTATTCCAACACCTTCCCTACTGTACGTAGACTGGTGTTGGAATAGTAAATCATACTATTCTTAAGTCCAGCGCAAGACGTAATTTTACGACTTGCGTTGTAAAAACTGCGATGCACAGTACCACGATCATTTTGATCACGTTGCAAAGTCACATATTCCTTCTGTAGTGTTAGAGCAGTGATAAAAACCAGGAGGAGATGTTTTGTTAAGGAATTGGAAACATTAAAGGCCACAAAATCTGCGGGTTTAATAGGAAAGAACTGCACATTATCTCCAGAGAACGGGAACTCACCAGACTAGAGTTTTACACAAGAAGAAATGCAAAATGCTAAACCTGTGCCCTGGTTTCCCTGATGAGGAGACTCACTTGAACGTTACTTCGATGATCCGGAAAAAGCATTCTTTTTCTTCTTTTCTCCCTAAAGAGTTCCACAAACTTAAGGCGCCCAAAGCGGAAAGGTTTCAGGTAGCTCCACCCTGGACCTGGTAGAGCAGGTCTCCTTCATCTTTCAGGGACACTGCATGGACTGCGTCCTTGTCTGCCTGATAGGAGATGCTTCAGCACAAACCAACAGCTTCGATCAATGAGCGAAACTGCAGCGGTCCAGGAAAACAGCATCTTCTGCAGCCCCAGGGGTGCACAGCCCCTATCAAAGAAGACAATACACCAGCGCTGCTCATCCTAATGCAAGGATTCTGTACATCAGGCGTGTGTAGAATGAAGGCCAATGATTTGATTCAGCCTTCAATGCTTTCGAGACTGATAAAATTAATACCAGTTACAGCCGCTTATTATGGGTAATTCTCCCCGTTTTCCATTTTTATTGATTTTTACAGATAAATACAGACAGAAAACAATGTACCAAATTTTGGGTTTACGGGATTTTAGGTGCTGGGATACTGCAGCTCAGACTCTGAGAATACTGCGGCATCCCCACAATTAAAATCCTGGGCCACAAGATACCTCCTATAGAGAAGGGATAAACATACAGACCTGGGCATTCTGGGTCAAAATCTGCATCTTTTTTCTGTCCAGAGTTAGAGAACAGCTTTGGGGATCATTTGCAGGATAAGAGTTAGTAGGATCCAGACACAGCAGCTGCCTGCTGTCCCCGCACAGGGGTCTGGTGTTTCTGGGCCTAGAAATATCAGGTCTGGAATTTGTAGATCTGGTAATGCTTGGCCCAGTAACACTGAGCTCCTGAGAGCGGGCCAGACTGGTATCTCCCGCAGGAATACCACTCACGCCACTCATACAAGGGTCTCACTTGACTAAAAGTAACACACACTTTTATCACCAACAGGCAACTCATTTTGCAAAGTGCACTAAACACTTGGAGCCCGATTCACGGAACTAACTTAAGACAAAACCCTAAACTTACTACTTTTGGTATTCATAGAAGTTAGGATTTTGTCTTACGTTTGTCTTAAGACAGACTTAAGACAGACTTAAGTTAGGATTTTGTCTTACGTTTGTCTTAAGACAGACTTAAGACAGACTTAAGTTAGGATTTTGTCTTAAGTCTGTCTTAAGACAAACGTAAGACAAAATCCTAACTTAAGTCTGTCTTAAGTCTGTCTTAAGACAAACGTAAGACAAAATCCTAACTTCTATGAATACCAAAAGTAGTAAGTTTAGGATTTTGTCTTAAGTTAGTTCTGTGAATCGGGCCCATAATGTTGTTTAAAGTGCTTTTACCAAACCTTTTTAATTAAAGTTATGGTATGTGAAAACCTATTCTTCAGCAGAATGCAGCAAAAAAATGAACATTCACAGAGACCATCTTCACATCATCAGGCGCTTCGACTCTAGAGTCCAGATATAAGCAGAAATGAATAGCAAGTTTTTATTGAGCAGTCCAACTTTTCTAGGTCTGATTCGACGGCACAGTTATTTGCAAGATATATTGTTAACAATTCCTTAAAATATACATAGAGTGGCTTAGGGACAACAGAGAGGAGTATTACTTTCTCACGTCATGGCTGTTTGGTGTATCATTCCTCATTGCCGGAAACTGCTTCCATTAGAAATAATAAAGGGCTAGGTTACATCTGAGAAGTACACTAACCCATCACACTGTTTTTCACATTCACTTTCACATGCTATGCAGAAAACAATCCTTTATTTCTGTTTTCCGACCACTGGTAAAGGTGGTTTGGCAGGTTTCAATGTGATAAAAGAATTTGTGCATTCAACAGTTGTAAGCAGCATTTGTGAATGCCTGTGTTTACATGATTTGATACTTTAAAGCCAGAAGTACTGGCTTTGACAATGTTTGTTTCTACAATCACTCAAATGAGAAACTCAAAACAATGCCACTATCACTGTGCCCTGGCTGGAAAGAAAACTTGCTTACGGTATGTGGTGTGAAAACTTGGGGCCCGATTCACAGAACTAATTTAAGACAAAATCCTAAACTTACTACTTTTGGTATTCACAGAAGGCATTTAGTAGTAGTAAAGTTAGTATTTTGTCTTAAGTCTGTCTTAAGTCTGTCCTAAGTTTGTCTTAAATTTGTCTTAAGTCTGTCTTAAGTCTGTCCTTAAGTCTGTCTTAAGTCTGTCCTACTACGTTTGGTATTCACAGAAGGCATTTAGTAGTAGTAAAGTTACGATTTTGTCTTAAGTTTGTCTTAAGTCTGTCTTAAGTCTGTCTTAAGTTTGGCTTAAGTCTGCCATAATTCTGTCTTAAGTCAAACTTAAGACAAAATCCTAACTTTACTACTACTAAATGCCTTCTGAGAATACCAAAAGTAGTAAGTTTAGGATTTTGTCTTAAGTTAGTTCTGTGAATCGGGCCCATAGCCTGGAAAACAGTAGCTTGAACATTTGTGTTATGTTTTCGTTAGTATAGAAGCCCACTGGTGAACTGAACTGTGGCTTACAACCCAAGAGGCGATTATATAATGGTGTTGTTAAGAAGGCTCAGTGGGTTAAACTCCTGCTGTATAGGGGGGAGGGAGGCAGGGAGGTGTGTGTGTCTGTGTGTGTGTGTGTCCTGCGGTCTTGCAGTCTTCAGTATCAAATCCCAGTAAAACATGGGACTCGTCGCAGCTATAGGGATTTAAGTGTAACCTGCATCTCACTGTTTTCAATCTCTCAAGGGGAGAGGATGTGGTCTAACGGCTAGGGTGGTCGGCCTCAAATCTGGGGAACAGGGTTCAAGTCTCGGCAAGGACGCACAACATCCTGTGATTCTGGGCAAATCACTATGGGCCAGATTTAGGTAAAGTACATTTACCGATTCTAGAATACCGATTCGGTATTCTAGAATCGGTAAATGCTATGTAGCTAAATATTCGGTAAGTATTACCGAATCTGTAAGATTCGGTATTTACCGAATCGGTATTTACCGATTCGGTAATTGCCATTCATTCCTATGGGCCTTCAGGCCCATAGGAATGAATGAATGAATGGCAATTACCTAATCGGTAAATACCAATTCGGTAAAATGGGGAAAACATTCAAGGGTGCCAGGGTGTCACTTTGACACCCTGTTGCACCCTTGAATCGTGCTTGTGTGCACACGTGACACCATACATGCCCTAAAGGCATGTGTGTCTGCCACATGGCATTGAATAAAAAGCACAAATTTGCTTTTTATAAGGTATTCTGTATTTACCACCAACTATTAGTTGGTGGTAAATAACAAATCCTTAAATGTAAAAAGCACTCACGTGAGTGCTCTCTACATTTCAGATTCGGTAATTTACCGATTCCTTAAATTACTGAATCTGAAATGTAGCCACCTACATCTGAAAAGCCTAATTCCGGCGATAATTTCGGCCGTTACCGACCGGAATTAGGCTTCCTGACCCTGGTCTGTGAAGGTCGCTCCACCCGCCGCGCAGCTCCCCCTGAGTGCGCCCGGTCTCCCTGCCTGCCCCGCTCGGTCGCCGCTGCCCCTGTGGCATAGGTTTGTTCTTTCCTTGTGACTGTCATTCCCTGTGCTGTTTTTCCTCTGCCTTGTGCCCTGATCTGTGTTCTTCGTTGACTTGTCGTTCCCTGTGCTTGTTGTGCTTGGTTTACGCTTCCTTGTGCCCCTGATCTGTGCTCTCCGCTCCTTGCCCTCTCGTGACCGCTTTCCCGCCAATGCCCCCTGCCCGCTCCCTGCCGCTGCTCCCCTGCGGCCCTGCCCCCTTCTTCTTCTGTATCTCGATCCCCGTGCCACCCCGCTCCCGCCTCCGAGCTGCTCCTCCATCCCACCGCACCACACATGGCAGAGTCCACGCGTACATGCAGCGGTCACGCGCAGCGGGCGTGCCGATTGCGCGCCAAAGGCAAGCCCATCTATGCCCATCCGCGCCTGGACTGTGCCCAGCGCCAGGACCCCTGGTCCTCGTCGACGCCAGAGCACCCGACGAACTTACGATGCCGCAACCCTCCACGCACTCAATGCCGGTCGGAACCCAGCCTGCTACCGAGGCACCCCGAAACGCACCCACAGACCCTTCACCTGCCAAGCCTGCCAATTCACCTGCCTCCGAACCTGCACCGCACCCGCCACGCCGAGCCCCAGCAACAACCACCTCAAGTGCATCCTGCTCAACACCCGCTCCGTCCACAGGCACGCCGTCGAACTCTGGAACCTCCTCGACTCAACATCACCAGACGTCGCCTTCCTCACAGAAACATGGATGAACGCCTCCTCAGCTCCCGACATCGCCATAGCCATCCCGGAGGGCTAAAAGCACACTCGGAGGGACCGGGTCAACCACACCGGAGGAGGCATCGCCATCGTCCACAGAAACACCATCCGCATCACGACCAACTCCGACGACACCCTCACCGCCGCCGAGCACCTCCACTTCCAGATACACACCGACCCCAAGACCACCCTCAGAGGCACCCTCATCTACAGACCCCAGTGACCACAAACACAATTCAGCGAAGCCATCGCTGACTACGTCAGTCCGCACGCCCTCACCTCCACAGACTACATCCTCCTAGGGGACCACAACTTCCACCTGGAGAACAACAAGGACTGCAACACCGCCGCCCTGCTGGATAACCTCGCCAACCTTGGACTCAAGCAACTGGTGAACACCCCCACCCACTACGCCGGCCACACGCTCGACCCCATCTTCTCCTGCAGCAAGCACATCTCCTTCAGCCACTCAACCGGACTACACTGGACAGACCACAGCTGCGTCCACTTCAGCTTCAGGAGAACCACAACCCACCACCACCCGCAACAGGTTCCCCGCAGAAGCTGGAGTAAGATCACCGCCGACCAGCTCACCACCGCCCTCAGCCAGAACCCGCCCACCAACACGACGGACCCCAACGAAGCAGCCCACAACCACACACAGTGGCTCATCAACTGCACCGACGAACTCGCACCACTGAAGAATCCTCCCAGCAGACTCGGCAGCAGGAAAGCCTCGTGGTTTACCAACAAACTCAAAAACTCCAAGAAAACCTGCCGCACCCTCGAGAAAGCCTGGCGCCATGACCAGACAGCAGAACACATGACCGCCCTCAAGAACGCCACCCGCAAACACCACCAGCTGATCCGCACCACCAAGAAGACAACATTCAAAGAACGCCTGGACAACAACACCCACAACAGCAAGGAACTCTTCAGCATCGTTAAAGAGCTCTCCAACCCCAGCGCCTGCAACAACGACATCACACCCTCACAAGACCTCTGCGACTCAATCGCCTCATTCTTCCACCACAAGATCGCCGACATACACAACAGCTTCAGCGCGCAGACCAGGGACCCAACCACCGAACCAACGCCCCCCACCACCATCCTCTGCACCTGGACCCCGGTCAGCACTGAAGACACCACTCGCCTGATGAACACCATCCACTCCGGCTCCCCTACCGACCCTTGCCCACACCACATCTTCATTAAAGCCGACACCATCATCGCACCCCAACTCCGGAACATCATCAACAGCTCCTTAGCATCCGCCACCTTCCCGGAGAGTTGGAAACATGCCGAACTGAGCGCCCTCCTGAAGAAACCCACCGCGGACCCCACGGACCTCAAGAACTTCCGCCCCATCTCGCTCCTCCCCTTTCCAGCCAAAGTCATCGAGAAGACTGTCAACAGACAACTCTCCGCCTTCCTCGAGACCAACGGATCCCTTGACCCCTCACAGTCCGGGTTCCGAGCAAACCACAGCACCGAGACCGCCCTCATTGCAGCCACCGACGACATCAGGTCCCTGCTCGACAACGGAGAAACTGCTGCCCTCATCCTCCTGGACCTCTCAGCAGCCTTCTGCACTGTATGCCAACGCACCCTGATACAGCGCCTCAGCAACACCGGAATCCAAGGAGCGGCCCTGGAGTTGATCATCTCGTTCCTCGACGGAAGAACCCAGAGAGTCCGCCTCCCCCCGTTCCGATCCTCGGCCACTGAAGTCATCTGCGGCGTTCCGCAAGGATCCTCACTCAGCCCCACCCTCTTCAACGTCTACATGAGCCCTCTCGCAGCCATCGCACGCCAACACAACCTCAACATCATCACCTACGCCGACGACACCCAGCTGATCCTCTCCCTCACCAACGACCCCGCCACGGCCAAAGCCTACCTCCAGGAAGGAATGAAAGACGTCGTGGAATGGATGAAGCTCAGCCGTCTGAAACTGAACTCAGACAAGACGGAAGTCCTCATCCTCGGACCATCTCCCTCTGCCTGGGACGACTCCTGGTGGCCCCCTGCCCTGGGCACCGCACCGAAGCCAACGGACCACGCACGCAACCTGGGCTTCATCCTGGGCTCCTCCCTCACGATGACCAAGCAAGTCAACGCCGTCCCGTCATCCTGCTTCAACACCCTGCGCATGCTCCGAAAGATCTTCCGGTGGATCCCCACCGAAACCAGGAAGACGGTCACCCAGGCCCTCGTCACCAGCCGTCTGGACTACGGGAACACCCTCTACGCTGGAACCACAGCCAAACTCCAGAAAAGACTCCAGCGCATTCAGAACGCCTCAGCACGACTCATCCTGGACATCCCTCGCCACAGCCACATCTCGGCCCACCTGAAAGACCTGCACTGGCTCCCCGTCAACAAGAGGATCACGTTCAGACTCCTTACCCACGCACACAAGGCTCTCCACGACATGAGCCCGAAGTACCTCAACAGCCGACTCACATTATACACACCCACCCGCCAGCTCTGTTCCGCCAGCCTCGCCCTCACCTCCGTCCCACGAATCCGCAAATCCACCGTCGGAGGAAGATCCTTCTCCTACCTGGCAGCCAAGACATGGAACTCCCTCCCCACTCACCTACGGCTGACCCTGGACCATCTCTCCTTCAGGAAACAACTCAAGACCTGGCTATTCGAGCAGTATCATTACACCCCCCGCCCACAGCGCCTTGAGGGCGCTCTATAAATGCACTGATTGATTGATTGTTTAGAATTTTGAAGAGTCTTATGTTTTTATATGGTGCTTGTTGCACAGTCTGCATGCCAAACATTTTATGGGCTCGTGCATGGGCTCTTAAGAGACCAGACTGACATTCTGCGCGGCTATCACTCTTAATTTGTTGTAAACGCAGAGAAAACACCCTAGACTAGGGGTACTTGTTACGCATAGGCCGGGAAATGTGCAAGCGGTGAGAGAGGTGTTCATAGATGCGTCTGCCTGCGGCGCACGCAGTGTGCCCTGGTAAGAGGGCGGCCACCTTAATGCCGCATATTGGCATATCTACCGCGCACCAGTTACTGGGACCCCCATGTAAGTCTCCCCCACCCCCCCAAGTCTGGTGCCCTCGCCAAGTCATTTCCGGCGCATATAGGACTGGGGCCAGGTACTTACACCTGCCCCCACCCTCAGCGCCTTGAGACCCTAACGGGTGAGTAGCGCGCTATACAAATTCTATTGATTGATTGATTGATTGATTGATTCCTACATCTGGCCCTATATCTCCCCGTGCCTAACAAAAATGAATGTGTCCTCATGTAATGCAACTGGTGCTCGTGTAATGCACTCTGATACCCGATAGCTTCAGGTCAAGTTTGCGCTATATAAAACTCTGTAAAATAAAAATAAATCTTGATGGGGACGTATTTATCATCGTTCTACTGTTGATATGGGACCCATTGGTCAACTTTTCTTCACGCACCAAGGCATTGCAGTTTGCAGTGAAGAGACCAGCCTGGTCATGTAGTACCGGGGGCAAAGCCTCTCACATAGCATGGCAAGCAGCCCTGCAGTTTCCCTGATCCGTGAGTGACTATTAGAGGTAGGTGAGCCTGATGCCTGGTTCTGGCCCAGGTCGAGGTCCCCTTAGACCCTAGAGCACATAATGGGCTGAGTTTTAATAGGACTTCTGCCTGCCACCCACACCTAGGGTGTCAAGAATTTTAAAAAAAACATTGACGTAAAACGAGAAAGGGTGAATGGAACAATGTGAAATCTGAAACCTTAGGATTTTCCCGGGTTTTACCTAATTGTGTGATCCTAGGCAAATATTTTAGTTCACCCTGCTTCCTTTTTCCTTGTTCCTTGTTGTATTTGAGAGCACTTAGAAATGTGTGAGTTGAGGGTGTGTGCTATGCGAGTACCTCCCTTTTGTCTGGTTTAAATATATTTTAATGTTGCACCATGCAAGAATCACAGACAGGGTACACATGACAATTGACTTGCCTCTTAATTCACTAATAACATTGCTGTCATGGCAGGGGAATGGTGGGACATTCATATTTTTAAATTTGTGTTTAACAAATGTTACTTTTAACAAATTAGTGGCTCAATGCATTGATAGAATCTGATGTACTAAGTTGAAACGCTTCTGCATGTTAAATATGGTCCCAGTCCGGATTTCGTGCCAACCACAGCACCGAGACCGCCCTCATCGCAGCCACCGACAACATCAGGACCATGATGGACAATGGAGAAACAACCGCTCCCACCCTCCTGGACCTCTCGCCAGCCTTTGATACCGTATGCCATCGCACCCTAATAACCCGCCTCTTCAACACTGGAATCCAAGGAAAGGCCCTGGACTGGATCACCTCGTTCCTCTTAGACAGAACCCAGAGAGTCCGCCTCCCTCCCTTCCGCTCAGCTGCCGCCGAGATCATCTGCGGCGTACCCCAAGGCTCCTCGCTCAGCCCAACCCTCTTCAATATCTACATGAGCCCCCTCGCCGCCATCGCCCGCAAACACAACATCAACATCATCTCCTACGCCGACGACACCCAGCTGATACTCTCTCTAACCAAAGACCCAGCCACCGCCAAAACCAACCTCCAAGAAGGAATGAAAGACGTCTCAGAATGGATGAAGCTCAACCGCCTGAAGCTGAACTCAGACAAGACGGAGGTCCTCATCCACGGACAATCCCCTTCCGCCTGGAACGACTCCTGGTGGCCCGCAGCGCTGGGCTCCGCGCCGACACCCTCAGACCACGCCCCCAACCTGGGATTCATCCTGGACTCCTCCCTCACGATGACCAAGCAAGTCAACGCCGTCTCGTCTTCTTGCTTCAACACCCTGCGCATGCTCCGAAAGATCTTCCGGTGGATCCCCACCGAAACCATAAAGACCGTCACCCAGGCCCTCGTCACCAGCCGACTGGACTACGGAAACACCCTATACGCTGGAACCACTGCCAAACTCCAGAAACGACTACAACGCATACAGAACGCCTCCGCACGACTCATCCTCGACATCCCTCGCCATAACCACATATGCGCCCACCTGAGAAACCTGCACTGGCTTCCCGTCAGCAAGAGGATCACGTTCAGGCTCCTTACCCACGCACACAAGGCACTCCACAACATGGGCCCCAAATACCTCAACAACCGCCTCTCGTTCTACACTCCCACCCACCAGCTCTGCTCCGCCAGCCTCGCCCTCGCCACCATCCCACGGATTCGCAGAACCAACACCGGAGGAAGATCGTTCTCCTACCTGGCAGCCAAAACATGGAACTCCCTCCCCACTCACCTACGACTGACCGAGGACCATCTCACCTTCAGGAAACACCTCAAGACCTGGCTATTCGAGCAGTATCAGCACACCCCCCGCCCACAGCGCCTTGAGGGCGCTCTATAAATGCACTGATTGATTGATTGTTTAGAATTTTGAAGAGTCTTATGTTTTTATATGGTGCTTGTTGCACAGTCTGCATGCCAAACATTTTATGGGCTCGTGCATGGGCTCTTAAGAGCCAGACTGACATTCTGCGCGGCTATCACTCTTAATTTGTTGTAAATGCAGAGAAAACACCCTAGACTAGGGGTACTTGTTACGCATGGGCCGGGAAATGCGCAAGCGGTGAGAGAGGTGTTCATAGATGCGTCTGCCTGCGGCGCACGCAGTGTGCCCTGGTACGAGGGCGGCCACCGTAATGCCGCATGTTGGCATATCTACCGCGCACCAGTTACTGGGACCCCCATGTAAGTCTCCCCCACCCCCCAAGTCTGGTGCCCTCGCCATGTCATTTCCAGTGCACATAGGACTGGGGCCAGGTACGTATACCTGCCCCCACCCACTGGCCATCCTTTGTTCCCTGCTGGACACGCTGGCACGGTCCCTGCTGCATACTCAGCATGCCGGCGGAATGGCGTGACAATGTACTGAATATATTAATATGTTAATTTGTGTTGCAGGTGGAGTTACAGGGTGATCGGAGGCTGATTGGTACATAGGGGTACCCTCACAAGTAGCACAGCAGGGGTGCCCTATGCCAAACCTGAGGAATCTTTACGGCAGGCCCCTAAATGAAAACATCAGCGCATCGCCAGTCCTTTGGGAGTTTGTACGCCTGAACAACCGGGGGCTTGCCTAGCAACGCTCCGCCCCTAAAAAGGCATCAGTAAAGTCATGGACTGGTGGTCCATGGTAATTAAGGGGAAATCCCCGGAAAAGGGTAGCACCGTCTGGGTTGGCCATGGTGCCGTCAGCCGGGTGGCCAGCTGAGGTTAATCACTGCTGCCTGCCCTTGGATCGCTTAGAAGTTAACCCACCACGCTGGCATATTTCACATATAAAATAACCCTGGGCGTAGTAGGCGTAGTGGGGCTACGCGAAGCTACGCGAAGTGGACCAGAAACTACGTCCACCTACGCACTTCGCGAAGCCCCACTACGCGCCACCCGCCTCCCTCCCGCCCTCGCTAAATACTACCCGCCTCCCTCCCGCCCTCCCTAAATACTTAAATAATGGTTTAAAAAAGAATAAACACCACTTACCTTGTCGGCTGCGTCTCCGGGGCTCCCTCTGGTAACCGCGCCGCCATGTTGGATACTAATGCGCATGCGCGGCCGCCCGCGCATGCGCATTTAAATGCTATTAAGTGGTGTTTATTCTTTTTTAAACCATTATTTAAGTATTTAGGGAGGGAGGCGGGAGGCGGGCAACTTCGCTAGGCCCACGGAGTGGGCGTAGTGTTGCCTGCTACGCCTACTTCGCAAATGGCGAAGTAGGCAACACTAATCCCACTCCATGGGCGTAGCGAAGTACTACGCCCAGGGTTATTATAAAATAAACCTGCAGCAAACCGTTTTTCCAACAAACCTTGAGTGGAATGATTATTTATTGCAGCATGTACTAAGTACCTCACTATGCTTCAGAGAGGGTTGCCAATATTGGCACTATGCATTCTTCAGCTGGCAACGTCTATCAGTGAATTAACACTCTTCAATCACTGAATTAACCCCTTGGCCGTGGCGGTAATTCCGCCACGACGCTGGTGGGGAGGGGGAGGGTCGCGCGGTGCCGCCATGCTTGTGACAGAACCACTCCGTCACGAGCCACGGGTGCGCTGTGCTCATGACGGAGTGGTTCCGTCACGGCCCCGCCCGCTCATCAATTCAGCCGCCTAGGCGCGGAATTGATGCAGCGTGGGCAGAGCGGCCACGGCGTGCGGAACCACTCCGTCATTAGCACAGCATGCCCGTGGCTCGTGACGGAGTGGTTCCGTCACGAGCACGGAACGGGTTAAACACTCGTCGATCAGTGAATTAACATTCGTCGATCAGTGAAATAAACACTCGCTGTCAACATCTGCAGTGATTCAAATGTCCGACGTTCATGGCCCAGTAAGGTGTGTACCACCTTCCATCCTTCCGAGGTCGGTAATCTGAGCAGCACTGCACTGGTTAGCAGCACTCATCCGTTATTTACAGCACCCTGAACAACAGGAAGCCGTCTGCAAACAAACCCATGGATCTTCCCTACGTCCTGCACCTGCTCCCCCCCATACCCCCTCCTCCCTCCCCCCACACACACAGCTGCAGAGCGGCCTCTTATCAGTGTCAGGGGCCCTTCTCACTCAACTCTTCCTTCTGCTTTCACTTTCACAGACCTCAGGCACGCACAGCCATGGGCGCCACTCCCCCCTCCCTCCTGCACCCCCGCCCCCTGATAAACCGTCAGGGCTTCCAGTCAAGGGGCGGACCTTTACTGGTAATCATCCGAAAGGGAGGAAACGCGCGAGGTCACACAGGGGTCACCGGAAGCGGTGCAGCTTCCTGTTTGTCCACTCGGTCCTTTAAAGCCCCCAGTGCATGGGCCCCAGAGAAGGACACGAGGGCAGTGCCAGCAATACACAGGGCACGTGTGCTGCACCTGGGGGGGCTTGTTTGGGAAGAGACTGACGTCACAAGCTGTGGTGTCCAGAGTCCAAGGCTGAAACTGAGTCCCCAAAAGGGGTGCTTGAGTTTTGGGAAGAGACTGACTGACGTCAGTAGCTGTGGTGTCCTGAGTCCAAGGCTGAAACTGAGTGCCCAAAAGGGATGCTTGAGTTTTGGGAAGAGACTCAGATACCCAGGGTTGGATTGGGATAAAATATAGGCCCGGGCACGCAAAAAAGTGGCCCACATTTGCATATTTCCTTTCTGTGAAACACTGCTTCCTCGAAATGTTATTAAAAAGTTGGGGAAGTGAGGCCACTTCTGCCCAGGCCCCCTGCCCCCTTCAGTATGCACACATTAATGGGCCAGCCAGTGAGAGAAAGGGAGTGACACCTCTGCAGGTTGATAAAAGGGAGGTAATGGACACCCATCTGCCTCCAGAAAGGCCATTCGGGCACCCACTGGGCCGCTGCACACACGTCACTTTTTCCTCCTGTAATGCACCGTTTGCTACCTCTTGTATGATGTTTGCTCAGGATTGTCACTTTTGCCTCATGTAATGTAACGTTTGCTTTTGTAATTTGTTCACTTGTAATGTTCTCTTGTATCAGTTCTGTTCCTATTGTGAAGCGCTCGGACACCTTCGGGGGAAAGTCCGCGCTATATAAAAACGCATAAATAAATAAATAAATAAAATGCAACAACGCAGAAACCACCCAGATCGGCGCCCAGGCTGCTCAAAAAAAGCAGCCCACAGCTGGAACTGGACACCGACCCCTCGGGCGTTGCCCGAGTGCCCGCGTTACCAATCCGACACACGCTGATAAACTCCAGGGTGCAGAGTTGCGTGGCTCTCTTTAGATGCCCATCTGGGGTGCGAGCATTTTGGGGGGTGACCGGCATCACACACTGTAATCTTCGGAGTCCAAGGCAAACATTGGGTGTCAATCCAGGGTGCGTGGGTTTGGGAAGGCGACTGCCTTCCCAAGCTGTAGTAGGCGAAGTCGAAAAGGTGTTTTTCAGACTGTTCGCAAAGCTCTATAAATGTTGCAGCCGAGCCTGAAAAATAAAATCATGGACGTTCGCTACAATGTATGTTGCACGCTTCCGTGTGCATCGCTAACACTACGGTTCTGCACAGGGTATACAGTTCAGATAGGCTTTAAATGTCTGTGTGACAATTTGAAGTTTTTGGTAACACCTGACAGGGAATTATCCAAGTTTATACACGTTTCCCACTGTGCGTAGAAAAACTTTTGCTGAGCGCACACTTGCCACGAATGCTGGATTCAACCAGAGTGAAACATATATCACAATTTTAAGAGAAATGTCTCACTGTATGCTAAAAAGCTGATCTTCGTAATCTCCACGAAGGCCAATTTAGTAAAACTTAACTAGTAACCACCAAAAAAAGACTAAATCCAACAGCCCTAGTCACAGAAAGTTGCATACTTCGGGCCCGATTCACAGAACTAATTTAAGACAAAATCCTAAACGTACTACTTTTGGTATTCACAGAAGTTAGGATTTTGTCTTAAATTTGTCTTAAAACAGACTTAAAACAGATTTAAGACGAAATCCTAATTTAAGTCTGTCTTAAGTCTTTCTTAAAACAAATTTAAGACAAAATCCTAACTTCTGTGAATACCAAAAGTAGTAAGTTTAGGATTTTGTCTTAAATTAGTTCTGTGAATCGGGCTCTGTGTCACCTCAGCAGACCACTGCCATCAAGCGAAACTTCCAGCAAAAAAAGCATTTGTATGGAAGATACATTTTTCTCCAAACAAAAGTATGCACATTTTTTTTCCATCCCTCAACACCTAATTATCGAGGGTATTCTACCTACTGTTTTTTTTAAAGTCACACATTTGTCAAATGCCAATTAAAAAAAAATCCAAATCAGCAGTCGTAGTGCAATGTATAGATTACAATATGTGCGCGTTGCAACTGCCCGTAATCCACACCAAGGGAGGAACAGGTTTTGCAACTCAGGTCACCATGCCCACCGAGTTTGCACCATATCTTCAATGTCCTTAGCCTTTGCGAAAATCCGGGGGGGGGTTTCTAATCCCTTGAGACAAATCCTAGCATTCAATAGTGCCTTGAGGCCACCAACCGATGCGCTTTGCATGAGTAGTTAGCCTTGCTCGTTTGGCGTTGCTAGCCAGACCCAATGTGCCCTGCAGTTACTGGAAGGTTAATACAAAATCTTCAAAGTCGGTTTCCCATCAGGGTTTTATCCTGGACACCTTTAATCCTGAGAAATGCAATATATGGAGTGTTAGGCAGAGGAAATGTGTGTGCCACTTACACACAGGAGTTTCCAAAGTTGTCTCTGCGTGCATGCCAGGAAAGTTACAAAGGTCTGCAGAGTTCATTCTATCTCACCAGCCTGCCAAGGGTGTGTATTGACTGTTCCAAATCAGTCAACTTTTAAAATGTGATTTAGGTGCTATTTTTAGCACGTGAGTTATTTTAGAATGCCAACCACCTCTCGCTGGTGCAGCTTTTCACTGAAATTGAAACTTGAGGAACCAGAAAAGAATAATAAATTCAACAACCTAAGAATGCCCTGAGTCATCACAGCTTCATAACATGGCACAGTATCAGGACATAATACTGAGCTCTGGTGTCAAGGCTGGCCCTGTTCCTGTGTGTTTTCTCCTGTGTGATCACAACATACTTAACTTTATAGCACCTGTGTGCTTTCGCGTACACACGTGCATTCACTTACACAAGTGAGTCCACTTAACACAAGTTGGCTCTGCTTGTGCAGAACATTGTAGAATAGTTTGTTTTGTGGGCATATTGTCACATGCCTTCTGATGCTTCTCTGCTCATTAATAACTGCAGCTTAAAAGTAAAACATTTCTTCTTGTAATGGACTTTATTTTTCCTACTACTGGTCTCCGTTGGGCCATACATTAACACTTCAGTCTCACAAACTTCACTTTTCATGATTTGCCCAGCACAGGGGGCCCGATCGAACTAACTTAAGACAAAATCCTAAACTTACTACTTTTGGTATTCACAGAAGTTAGGATTTTGTCTTAAGTTTGTCTTAAGACAGACTTAAGACAGACTGAAGACAAAATCCTAACTTAAGTCTGTCTTAAGACAAAATCCTAACTTCTGTGAATACCAAAAGTAGTAAGTTTAGGATTTTGTCTTAAATTAGTTCTGTGAATCAGGCCCACGATTCTGATTGGAAGGTGTCCGCCAGCTCCCAGGGTACATTGGTGTGTAGGGGATTCAAGCCACCCAAGTTAGTGAGGACGGTTGCATGGGATGCTGGGTGGCGCGCTGCCTGATGGTACGTCACACCAAAGGTCATCACGTACCTAACAAAAAACGTCGCTTATTGGTCGACTGTTTTGTAGGGGTAGAAATGCCTCGTGAGCCCAACGTCAGGGTCCCTTTCTGCTATTTAGCACGATTTCACCGAGGAAATTCCTCACGACCGACCCCTCCGTGGCCCTCCACAACCAACGGAGCCACGGTGGGGTCGGTCGTGAGGAATTTCCTCGTTGAAATCATGCTAAATAGCAGAAAGGGACCCTGACGTTGGGCTCATGAGGCATTTCTACCCCTACAAAACAGTCGACCAATAAGCGACGTTTTTTGTTAGGTACATTATTACCTGCACTTTAAAATCTCACTTTTATTAGTAATCCTGATATAAGTTAGAGAAACGTGAGTACGGTGGGGATTTGTGCACCCCGTCCTGAAGAAGGTGTTTTCACCGAAACATGTCGACGCACACAGAGAGGAGGTAATGCACATTGTTTGCGTTATCAACCTCCCACACTCTATTTTAGTAGCACCAGCCTGGGGGCCCATTAAAAGTTTTTTTGTTACCCCACGGGCCAGGTCCTTTTTAAACTTCACTCACTTAGATCTAAACCCCACTATATACTCACATTTAAATACCCCATCCACACCACACATAGTCATCTTAAGCGCTCCCACGTATCCGTAGGTCGCAGCACGCCGTACCCCGTAGAGGGGTACGATGACCCCGATGATGAAGCATGACACCAAGGGGCCTGTTGGTGTGTGAGGGGACCAAAAACAACAAGGGTGTTCCCCACACCTGGAGGATACGCTCTACACTCTAGGAGTGGATTCTTTTTGTTTATGTACATTTGACCAGGAAGAACGAATCCATTTCGGTATATCGCTCTCCCCCCCCCCCCCTTGTTAGTGATAAGATGCTGTGCTTGTACCAGAAGTACATGTCTAGCGTTCTCTCCCGGTATTTAATCTTGGGGTTGAACCATATAGACTCCCACTCAGTATTCCTAATGCCTGTGTCCATTTTCTTATCTAAGTTGAGGAGGGCGGACCTGGTGTTTTTGAGTATGGGGTTATTGGCGATCTCGGGGTGTTTGGTCGTCGTGAGGAGGGCGATGGGTTCAAGCCCTTTCAATAGTCTCTTCTCTAGTGAGAGCCATGCTGGGGTGTATTCTTGTTCGGGGGTTAGCCAGTACAGTCCTTGTTTAGCTATACAGGCAGTTTGGAAGGTTTTAAAGTTTGTTATGTTTAGGCCTCCTAGGCTTTTGCCCAGCCTGAGTTTTGGTAGGCTAATTCGGGGCTTTTTGTCTTTCCATAAGAACTTGTTTATTAGTTTATCTAGTCGCTTGTGGAATTCATCTGTGTTGGTCAGCGGGAGCATATTGAGCATGTAGTTCACCATAGGAGTCAGCATCATTTTGACTGTCTCTACTCTGCCCCACCATGTGATGAATTTGGGTGGCCAAGCCTCTATTTTTTCTTTCAGTTTGTTTAGTAGTGTCGATTCGTTCTGATCGAGTGTGGTCTTGAGGTCTCTTCCAAATAGCAGGCCTAGGTACTTTAGGGATTTTTTCTGCCAGCACTCTTCATGCAATTTAAACCCAGACCAAAAGCTAAAACACCCACATAAAACAAGAATATTTGCATGTAGCAGGAGAACATCTATCACCCGAGGTGGACAGTCACAACACACATAAATCACTGAGATTTGGCAGCCTCAGCACAATTTAATGTAGCAGAAATGTGATCAGACAACTTATTCAGCAGAAACATGTCCAAGGATTTAGGTCTGCTATATTTTGGCAAAGTGCCAGAAAATGTGGTGTCGACATCCTGCAAGACTTCACTCTCATGTTCCAAACATTCACCTGCCTCAAGTCGAACACCAGCCTGTTCGGCACAGGCAAAACTGTTAAACCAAAAGGTCTAAGGCACTGAAGCATCCAGTCCCACCCAAGGCCGCAAGGTGGAACAATGACCGGAACTGCCTGATGAGATAAAAAGGGGTCTCCAGCCCTACCACATGGGTCTCACCGATGGTAGTCAGAACAAGTCTGAATATGTGTGGATATGAGGCTGCCCAATAATGGGGAGCGAAACATCAAGCCTACGATTAATGACATACTAGCAGATATCGATGGAGCCCAGTGGTTTTCCAAGCTAAACCCAAACTCAGGGTATCATCATTTCATGATCAGAAATGATTATTTCGGGGTGAACATGCAACAAAAACAGGTTGAAACAGTGCCAGTGCAATACCTCTCTCTCTCTCTATATATATATATATATATATATATATATGCATGATTGATGTTCAGTTTTCAAAGCGGAGTCCACCGGAGGATTTAATTGTTGAAAGCATGCAAACTACCAGTCCCAGGACTCAAATGGAATCTCCCACCGAGGGGAGTGTTTTCTGGAACTATTTAAAAGGTAGTGATTTGGTTGCTGCTTTTTCTGCTTGCTGACATCGCATTTTGCCCGTGATCAAGGCGCAGGAGCGCTGAAACATGTAGGGCTGCTGAAATATAAGCACAATGATGTCCGGTTATCTACAATAAAGAGTGCTGTTACAAATGACAGGACTCGTCTGCTTTGCAAGTGCGTTCTCGCCTGGGGACACTTTTGTTTGGAATATATATATATATATATATATATATATATATATCCATCACAAAAAGGTTACCCTTGTAGATGAGCCACTCTCAGATAGGTGCACTCTTCGTATTTATTTCAGGAAACTTGCAACAGGGAGTCAAAGACATCCTGCACCTTTACAACATGCCGACGCGTTTCGTGAACACTTTCACTTCTTCACAGGCAAAGTGGTAAACAGCCGAACAGCGTTCTTATAAACAAGGTACCCGCCCAGTGGCTAAGGGCAAAGCCTCCTGGTACCTGTAGTCTCTCAAGTGTTCCCTCGGTGGGGTGCTGTGCGCTGTCTTTGTTACACCAATTAAAACCGCAGTGGGTTTGCAAGCACTGTCCTTGTACTACCCTGCTGCTCCGTGACGTTTCCAATACGACCTTCTGTCCTACTAAATGCTGATTAGCATCAGTTACGGGCCGCTGCTCTGCGGCGGAGCTCAATCTCCGACTGGGTTAGCCGGTAAATATCCATCACAAAAAGGTTACCCTTGTAGATGAGCCACTCTCAGATAGGTGCAATCTTCGTATTTATTTCAGGAAACTTGCAACAGGGAGTCAAAGACATCCTGCACCTTTACAACATGCCGACGCGTTTCGTGAACACTTTCACTTCTTCACAGGCAAAGTGGTAAACAGCCGAACAGCGTTCTTATAAACAAGGTACCCGCCCAGTGGCTAAGGGCAAAGCCTCCTGGTACCTGTAGTCTCTCAAGTGTTCCCTCGGTGGGGTGCTGTGCGCTGTCTTTGTTACACCAATTAAAACCGCAGTGGGTTTGCAAGCACTGTCCTTGTACTACCCTGCTGCTCCGTGACGTTTCCAATACGACCTTTTGTCCTACTAAATGCTGATTAGCATCAGTTACGGGCCGCTGCTCTGCGGCGGAGCTCAATCTCCGACTGGGTTAGCCGGTAAATATCCATCACAAAAAGGTTACCCTTGTAGATGAGCCACTCTCAGATAGGTGCAATCTTCGTATTTATTTCAGGAAACTTGCAACAGGGAGTCAAAGACATCCTGCACCTTTACAACATGCCGACGCGTTTCGTGAACACTTTCACTTCTTCACAGGCAAAGTGGTAAACAGCCGAACAGCGTTCTTATAAACAAGGTACCCGCCCAGTGGCTAAGGGCAAAGCCTCCTGGTACCTGTAGTCTCTCAAGTGTTCCCTCGGTGGGGTGCTGTGCGCTGTCTTTGTTACACCAATTAAAACCGCAGTGGGTTTGCAAGCACTGTCCTTGTACTACCCTGCTGCTCCGTGACGTTTCCAATACGACCTTCTGTCCTACTAAATGCTGATTAGCATCAGTTACGGGCCGCTGCTCTGCGGCGGAGCTCAATCTCCGACTGGGTTAGCCGGTAAATATCCATCACAAAAAGGTTACCCTTGTAGATGAGCCACTCTCAGATAGGTGCAATCTTCGTATTTATTTCAGGAAACTTGCAACAGGGAGTCAAAGACATCCTGCACCTTTACAACATGCCGACGCGTTTCGTGAACACTTTCACTTCTTCACAGGCAAAGTGGTAAACAGCCGAACAGCGTTCTTATAAACAAGGTACCCGCCCAGTGGCTAAGGGCAAAGCCTCCTGGTACCTGTAGTCTCTCAAGTGTTCCCTCGGTGGGGTGCTGTGCGCTGTCTTTGTTACACCAATTAAAACCGCAGTGGGTTTGCAAGCACTGTCCTTGTACTACCCTGCTGCTCCGTGACGTTTCCAATACGACCTTCTGTCCTACTAAATGCTGATTAGCATCAGTTACGGGCCGCTGCTCTGCGGCGGAGCTCAATCTCCGACTGGGTTAGCCGGTAAATATCCATCACAAAAAGGTTACCCTTGTAGATGAGCCACTCTCAGATAGGTGCAATCTTCGTATTTATTTCAGGAAACTTGCAACAGGGAGTCAAAGACATCCTGCACCTTTACAACATGCCGACGCGTTTCGTGAACACTTTCACTTCTTCACAGGCAAAGTGGTAAACAGCCGAACAGCGTTCTTATAAACAAGGTACCCGCCCAGTGGCTAAGGGCAAAGCCTCCTGGTACCTGTAGTCTCTCAAGTGTTCCCTCGGTGGGGTGCTGTGCGCTGTCTTTGTTACACCAATTAAAACCGCAGTGGGTTTGCAAGCACTGTCCTTGTACTACCCTGCTGCTCCGTGACGTTTCCAATACGACCTTCTGTCCTACTAAATGCTGATTAGCATCAGTTACGGGCCGCTGCTCTGCGGCGGAGCTCAATCTCCGACTGGGTTAGCCGGTAAATATCCATCACAAAAAGGTTACCCTTGTAGATGAGCCACTCTCAGATAGGTGCAATCTTCGTATTTATTTCAGGAAACTTGCAACAGGGAGTCAAAGACATCCTGCACCTTTACAACATGCCGACGCGTTTCGTGAACACTTTCACTTCTTCACAGGCAAAGTGGTAAACAGCCGAACAGCGTTCTTATAAACAAGGTACCCGCCCAGTGGCTAAGGGCAAAGCCTCCTGGTACCTGTAGTCTCTCAAGTGTTCCCTCGGTGGGGTGCTGTGCGCTGTCTTTGTTACACCAATTAAAACCGCAGTGGGTTTGCAAGCACTGTCCTTGTACTACCCTGCTGCTCCGTGACGTTTCCAATACGACCTTCTGTCCTACTAAATGCTGATTAGCATCAGTTACGGGCCGCTGCTCTGCGGCGGAGCTCAATCTCCGACTGGGTTAGCCGGTAAATATCCATCACAAAAAGGTTACCCTTGTAGATGAGCCACTCTCAGATAGGTGCAATCTTCGTATTTATTTCAGGAAACTTGCAACAGGGAGTCAAAGACATCCTGCACCTTTACAACATGCCGACGCGTTTCGTGAACACTTTCACTTCTTCACAGGCAAAGTGGTAAACAGCCGAACAGCGTTCTTATAAACAAGGTACCCGCCCAGTGGCTAAGGGCAAAGCCTCCTGGTACCTGTAGTCTCTCAAGTGTTCCCTCGGTGGGGTGCTGTGCGCTGTCTATATATATATATTACCTACTGGCGATAGCCAGTAGGTATATATAGTTAGGATTGTTTTCCATAGGGAAATCGCAACATTCTATTGGGAATAACTTTGGCGCCGGTTGAGGAATCTTCCTGAAATTTTCCTTAACTTTGCCTCGCGGCGCTCCGGTCCTTCCCTGAAAGTTTGGGGGGAATCCGTCAAGCGGGGGCCGAGATAAAAGGGGGGCCCCAAAACGTGTTTTCCCCATGTTAATTTCCATAGGGCGGTTGGACTCACTTTTAGCCCGAACGGCTGAATGGTTTTCCACCAAACTTGGCAAAATTGTAGGGACTGGTAGCCCGGTGTGCCTTTGCTATGTCTCAAGATATACGCTCCAGTGGTTTATACGAAAATTAACTTTGAAAAAATATATATTGGGCTACATTGGGCTATATATATGTTAGAGCCCAAATGTAGCCCAATGTAGCCCAAAGATGGCCACCAGAGACAAAAAAAAACAAATGTAGCCCAAATATCAGCCAGATGTAGCCCAACTATAGCCCAATGACAGAATGTCCCAGAGTGTTCTAAAGAACAACTAGAGCGCTAACAGTCTTATTTATGACAAAAGTATGGCACACCTAAATTCACTGAAAAAAACATAGGTTTCAGGCCTTATATAGTTAGGAATTAGGCACAAGAAAGCAGAAAAACAAACGTGTAGAACACAAAAAGGGGGCAGGGTAGAAAGACCCTGACCCCTTAGAGCTGCTCAGGTGGTCCCACTAGGATATTAATATATTTAAACGTTATCCACTAATAGAATTAGCATTTAAAAAACCTTTGAAATTCACTGAAAAAACATAGGTTTCAGGCCTTATATAGTTAGGAATTAGCATTTAAAAAACCTTTGCAATTCACTGAAAAAACCATAGGTTTCAGGCCTTATATAGTTAGGAATTAGCATTTAAAAAACCTTGCGAATTCACTGAAAAAACCATAGGTTTCAGGCCTTATATAGTTAGGAATTAGCATTTAAAAAACCTTGAAATTCACTGAAAAAAACATAGGTTTCAGGCCTTATATAGTTAGGAATTAGCATTTAAAAAAACCTTTGAAATTCACTGAAAAAAACATAGGTTTCAGGAGTTATATAGTTAGGAATTAGCATTTAAAAAACCTTGCGAATTCACTGAAAAAACCATAGGTTTCAGGCCTTATATAGTTAGGAATTAGCATTTAAAAAACCTTGCGAATTCACTGAAAAAACCATAGGTTTCAGGCCTTATATAGTTAGGAATTAGCATTTAAAAAACCTTGAAATTCACTGAAAAAAACATAGGTTTCAGGCCTTATATAGTTAGGAATTAGCATTTAAAAAAACCTTTGAAATTCACTGAAAAAAACATAGGTTTCAGGAGTTATATAGTTAGGAATTAGCTTTTAAAAAACCTTTGAAATTCACTCAAAAAACTATAAGTTTTAGTGGTGTTATAGTTAGCTGGACATTTTACTCATACAAAACCATTGAAATTGCTCCTATATAGTTAGTTGTACTAACTATATTTCGCGCACCCGCAATCCACTGCTGATGATGTCACATATTAGATCTTTCATGACATGGTCAGTGACATCACTGATGACATCTCAAATGACATCACTGATGACATCACTGATGACATCATCCACGTGACAATCACGTACACCTTTTCATACACTATTACAATTTTTCATCACTCTTTGTAAATTACAGAGTATCATATTTAAATCCAATGTCACAGCAATACAAGTATCTAAAAATCCACTCAGTGATTCATAGATGTATACACACATCTAATCACTTACCTATGGATTCACTCATACATGCTGTCAATGAAAAATAGAACACTATCAAAAATACTTATACATCTATATCGACATTAAACAACAGCACGCATCCTATTCACATATGAAGTCATCCTACTCACTTATGCAAACAATGGATCATACTTACATATTTACTTAGCAAAACACTTATACAAACACCACTTCTTCTATTCATTTAGATAGTAAGTCATACTTAGTGAATTATAAAATCATTATTACAAGTATACAGTTATCCATACAGTCACTCACACAATCATTGTGTCTTATGTATACTTATTTATATACAACAACTGACACATACACTGCCTTTTATTTTTCTAGTTTGTTGGACATGTACCATTGAGAAATATATTTGCTCATCACCACACCCATAAAGAGATTCACTCACCCAAACAACTGTTAGAACATGTAGTTTTAACTTCATATATCTACTGAATCAACTATTCACACATCTTTGGACAGTCACACACCCCCCACCGAACCACACACACTTTCACACTCCCATACAAATACTCAGTTAACTAATCAATAACTAATATAGACTTTCACATAGCTAGTAACCAACTGTAGAATCAGTTTACACAACAACTGACAAAGTGATACAGATATTCACACAGTTTAGTCACTATCCACTATATTTAGTGAGACATTATAAATTGGTCAAGTAAACAGTCAATTACACTGCTACTAAATCCTCCATCCAAATATTTATTTATATATATCCACTTATTCTTCAATGCAAATTGCTATATATATAATGCATATTTAAATAACGAAGCAAACCACATTCACTGGATGATGTCATCAGTGATGTCATTTGAGATGTCATCAGTGATGTCACTGACCATGTCATGAATGATCTAATATGTGACATCATCAGCAGTGGATTGCGGGTGCGCGAAATATAGTTAGTACAACTAACTATATAGGAGCAATTTAAATGGTTTTGTATGAGTAAAATGTCCAGCTAACTATAACACCACTAAAACTTATAGTTTTTTGAGTTAATATATATATAGTTTTGAGTTTGGGCCAAGCAAGCGGCCACTGCCAGGAGCAGCCCGTGATTGCGCGGGAAAACGTGATCAGTGCATCGGAGTTTCACGGCCCCGCTGACTCTCATATTTGGGGGAGGACGTTGGGTACCCAAGGAATTCCGGGTCACTCCTTCAACCGGGCTTTACCATCGACACAAAGCCCTACTTTGACCGTAACAAACAGCGCCCAGTTATGGAATATTGGGCCCCTCCATTAGCACTTACCCGGCCAAACTGCACGCTGGGAGCTGTAGTCGATGGACCTAGACTACAGCTGTGGCTTTAAACAACGAATGGGAGTGCCATAGGACTTACATAGCAGGGCGGGGCATCTGAGGAAGGCTCGTTACGCCGAAATGCATTATGCCGAGAGTGAACAATAAAAGGAATTCCGTGCAATTCCCCGCTGTGTCCTCTGATTACTTCTAATGAGTGGTCTTCGTTGTGATATATATATATATATATGGAGTGACTGGGCGTTTATAAAATAAACACACGCTGACAAAGAGAAAGTGGCATGAACATCGTTTCTTCAAACTGGTGTGACGATTGTTTTGGATATATATATATATATGAAGCGTTTTGCCAATAACTTTGTCGCCGTTTGACAATCTTCACAAAATTTCCAAAACCAGTGTACCATTCCCTTTTGCTGCTTTCTCGGTGATTCGTCAAGATGGACCAGAGAAAAAGGGGAGAGCCCAAAATGCGTTTTCCCAATGCAATTTCTCATAGGGATTTTAGACACGACTACAGCCCTAACCGGTCAATGGAATTACACCAAATTTGGCAGAAAGTTGGCTCCTGGTCCAGAACGAACCTATTGTGTAATTTAGTGTAAATTCATTCAGTCATTTTGGAGCTATCAAAGAAAAAAAATATATATATATGTATATATATATATATTTATATATATCTTGGGACGGGAATCCTCAGCCAATCTGACAGATCTCAAAATGATAGCTGGTTGGCTGCAAACACTTAAACCAGGAAGTGTTGGCATCCATCTTGGGACTCTGGCTCAACTGAGTCCAAAGGAAAAACGAAAAAAAAATAAAAGGGGGCAGGGTAGGAATGCCCTGACTCTCTAGGCCTGATGGCCGGCGTCCCACAGGGACTTTGGCAGGGGCCAAACACCTTTTTAAAAAATAAATAAATAAATAAATGTACGGTCTTTATCACACAACGAAGTGCAGTTCAAAACGTCATTACATACATGATAATCAAAACCGACATAGAACTTTGACATGTGAATTGACAATCAAAAGTAATGAAATCAAGCAGCCCCTCCTTCTCCTGTTTCAAAAAGGACCTGAAACTCCATCTCCTAAACAAATACTTTCATGACCAACGTCAACTAACCTAGTCTTCTTTATCTGAGTTGTCACCTCTCTCCCTGGACATTCAAGGATAGTGGGTGACCGGACAATGTCATTCTCGCCCTTTCTTTTATTGCTCTCTGCACTGCATATTGTTTTCCCATGCTGTATTTTTTTCTGTGGTTTGCTTCCATACTGCCGGCCTACTATGTAATGTAATGTCTTTCTGCTGTTTACTGTATGTATGTAAAGCGCTCTGATACTTACGGGTCAAGCTAGCGCTTTATCAAACTTTTTAAAATAAAAAATAAAAAATATTGAAACATGTTCAAAGTGAAGCTCCATCCTTGTGTTTTCAAGTACTAAATGTCTTCACAAATTACAATTGTTTGCATACAAATCATGAGAGAATATTGAAAGCATGCAGAGGTATGTCAGGAAAGGGAGAACACGCCATCCACCAGGCAAGCGAAAAGCAGAGGGTCAACCGCCCAAACATCCTTGTAGGTGATCACGAGCGAGAAGCGAGAAGACGCTTTTATCAGTCGCAGCAGTCAAAGGAACCATGAATGTCTCAGGGGTTCCCTTCAGTCCTCATAGTAGTGACCACGGAGATACGAGAGCCAAATACGGACCCACAAAGTCCATTTCCGGCTCCCTTTCTATGGCAGTCGGACCGCCATAGAAAGGAAGACCGAAAGGGTCATCGTAATCCCTATGGCGGTGCCTGAGAAAGCAAAGCTCTTATTGTAGGGATTACATTGAGGCCACTGGGCACTTCGGAACAGCAGCAGTCGGTTCCTCCGCTCGCTGCCTCCGACTGCTGCATCATAATGCGGTGCGCGGACCGCAGGTTACGATCCGACCGACATCGTAATCAGGCCCTATATATGCATGGTGACCTAGAGAGACACACTGTGATGCCCTGTGCAGGCTCCCTGAAGCCCGGCCCTGCCAAGGGGTAAATTAAAGGGTTCAGACGGATCATAGTTCATTCCCAATCCCTGAGCTGCGAGCGAGGTGTCATTTGTGGGGGTGCCTAGGGTTCGCTTGAGTTCTGACCAGTACCCCGCAGTCTTTGCACCTTTACGCCACTCACCAGAAGGCTTGCCTAACACGTCACTGACTCTGCCCAACCCTGCCACTACCGGCCACTGGCCTCCTCTTCCTACTCTTCCTAAGAGCTTCAGGGCCCTTGCGGGTGCTCTGGCCTGTAGGGACCCCTCAGAGGTCCCTGTAGGCCCAAGCACCTCGAATTAAATCCCCAGGGACAGATGCGTCAGTTTCCCTGCGCCTGCATTAAACACCCTTGTGCTAACATAGATGTGCCATATTTACAATACGGCGTACTATGGAGCAAGGACTGACAGATGCGTCAGAAATTCTGACGCATCTGTTGGCACAAAAGTCATGCATTGCTGGAGTTGTGTTGCAAGCACAAAATGCGTATTGTGGCCTATTCCCATTAGACTGCGTCACTCCTTACGCCTGCTTCAAGCAGGCGTAAAGTTTTGAGGCAGTGGCATTCTAGAAGTGACGCAGTGAAATCTTGTAGATTTCACTGCGTCAGTTTTACGAGGCTTTCTTGCGTGGGAACGCCTACCGCGTATACATTATACCTGACACAGGTATACTGTCACCCTGGGCTTTACAACGTGACGCCTCCCCCTAGATGCGTCACGTTGTAAATTTGCTGCATTTTTTACACCGCCGCTGCGCCACAAAAGTGACATAATTGCAGCGTAAAAGTGACGCAAGGGGGCTTGTAAATCTGCCCCCCCAAGTCCTCACACCAGGGGGGCACAGGCTTTAGATCTTGTACATGATGCTTGAAACTCACAAGATGGCGCCTCCCAGTCCCGCCTCTTTCACAACATCCGGCTCCTTCCTAGAAGTCAAATAAAAGGCCATAAACAAGTCCTCTTACTGGCAGCGGCGGTTCCACTTTCTCAACTCTAGTGTTGGGTGCGCGATGTGGCGCTTCCTGGCAAGAACCGCAGAAAGAAGGCGATAAGACGCTATCTGTTCTTGGAAAGCCTTGCTATTGTCAGTGTGATCTGAGGCAGGCGCTGATAACCAAAGTCCCGGCAGTTTTCTGTCTCCGCCGCGACCAAAGTCCGTCTCACAGAGGAGGGACAGGCTGCACTGCTGGCCAGGCAGTGGGGATGGGACGGTTGTAAGAGTGGGGGGCGGGGGGAGGAAGGGGTGCTGCCATCAATCCAGTCAGTGAAGTCAGAGGATGGTTAAAAATCCAGGCATTAAACAAAGATCACGTTTAGCCAATGCGTCTCAGTAGCAAGGTGTCATGGGGGCATTTTGGAATACATTATGCCAACTATTGGGCATATTTACAAGGGCTTTATCTCCGCTTTTTTGGCTTAAAAAGCTAAAAAAAGTGGAGGTAAAACTATCACCCTATTTACAAGAGGGTGCTAACAAGCATAATCGCATGTTAGCACCCTTTTTCCCAACGCCTCCCTTTGCATCTCTAATGAGATGCAAAGTGGGCGTCACTGGGCGTACCCCGGATGGACTACCTTACAAATATCGCTGATGTTCACATCGCGATATTTACAAGGCTGCCCCAGCATCTTAGCACACGTTAGTTTTTGGAGAAAACAGCTCTTATCTCCAAAAACTAAGGTCTGCTAAAATGCAAACTTACCTATCCCCAGCATTGGGGTGGATTCTGCTGATACGACCCTGTGGGTCGTATCAGCAAGGTTATCGCCGTTTTACAGGGAACATCGCTGGAAAACCAGTGATGTTCCCTGCAAAGCGTCGATAACCTCGCTATCTCTGGAATTTTTATCGTCCTGGATCAATGCGTTGTTAATAACGTGCTACCAGGGCGATAAATTCCAGAGAGAGCCTGCGATAATAAAATTATCGCTAAGCACGGCCAGCGATAATTATCGCTGGCCGTTGTTAATATGCCCCTTTATTGCTAAAGTATGGTCCGCTGGAATGGCCTCATGAAATGTCCGCTAAGTTACCATCAGACGTGCAGCTTCACAGCTAAACCGACATGGTGCACAAACGATAACCTATGAAAATCACATTTCTGCGTATATTTGTGACATTTTCACACAAGTAAAGTGTCTTGGTTTGTTTTGACCTTACTCAAATCTTTATTTCCATCACACTTAAGAATTTTTGTTAAAATGCACCTCATTTGTGCTTTCTTTGCTGTTGATATATTTGAAAATATTTTAGTTCATTTACATGTATTTACTATTTGGTGAGTGTTAGAAAATATTTGACATCTTGCAGCCTCTGAAGTTTCACACCACAGCAACAATGGGGCATATGTAGGTAATTTCCATTTAGCGATTCTCAAATAGCGATTTTTAAGGAATCGCTATTTGAGAACTGCAAAATGGAATGTAGGTAAAAAATCGCAATTTTTTTGCGAATTGCTAAAATTCCTTAATTGCGATTAGCAAATTGTGAATCGCAATTGAGGAATGAGTGTCCCATTCATTCCTATGAGCTAAGAGGCCCGTAGGAATGAATGGGGATACATTCTCAAATTGCGATTTTCTATGAGAAAATCGCAATTTGAGAATCGTAATTCCAAGGGTGCCAGGGTGTCCAAAGGACACCTGTTGCACCCCTGGAATGTGCATGTAAGTACATGTGGCGCACATACATGCCCTAAGGGCATGTCTGTTCGCCACAAGACACTTTGAATTTAAAAAAAAAAATGCATTATGACTGGAATTCTCAAAATACCATCTACTTGGAGTAGGTGGTATTTTGCGATTCCTTAGGCTCAAATCGCTATTCAAAATGCACCCCTACATAGCATTTAAGGAATCGCAAAATTGCGATTCCTTAAATGCTTGAGCAAAATAGTAGTTGCACCTACATACCAAAAGGCCGTTGGCGATTCGCAAACGTCTACCTACATATGCCACCATGTTACTTGGCTCACATCAGTAGAACTTCAAATACAAAACCAAGGGAAGGAAAGGAAAAGTAAACACCGGACCTCATGTCGAATAAGCAGCAGGTTGTCGGAAGACATGCCCTGAATCTTGTTATTAGTCCAAATCTGAGGTCAAGTTGAAAACGAAATGTAATAGTTGTTATTGCCTATTTACCTTCTGAACTCCTGCATTGTATCTGGGAAGCTTCCAGGGGTATTTACTATAACCCCCTACACACCATAAAGCACAGGGTGCTGCTAGAGCTTCGGTGGACTCATTTTGTTCCTCACAAACGTTGCATGTGTGATCCTCTGCAGAAAGGACATTAGGTACAACCATCCGCTAGTTTGTTCACGCCTCTCTGGATGGTAGAGTGATTGGAACTCCTGAACTAGACACAATCCTTCAAATGAGGCCAAGCAAGTGGTGTATATACAGAGGGGGTAACCCCAGCCCCCCACCTGCTCGTCTCTGAGATCCTCTTATGTTGAGGCACTCTGTGGTTTGCCATGGAGTGGCCTGTGAGACTGAGGGACTGTGCCCGGGCGAGGCTCCTGGGGCACTACGTACAAGTCTGAAGACCAAACTTCTCTTCTGCCGTTCTGGTTCAGTATCACCTACCTCAAAATGCCTCAAACCTGCAGCTTTAGCTCCATATGCCATATATAAATGGTTCTTGGGGAACCCCTTGTACGTGGTTTAAAATGTGAACTGAAGAACCAAAATCTTAAATATGAAGAAAATGACTTCTGACCCTGAGATTGAAGCCATATCCCTAGAAGCTGGAGACTAGCCTGAGGGTTCACAAGCCCCCAACATTCCTCTTGCTCTCCCTGCAACCCCAACCCATGTTTACCCAAAGTAAGTGCCACTGTGATCGGTTTGGTGACAGACCTCGCCTTCCAGAATGCACAGGTGCAGGGGTTCCTGCGCCCTCAGTGAATCCCACTGTACCTCGGCTGGACCGCTCTTCTAGCTCTTCTGAATCACATTCACACCTTATGTTTCAGTTCCCTCTGGGGTATCAGTCCAAGACAGTGTCAACTCATCTGCACTTAGGCACTTCACAGCTCGCAGCCATTCTGCAATTCAATTTATTGGACTAAGGACAGGGCTTCATAACATCTGCACTTAGACCCTCCACAGCTCACGGCTCTTCTGCAATTTAATGTATAGGACCAATGACAGGGCTTCATATCATCCACGCTTGGGCACTCCTCAGCTCCCGGCTCCTCTGCAAATTTATACGACACAGCATCATATCAACTGCAACGAGGCACGCTAAGTTTCTCAGCTCTTCTCAATTCAATTTATAGAACAAAGGACATAGTTTCATATCATCTGGATTTTGGGTGTTGATGGTAAGTTCTTCACCTTTATTTTGTTGGGGGAGTTGCAAACATAGGCCTCTCAAAGGAACTGGATTCCACTCCTGTTGAAACAAGAATGCCCCAGGCATTGAAGATGAGAGTGGTCCCCTGCCCTGACTGCCCGACTGCATGTGTCTGGTATCTTGACTTTTGTTTCGACCCTAGCATCATGCTATTTGAAGTCCCGGACCTGTGCATTGAAGGAGCGCACCAAATGTGGAGGCCTGGAGGGGTGAGCAAATCATGTCACACAGCTTGAGTCCATAACATCAGCAGTAAGCATGACAATCCAATCAACCTACTCTAAGTCCAAATAAACCTATCCTGGCATTATGGGTATTTTAAAGGTGTGTAGATATGGAATTAAGATTAGTAGATTTATACTTACCGTTAGAACATCGGAGCATTGAGAGCTCCATTGAGGACAATGGAGTGCTCTGGGCTTATAATGGCTGGTCGAAGCCCTGAGCTCCAACATTCCAATGTTTGTTGTCATGTTTCTCCCTTTTTAATTTATAACATTCTATCCTCAGTGGGTGTGATGGTCTCATAGCCTTATATACCTTCTGACTCAGCTACACCAGTTGGGTTCAGAGCCTTTAACAACCGGTCTAGCCCTAGGCATTGGGCTGTAAGACTATGATATATACTTGCCTTTACTGTATTATGGTAGACAATGTTTTGATCGATATTGTGACATGTGTGTGGATGTGTGACAGAGCGAGATCCAGGTGATGTGTGTCTTTGTGAGAGAGGTTCTACGTGTGTGTGTGTGAGAGAGAGAAAGAGCGAAAGAGAGAGAGTGTGAAAAATTGAACGTCTGACAGTGTGATCAAGTGTGTTTGTATGACAGAGATTGAACCAGTGTGCATATGTGGCAAAAAGTGGACAGTTGTGACCTTGTAAAAAGTATGTATTTATGACATTGCCCAACAAAGTTGTATGTGTGATAGAGGGTATATGTGGCTCCGATATTTATAAAAATATATGTAGGCGGATGACAATCAGCTGTATCTCAAAATCGCCTCCCCAGAGCACATTATATCCCTCAATTCCATCCTACAAAATACACACCTCTGGCTCACGGTGAACCATCTCAAACTCAACGCTGCCATCTCCCCTCCGAACTACAGCCCCAGGATTGATCTTTTGTTGAAACATCTTACAGACCACAAATGCTCTCCCCACAACATAGACTCCACTATATCCTTAGGTATTACATTAGACAAACACCTAACAGGGACGTGGAATTCCTATAGCCCGACGCCCAGGACATATTGTTTGGGGTCAAGGGCAACAAGTTTTAATGTGTATTTTGTCCTTGGGACAAGTTGGCCCAACCCCTTGCAGCACAAACCCTTTGGCTGCCAGTTTGCAGTACCACATTAAGGAACAGGGAAGGGTACTGCCTGTAGTTTAGTTAATATTTGTGTGCATGTGATAATGCTGTTCAAACTTGTATTTATGGTTCATTAATTGAAAGCCTTTATTATTAGGGAGAGCGCTCTAAGTAAATGTACATTATGACTGCACTACTGACAGTGGTTCCAGTAGGGAGAGGTGTGGCGCCGCGGCCAGGGCGACTGACGCTGGAATCTGGGGACCACGGTTCGATCCCCGGCTCCGGCGACAGGTTAGCCCAGCACCATGTGACTCTGGGCAATAGCTTGCTTAATCTTCTCGACGGCCCCCAGCGCCTGGAGACCCTTACGGGTGATTGTGCGCTTTACAAATGTGGATTATTATTATTATTATGAAAATGTGTACACACGGTTTCAAAGTTTAGCAACATGAGGCTATGCATGATGCTCACAGAATGCTCTCTGATTAGATGCAAATATTTGCAGAAGCTTGAAAGCAAGATTAAGGTTTCTTTGCTTTCAATATAAAATATTCCTAAAAAATGAAAGTAGGGAAATAACATTTTGCTAAACTACTGTAAAATTTCAGGTACCATTTCTTTGCAGCATCATTTAGTAAAATGTGTTGATGCATGCTAGTATTTCCCAACAATATTCATATTGGAAAATTTGTGTAACCAGTTTTAATAAGATTATGGGAAACAAAAATAAACAAGCCTTGGCAAAGCCAGTAGGTCTGACATTGGTGGTCTGCTTTTTAGTTTTGGCAATGCGTGACTTGTTTTGGCATGGCTTTTGTAAAACCTTATTGATGTGAGAGCTGACGGGCCCTCACCATTATAACAAACATTGGCAAACGCAAACATTGTTTTTGGTCTCAAAGAGCACACACTGCCACTATAGTTACTGACACTGAACAAAACTACTTTGTGTACCAATATGCTCCTTGTGAAAGAGCAGAATGCCGTCACTCACAGTGAAGCCAGCCGATTCAGAGAGAGAGAATATTAATAAACACAAAAGGTCATGGTTAACGCCAGACCAAATTAGGGGCCCACTTATTAAAGAAAGTCTCAAAATACACCTTTGGTATATGGCTTTCGTGAATTCACAAGAATTTACATTAGTAGGGCAAGAAATTGTACTTCTACAAAATATTTGTGAACTGCATTTTAGCATGAGCAAATATGCATGTGCAGATTTGCTCATGTGAAAACCTGGATGTTTGAAAGTTCATTTTCCCTCCAACTACTTTTTTCCCCAACTCTGAAAGAAGGTTTACGTATGCCACTCTCAAGAGTAAATTTCCAACATTTCTCAGTATGGGAAAGATTAGAGAAGATTTGTAAAACATGCAAGTTAGTAGGTTTGCACAGACTCAATAAGGCATTCCAAGCCTGGAACTACTGCTTACCACCATCTTCAGTCCCAGTATGTGGAGCTGCGGAAACGTGGCAACATAAAATGGTTTCTAGTATTCAAACACTACTATGGGATATGCCCTGGCATAATCAGAGCGGCTATATAAGAGCCCTTATGTAATGAGATTGCTGCCATAATTTGTGGCAGCACTACATGGCACCAAAGGGACAAGTGGATTTTGTTACAGGACAAGTAGATGTATGAAGCAACCTGCCCCATGGACAAGTAGATATTTTAATAAATTCCACACCCCTGACCTAAATATGCAGGATCACATCAGCACAGCCACCAAAGGATCGAACTAGCAACTGAGCATTCTGCGGAAACTTAAACCCTAACTATCACACGAAGACCTAAAACGAGCGGTCCAGGCCCTAGTCTTACCCAGACTGGATTATGGTAGTGCCACACTATGTGGTCAACCTAGATACAAACTGGCCCCTCTAAGAGCCTCCCTCAACGCAGCAGCAAGACTTGTCCATGGAACTAAAAGAAATGCAAACATCTCACCAGCCCTAAAATCCTTAAACTGGCTACCGTACGAAGCAAGAATCCAACTGAAAATTGCTTGCATGACGCACAAAGTGTTACACTTCAATACCCCCAGTTACCTAGCTCAAAAGCTAGAAAAATCAGGAGGCAGCAGATCCTCACAAAGTGCGCTCACCTTGCTTCTGAAACTCCAACAAACCCACAAAAAGAAAACGGGGGCCAGGGCATTCTCGGTAATTGTACCCAAGATATGGAAATGAAATGAAATGAAAAAGAAATTTGTAAAGCGCGAAACATTCACCCGAGAGTGTCAAGGCGCTAGCTCATCAAACAGGACCAACTGGGCGGTTTAAGAACCACATCAGAGATTAAACAGCCAAGTCTTCAACGCCTTCCTAAAGGCCAACAGGTGAGTTTCTTCATTCAGCCTCAGTGGAAGAGAGTTCCACAGTCTGGTCGTACCGACCAACAAACTCCTTCCAACTCCCTACCACCGTACGTTCGCCTAAATTCCTCTAAATTCCTCTACATCAAAAAAGAAGCCAAATCTTATCTACGATGTTTTTATCCTAAGACAATATATCAGTGACATTGAAAAGGTATACTGGCACATGCATCAATGTAGGCTTTTGTGAATCCTTAATTGCAATTATTAAGGAATCGCAATTATGGAATCGCAAAAGCCTATGCATGTAGGAATCGTTAAAAAAAAAAGCCATTCCTACAAATTCTTTAATTGCGACTCGCAAATTGCGACTCGCAATTAAAAGGACACCCTGTTGCACCACTGAAATTGCCATGTGACCACATGTAGCACACACACATGCCCCAAGGGCATATGTGTGTGTTACATGTAACTTTGAAAAATGCACTTTAGTGCATTTTTCAAAGTTTTCGCAAATTACCGACCAGTTTTATTTTTTAGTAATTTGCGACCCCTAATAGTGAAATCGCTATTTCAAATTGCTTCTAGCATTGCATTTAAGGAAGCGCAAATTGTGATTGCTTAAATGCAATCGCAATTTAGGAAATCGCAAGAAATTGCAATTACCTAAATTGCGAAACCCAAAAACTTTCATGCATTGCAAAAGGCCATTTTGCGATCGCAAACGGCCGATTTTTGCGAATCGCACTTTGTGCTATTGCAAAATACCTTGATGCATGTGCCCCATAGATACCAAACTCTTATAATGATTGACCTTCCTAGTACTGACTTTAATCAAGACCAATTCCTGTTATCCTATTTTACTTTATGATATTTTTGGCTCTCACGCATATGTTTCCTGTTTACCAGGCCAAGTATTACTCTACTTCTCATCATGTAAAGCGCTCTGATACCCACTAGGGTCATTTTCGCGCTATAGAAAACTTTATAAATAAATAAAAATGTCCATGTTTGACTAAGAGTGAACAAGTGGGTATCTGAAAGGGCATACACCTATCTGTGACAGAGCGAACCGATGTATGTATAGCAGAAAAATAATTCCTCTTTGTCTATATGTGTGAATGCCAGTGTGAAAGAGTGAGTATAGTTAAGAGTGAGGGGCATGTATGTGTGACTGGGTTGGTTACACAGATCCTGTATGACGTCTAAGAAGCTGTTATGTTATGCTGTTCTGTGCTATATTGTTCTGTGTTGTGCTGTGTTATATTATGTTATGTTGTGTTAGGTTATGCCATGCCATGCAGTGTTGTGTTATGTTTTGTTATGTTATGTTGCTTTATTTTGTGTTGCATTGTGTTGTGCTGTGTTGTGTTAAGTTATGCCATGCCATATTTTGTTTTGTTAAGTTATGTTACGTTAGGTTATGCCATGCCGTGTTGAACTTGTGTTGCTTTGTGTTGTTTTGTATTGTGTTATGTTATATTATGTCCACCCAAGAATGGCATCTTGGTGCTAGAGAGAAAAAGAAGCAGTAGAATAAGCTGTTTATAGTAAACCAGAAACAGAACTATCCTTTCTGAATCTGCTTTCTGGACGCCAGATGAGGAACGCAAGCTCTCTCTGGCAGCCACCAGCTGTGAGTGCCTGGGCAGGAGAGAGAGCCCGCCTACCAGTTGTCTCTCTTCTAATGGTAGGCACTGTCACTACAACTGCCTCTGATGAACAAGGAAGTTAGGTTGAGACTAAGGTCCCCGGTGCAAACTCCTTGATGAATCATCAGATGGGGAGTGTTCCGTTCGGTGGCTCCACCTGCCAGATGGGAGAGACTGGGTGAAATCCCAGAGGGGAATGAGGAATAACAGGGAAAATCACAAACAGAATGACCAGGTCCCTTGGTAATTCATCATCGACTCTCAGGATCCTGCGTGTAATTAGGCCGTAGCAGTGCTTAATTTAAGCCGGTGGTTTCCGGAACTCAGCACTGGCACTTAATTATCAACACCTGTACTTATGACAGGCTGCCGCATGGGGGCGCTGTCTGTCTATTTTAGAGATGAGCACAACAGCAGTTGTTTATGAATTCAATATACAATAAAAATGACTAATTCCATGACGCCCAAGTCATTCTTACAGCTTTGGGTGGGCTGCAATAGTCTGAATTGTCAAACTTGTAGTTGTGTTGCTATTGCCACTGGCAGCACTGGCAGGGGCAATGGGTGGTGTAAGCTGCAGTGGACTCCTGACGAGGGCCCTGGCACTTATGTTTTTACAAATTATCAATGAAGTAGTCAGGTAATCTCCATTAGCGGGGTTGACAGAAATGAAATGTAGGGCCTGATTTCAAGTGCACTATATCCAATGGCACTTGTACGGCAGCAGCCGCGATATCCGTCATCTGTTTTGATGGAGTAACTCTTCCACTGAACTCTAAATCAGGCCCTTAGCACTTAGTAACTGAGGGACCTGGGCATGTACAGACGTATGGAAGGTAACAAAAGATTTTAGATACCGTTCTGCAATGGATTGCAAGGAACTGTACGGCGTGCAAAGTGGGTGTGGCTAATAAGTGATGTGGATGGTACAGAAGGGTACGGGCAGCTGCAGATACCACCCTCCGAAGACCAGCCACAGAGGACATCACAGGCGAAGAAGAGCCATGTTAGCACAGACTAACCAATCAACGGCAAGCGCTAGTGTGGCCATTGTGACATCTAAGATGTTGGCCGCAGTTCTAAACCATTGCTCTGATTTCACATGACGCTGCAGGTCTCTGCCCAGATTCCTCTGGCATGGTTCTAGGTGGAACAGTGTTTAAGGACCAAAGTCCTTACCGCTACTGCAGCTGTCCCATCTGCCATGTTTGTGCTTTGCACCTAAACCGCCCCCGCGGCCCCTGCATTCATCATCCTTGGTTGAGTTTGATAACAACTGGTTCTATGAGACCTGCCCAAGCTGCAGATGTACTGCTCCTCTTTGACTGTGTTGTGGAACCCCAAGAAAGGGAAGACCCTAAACTGATCTCACCCAGGAGCCTCAAGGTGGATCCAAATGCGTACTTTGGTCCCTTTGTCAGGGGCATAGCTTCATGGGGGTGTTTGGGTTACAACACTACCTAATACATGTATTTTCTGATAAATAATTGCGTGCTGGTACTTTCAGTCGGGTATGGGGAGGTGTCTGTCTGATTTCACTAGGAACTTTTACCCACACAGACAAACACACACACACACTCTCTCTCTCTCCCTCTCTGTTTTGAAGGTCCTCAAAAATGTTGGTTATTTTTCAAAATATTGTCTTTTCTTTAACTATATACTCTTACCTGTCTGCATTCCTCTCCATTTCCACTGCCCCTTAAGCCCCTCTCATGCACCCTGCTTTTGTATAATGTATTTAAACATTATATGCCCGCGTGATTGTTGGAAAATCTGAAGATCTCTTCCTCCCCTGCCCCCCAATCTTACTGACCAAGCTACACCCCTGCCCTTTGCCTAAGTCTTGGCTGGTGCCTAAGTCTTGGCTGGTGGCAGCATTGTTTAGTTTTTGAGGTGCATTAGCAGCACCCAGGGGTGATGCTGGCTGGTTACCCCATGTAAGGCCACCTTGTGTTTCCTTTCCTGCACTGACTATGAATCTTCACGACCATTGTGTAGATCGCTTGCACAATAAAAATGGCGAATATTGAAATGAGTGGAGGCCAAAGACTGATATAACCTGCCATGCGCCAATAAATGCTCAAAAACATCTCTGAATGGTGGTTATAGGGTAAAGGCTGGCTGCTGCTCACAGACAAATGAAAAGAAAGCCCAACCCGCCACCCCTTCCTCGCCACGGCGTTGCTACCTTTGATGCATCGCTTGTTCCACAGTAGAGATTTCTGTCCGGGTCCATCAAAACCCCCAAAATGATAGCTGGCCGGCATTCGTGCTTTCTGAAAAGGGCTTTCGCCACACCGGAGAGAGGCACTTTCGGCTGAGGGAGCTCCACATTGGAATCTGGCCTCTTAGGACACGTGGGATCCTAGGTCACTCGTATGTCTTCTCTTAATATAAAAATACACACATGCACCGCTCGTGAACTTTGCCATCCTCCTACCCCGTCTCTGCAGTCCCGGTGGAACTTAAACCCACAAGCCAGCATTTCGATGGCTCAAGTGGTCCCTCAATGAAGTCATGCAACTGACAATCACACTACAATGTAGCTAGACTCCAGCGCCATATTGAAAATACCCATTAATCGACACAGAGTCGTATTGGTGATCCATCTGCAGCATAATAGAAAAGCAACAACGACGTCAACTGTGAAAGAAGCCCGAAAGTGTCTTATCAATCGCAATTCCAGCAGGGTTCCGTTCAGACAATTATCTATATGTGTGGAAATCAAATAACATTCCCAGGATCAACCTTCTTAGACATCAGATAGTTCCTGACATTTATCATCAGCCTCTTCAACTAGATCAGTGCCTGAAGATTTGTCACAGTGATCCTCATAGACACATTGGTGTAATCTATTGATTATTTGGGAGATCAAGGTCTATGGACATATTAGTGGTCATCTGTCTGATCTTAAAGAAGGATGTCATACATGAGTCAGAACAGGGACCCATGAGTGGGCGGCATCTAACTGGGAGCAGTGGGCAAGCCTTGCCTCCTAGAAATCAGTTACGTGATCATTCTCTCCACGGGATATCATCGTTTAGCCCGTCTCTATGGGTGTTCAAACTGAACACCCATCTCTGTTCTCTCTGTAGTAAGATCAATTGTGAATAGTCATTAAGTGCCGCAGATTCCACGATGGGGCACTCCGTGTCATCAGGGGTGCGGTTCATCTACAGGAAGTGCGCACCCATTTTTATAGTGATAGTTGTGCATCTAATCCCGCTTTTGTGTTCATGAATATGTGTTTTTACTGCCCTCACGTCATCCGTACGAATCACTGACAGAAAATCGACTACAAGAATAACAACGTCAAAAATATCAGAGGCGAAATATCAAGATCCAAAATATCGAAGTCCTAGCTACATTTTGGTAAGTACAAAAATATCATAAAAAAATATTGTTGTAAAAAATATTGTTTTTTTAAAATGCCCACTCCAGTGAGTGCAACAGTAGGGGAAGTTTTGGATAGCCTTCATGTCGATATTCTGGTCACAGATATTCTGGATGTCGATATTCTGTCCCTTCGATATTTCTAACTCGATATTTCTGTAGGTCAAAATGAAAAAGTCGATAATATGTCTGTTCACCCATCACTACATATCTTAGTTTGCAAGAACACTGGATCAAATACACAAAGGGACACATGCATCAGTGGAAATAGCGGTCACAAGGGGCAGATTCTGCGAATTTGCCTCTTTGCAATCGCAATTTTTGCATTTGAGATGCATCATACCAAATGCACAAATCGCACTTTGCAATTGCATTTTAAGAATCGCAAATTGCGATGCCTTAAATGCAATGCAAGATTGCATTTAAAATAGTGATTTCGCAATTATGGACCACTAAATACCGATTATTTCAACCTGAATGTATTTAGCGAAAACTTTGAAAAATATACTAAAGTAAATTTTTTAAAGTTTCAGGTCACACACATGCCCTTGGGGCATGTGTGTGCGCAACATGGGTGAACATATCAATTTCAGGGGTGCAACAGGGTGTTCTTTTGACACCCTTGCACCCTTGAAATTGCATGCGCAATTTGCGAGTACCTATTGGGTACTCGCAAATAGCGCATGCAATTCCCATTGATTCCTACGGGCCTAGGACCATAGGAATGAATGGGAAGCCATTCCTTAATTGTGACTCGCAATTTGCGAGTCGCAATTAAGGAATGTTTAAGAATCGCTATTTTGTTTTGCAATTCCTACATGCATAGGCTTTTGCGATTCCTTGAAGATTGCAATTAGGGAATCGCAAAAGCCTACCTTGATGCATGTGCTCCAAAATTCTTTGTGTTGCAGTTAGAGTATTCTTTGAGGGACCATTTCATTCCATCTTCCAATTCACTCTCTTTGTTGTGTTTTGTCAATCTGTATGTATTGCAAAACACACAGGGAGAGTGCTCCCTTAGGAGTGGTGGTCCCCATACACTATACTACTTCTGTACTTTTTTCTGTGGTCTGGTATGGACCAGCATATCTCTCAGGTTCATTGTGTGTTTAAACACAAACCAAGGTGGTCAAGATTAGGTGAGCCACAGTTCACAATGTTCCACCGTTTGTTAATTATCTTCTTGATCTTATTAGAATTGGGAATAAAGGTTGTAACACAAGTTAGTGCTTGTGATGCTTCTTGTGGTCTTTGTTCTAGTAGCACATGCCAGTTGTTATTGCTAGCTCTTTAACACGCCATGTTGATAATTTTGCGAGGGTAGTTTCCAGGGGTGTCGTGAGCCCCCCGCTTTAGCAGCTACACCAGGGTGGAGTTCTTGATGGGCCTCTTCTGTCTGCAACTCGGAAGACAAAGGCTCATAAGTAACGTGAAAGGGTGGGTGGGTGCTCGAGTGAGTGAAAGGATGCATGGGTCTGTGAAAGGGTGGATGGATTAGTGAAAGGGTGAATGAGTGGCTGGATGTATGAATGAGTGAAAGGATGGATGAGTGAAAGAATGCATGTATGAGTGAAAGAGAGGGCGGACTGATCGATAGATAAAGGGTGGATGGATGGTTAAGTGAAAGGATGGATGGATGGATGAAAGAGAGGGTGGATCGATGAGTGAAAGGGTGAATGGATGATGAGAGAAAGTATGGATGCATGAGTAAGTGGAAGTATGGATGGCTGAGTGAAAGAGTGGATGGATGGATGAATGGGTGGAGTAGCAGGGTGAATGTATAGGTGAAGTGAAAGGGTGGATAGATGGATGAGCGAAAGGATGGATGGATGAGTAAAAGGATGGATGCTGGTGCATCGTGAACACCCAACTTTAGCAGATACAGAGAGGGTGAAGTTCTTGATGGCCTCTTCTGTCTGCAACTTGGCAGAAAAAGGTTAGTGAGTGATTGGATGGATGGATGTGAGTGAAAAGGTGGATGGATGGGGTGAATGAGAGGATGGATCGGTTGATGGATGAATGAATGAAAGGCTGGATGTAAGAATGGAAGACTGAAAGAATGTATGGATGAGTGAAAGGGAGGGTGGATAGATGTATTGATGAAAGGGTGGATGCATGGATGAGGGATATGCTGGATGGATGTGATGAGTGAGTGAGTGAGTGAAAGGATGGATGGCTGGGATGAGTGAAAAGGAGGTTTCAGGGCGGGACACAGCACTGAATCCGCTCCCCTATGGGTCACAGAAAATCTTAAACGCCTCCTTGATGAGGGCGGTACTGCAGCACTCGTTTTATTAGATCTCAGAGCGGCTTTCGACACTGTGTCCCATTCCATCTTCATGGAAAGGCTAACGTGGCTTTGTCTTCAGGGTACATCGCCAGCCTGGATGTCTTCGTTCCATGAAGACCGCTCATTTCATGTCTTCTCAGGCAGTGCTAGATCAGAGGCGCGTGACCTCACTTGTGGCGTTCGGCAGGGCTCGGCTTTAAGTCCGATGCTCTTTAATATATACGCGCACCCCCTCGCGGAGGTGGTAGAAAGTTGCGGTTTATCTGTGCTCTTGTATGCAGACGACACGCAGATCATCTTTGCTCTGTCGTCTGTACAGAGAAATTGCACCGAACCATGAACCTATGCTTCAGCGCGGTCTCCGCGTGGATGGGTGTAAACTCACTCAAGCTCAACGGTGAGAAGACGAAAGTCATGGTTTTGGGGAAAAATCCCCAATTATGGAGTCCTCAGCACTGGCCGGAGGCTCTGAGTAGCCTTCCGGTGTTGTCATCTAAGGTAAAGAACCTCGCTTTCTGACTGGATGAGAGGCTAACCAGGAGGCCACGGGTAGCCAAGGTGAGCAGCCCTGCTGTCACCCACATGCTGTCCCTGGCGGTGCACGTGACAGAGACTTGCTGGCAGTTCTCTGCGGCCGGCTCTACATGCTGCTGGGACTGTGAGGGACCTCCCTGCACGACACTGCGGGCCCACGGGGGTGTCCTGTGTCCATTGATGATGTTACGAAGCTAGGATCCCTGCTCGTGACGCAGCGACCTCGGAGGCCCCGGTGCTGTGGTTAGTCTGGCTGCCTGGTGAGTGAGGTTCCGACCTGCTGCTTTGGGCCCTTGTTACATTTGCGGAGTGGCTGCACTGTGCACACCTGGGATATGGGACTCTGGTGCAGCCTCTTGTGGGGGTGTGTAGGAGGGCTGGACTCATTCCCCCCCCCCCCTCAATCTTCTTCATCGCCTAGAGCACACAGCCTAGACTGCTACTCAGATGTGGCCCCTATGAGCGGTCTTGCTCCATGCATTAATCTGGCCCCTTGTTCTTGCGGAATGAGGTCAGTGATGTTCTGGGGCTGCTCAAAATTGATTATACCCTGAGAAGCGAAGGTTCCTTTGCCTGCTCTCGCCCATATCTTTGCTACAGGTTTTGCAACCAGCGCTTAGTAGGGTAGTAGCCTCGTCCCTCACGCCTACACAGCCACTACTCCTAATTGGAGGCGTCTTCTGCTCATCCTGGTGATATTGTTTATCCTTCTTGTGAGTGGCTTGTTTTTGTGCTCTGGGGCACGCAGAGTCTTGGTTGGATCCCTCTACCATAACTCCTCTCTGGGAGCGCTGCTGCCTGGAGGGCCATGCCACGCAACAAGGCAGGCAAAGAGGCTACACTGTCCCTAAAAGAGGATCCTGTCACCTCGTTGTGGAGCAAAGCTGGTCCCACCGCCTCTGCATCTATGGTGTTCTCATCAGAAAGCCCTGAGGATCCTCTCACCCGACCTATTATGACGCAATTTCTGCAGGAAATTAAAACTGAATTTGAATCTCTTAAATCTGACGGCCAGACTTTTATTAAGGAAATCTGAAAGGAGGTCACAGACATTGGGGAGAGGGCAGATGACCTTGAAAAAACTGTGGACACCCGTACTGAAGACCAGGAACAGCTCTGGCAGGGCCCAGCCCAGATCCCCATCCTGACAGCGGAGATCGAGCACTATATCTGACGCCCGGTGGAGCTGCTCTGTTCAGCTATTGAGGAGATCGGCCTTGGTTCATCCCATGACCGTCACCTACCCAGACAGACTTTCGGCACAGTTTTTCTCCCCATCTCCCTGTCTTGCCCACCCCCCCCATCGTATTTCTGTGACTCTGCTTTTTCCTTGTCTCCTATCTATTCCTATTCAGCATTCTTTCGTTCTTTGTCTACTTACTTGCTCCTAACCCCGCTCACCTGAATCTTTCCCCTTCCCCGCTTCACCGCCTAGCCCCCTGTCCTTTTGTGCCCTTTGACTAAGCACTCCTTCTCCCCTTGTTGAGGAAAGATCCAATATTTATACTCTGGAGTCTCAGCGAATCCGCTGAGAGAGTCCACAGCGCCAAGGGAGCCACTCACAATTGAGGTATGGTATGGCACCCCTCGCCAAAGCACTCCCTCTCCCCTTTTTTGTGGAAGGATACAGTATGCAGGCCTTGGAGTCTCAGAGACTCCTCTGAGAGAGTCCACTGCGTAAAGGGAGCCTCCCGCAACAGAGATAGGGACATTATACCACTCCCCCTGGGATCACGGCTTACTGGACTTTGGGCGCAGCTTTGACTCGTCTACCGGTTTGTGTCCCTGTCATCCTCCCCCTCCTCTTGCCATGCCATATCTCTAACCCTCCCCTCCTCTTTTCCTCCTCAACTCTCTGTCTACTTCCGCTGCTCTTACCCCCCACTCCCTGGAATATCTCCCCTTGACAGCTTTTTCCCCCTACCTATATGTTCCTTTTTGTTTGTCTCAACCTTACTTGTAACTAAAATTGCCATGCTCTAATAACTGTGTAACCTTTGTAAAGCTGTAACCTACAATTTATTGTCTGATCCCATGTAAAGCGCTCTAATACCTCCGGGTCTAGCCAGCGCTATATAAAACCTTTTTAAATAAAAAAATAAATAAAAGTGGCTTCTACTTGCTTCGCTGTACTGACTTCGGTAAAAAAAAACAGTGATGCAATCTCTGATCTTGTCGAGAACTGACTTTGGTTGACTGTGGACAAGCAAATACAGTTCAAAGATTCGGCACAGCCCTACGATCAGGGGCAGCTCCTCCACTATGGCGGCAGAGCGTCCCCCCACTGTTGCTACCCAGCAGAGGCAACAATGAAAAATAATATGATGATTAAATAATTTTATGACCATTTTCTTTTTCACCTTTGTCTCTACTGGGTAGTCAAGTCTCAGGGCCGGGCCATCCCCCTGAGCTTCAGGAGGAGGATTTGTGGACCAACTAAGAAAGCATGATGGTTTGGCCAGCCATTTTAGGCCGGCCAAACTGACATGCGCACTTAGCATTCCTCCACCTGGCTGTGTTGTACAGCCAGGTGGAGAAAAGCCACAGGCTCACAGGCACTGTTTGAGCTGCAAACCAGGCCGATCAGACCAATCCCAGCTCTTTTCTCATGCTTGGAATAGTAATCCCAGCATGAGAGAAGAGCTGGGATTGGGTGAGCCACTTGGTTTGCCGCTCAGACACTACCTGGGAGCCTGGTGGGAATAGTATTCCCAGCATAAGAGAAGAGCTTTGGCTGGCATCTGGGGGCCTGCGCAGTGTGCACCAGTCGAGGATCAGGAAGGAGGAAGACGGAGCATACGTAGCGTCAGGTAAGTCATAATTTATTTAGTTATTTATATATATATATATTTTTTTAAATATAATAACGTCCCCCCCTCCCTTGCCCCCCTGCCAAATCGCATCAGAAGCAGCAAACACTGCATCGGGTGCAACAACCACTTCCCACGATACATTCAAGATCTGGTTGCACCTTACCCGCCCAAACATATGCTCCGGTCATCAAACCAGCCCCGCTGTAAAGTGCCTACTATTTGTCTAGTGCGTATGGGGGGCGGTCGTTCTCGTACCTGAGCCTGAAGCTATGGAACAACCTTCCAGAATCGTTGCGAAGCCGCTCCTCCCTCATGGAGTTTCGCAAGGGAATGAAGACCTGGTTGTTTTAATTGAGGACTGATGTCACTCTACCTGGGTTAAGCGCCGGAAACCCCCAGGAGTAGCTGAACGCACTCCAAGGCGCAATAATAAAGGGTGGATGTGTGAATGGGTAGATGGAGAGATGGATAGTGAAAGGGTGGATGGGCGGATAGATAGATGGATGGATGAATAGATACATGTAATGGATAGTTTTGGAGATTGATGGGCAGATATATATAGAATGTTGAAAGACTGAATGATGGATGAAAGAATGAATGGATGACAGAATGGTAGATATCAGCAGGTGGATGGAAGGTTAAAAGGATGAATGGATAGATGCTTGGATGAAAAAGACAAGAGAGCTTTTCTGGGGAGGGTTGTGATGACTTGCTTTGTTTGCTTTATTCCATAAGACTTTCGGTTCAAAGTGGGGGGTATTTAAATTTTCTGGCTACTCCCTTAGTAGCTTCTATTATGCAGTTTTCTTTCAGTATATCTGCCTGTAGATCAAAGTTCTTTAATTCACTACAGTTTCTTCTGATCCTCAGAAATTGGCCAAACTGCAAGTTATTTCTCAATGATGCAGTATGATGGCTGTCAAAAAGTAACAGACTGTGATGGACTGTGGGTTTCCTAAAAGTCTTGGTTTTCAACAGGCCCTTGTCAATAGTAATGGAATGTATGCTGCTACTATGCTCTCTATTACTCCGCAGTAGGTTACAACGTGGACGTTACATGATACAACGTCCACGTTGTTACCACACATGGCTTTACATCACAAGTCGTTTCTACGACTTGCTCTAGATGGCGCACTGAATTTAGGAATAGTATTAATTACTATTCCTACTCCAGTTAGCGCAACAGCAGGTAATGTGTTGGATTTAAAATCCAACACATTCCCTGGTGTTGCGCGCCATCTAGCGCAAGTCGTTGAAACGACTTCCGATGTAATGCCATGCGTGGTAACAAAGCGGACGATGTAACGTCCGCGTTGTAACCTACCTGTGTGGTCTTACCAGCATTGCAAACGTTGTTTCCTATAGTAATGGTTTATTCCCAAAAGGACCTTATGAATATTTCGTGTTGTGAAGGATCTGTGGCACGGACAGATCAAAATTAGATCTGATTGGCTGCCATAACATCAACAAAGATGTTGTGCAGCTATTTTAGGACTTAGGGACTTACAGGTAGATTCATCAAGCATTTTTGCGAGCGCAAACGGTGCGAATCGCAAAATTCGGCTGTTTGCGCCCGCAAAAATGGCATTTGAGATTCATCAATGGTTCATGAACTCGCAATTTGAAAAATCGCAAATAAGTGCGATTTCTCAAATTGCGATCGCATTTAAGGAATCTCAATTTGAGATTCCTTAAATGCTATTCATGAACCTTTTAAAAATTGCGAATTCGCAATTTGTGGCCGCTATTTACCGCGAAGTCTGACTTCGTGGTAAATAGCAAAAACTTGTATGTTACACACACACATGTCCTTTGGACATGTGTGTGCGCAACATCAGGCTACATTAACATTTCAGGGGTGCTACAGGGTGTCCTTTGGACACCCCTGGCACCCTTGAAATCGCATCCTTATTTGCGATTAGCAAATTGCCTATAGGCCCATAGGAATGAATGGGGAGTTATTCCTTATTTGCGATTAGCAATTTGCTAATCGCAAATAAGGAAGCTGTAGAAATCGCAATTATTTTTGCGATTTCTACATGAATCCCGTTTTGCGAGTCTTTAATAGCGATTCCTTAATAATCGCTATTAAGGACTCGTAAAACGGGACATTGATGAATCTGGCCGTTAGTCCCCGTGTCCTTAAACAAATATTAAAGAAACCTCTAGGGGAACAGGGCAGGGATACCCTAAGCCCCTATGGCTGGTGGGGGCTCTGGGACTCCCCTGGGACCAAAAAAGTTATTTTATTTTTAACAGTACCATAAATCTGTGGGTCTGCTGCAAACATAAGCCCCCCAGGGTGGGACAGCGCCCGGGTGGTTGGTAAGACAGTGTGAACCATTATGTCTCAATAACGAACGAACGGATTTACACCAAATCACAAAAGGAACAAAATCTAGCTTTCTGCTAAATATGGCATAATTCTGTTCAGCCGTTATGGCTAAAGTCGTGTCTAATTTTCCTATGGAAGATTGCATTGATAATAAAAACCATTTTGGAAAACCCCTCTATTTCTCTGCATCCCCTTGATGAATCACCCGGAAACAAATCCGGAAGAAGCGGAGGTGGGTGAGACTCTTTTTTGGAAAGTTTTGTGAAGATTCGTCAAACAGCTGCAAAGTTATTAGCAAAGAAAGAATTTCCTAACTATAACTACCCATTGGCAACAGATGCAGAGTATTTGGTTCTGTTTAGCGACGTCTCTGGCCCCGCCCCAATGCACTCCAGAACACAGTTCAATTACTCTTTTTATGCACTTCAGCGGCTGTTTATAATCCATTAGCAGTGTGTCTTACGTAAGGCAGTGAACATGCATTGTAAGTGTTCGGAAAACCTTACTTGACTCGAGTGGTTTACCAGGATGACAAATTGCTCACTTCCACTCAACCACAAACTTCTCAGAAACACTTTCCCCAGGAAGGTATTTCTAAACTTCCTCATTGTTAAGAACTTCCTAAGAACACTCACAAGTTCCACCGAATTCTATTTTTGCTCCTCATTTATTCAGTGTCTTGAGCGCGTAAGGATAGCAGTTTTTACTTTATGGACTAATAGTGTAACTATTCTAAGGGCTCTTTAACACCCTGTGGGTGGATGCTTGGTGGCTGGTACCTGTGACACTGCTTTTGTTAACCATGGGCTCAGTGGTCATGAAGACAGTGGTAGGAACAGGAAGTTGACAGGCCTCTTTGAAGTTACTTGGGGTGGCACAGGGGCCAGGTGCTATCTCTGGCTAGCCCTATGATGCTCCTACACTGGGCTCTTTACTTTTGGTAGGTTTCTCTCCTTTACCTTCTAACCCCTCATTACAAAACAGGAGGCTGTTCAGGGCAAGAGAGGAAATAGGTCAACCTTCTGATGTCCTCCAGGGACAAACATTTTGGGCCCGATTCACAGAACTAACTTAAGACAAAATCCTAAACTTACTACTTTTGGTATTCACAGAAGTTAGGATTTTGTCTTCAGTTTGTCTTAAGACAGACTTAAGACAGACTTAAGTTAGGATTTTGTCTTAAGTCTGTCTTAAGTCTGTCTTAAGTCTGTCTTAAGACAAACTTAAGACAAAATCCTAACTTCTGTGAATGACAAAAGTAGTAAGTTTAGGATTTTGTCTTAAGTTAGTTCTGTGAATCGGGCCCAAGGTGACGTCATTTTTGCAAGACTCACAAATTGATGACTCAACATCTCTGAATGGTCTCCAGCTGTGCTGGGACTTTAAAGCGAAGCCACTTCTTCAACAATGCACGAGGTCTCTTCTTCTGAAGCTGCTCAGTAACAATTTAGGGGCTGATTTATATTTTGGCAAAGAGGGTATTTACCGTCACCATGGCAGAGTATTTCACTCCTGCCGTGGCCAGGGTACTCCGCCCACCGTATTTATCCCCCCGCAAACATCTCTTGCATTTTCAGGAACTGACGACACGGCGGTCCCTTGAACTCCTTTGTAAGTTTGACAGGCAGCTCCATTGACATGACAGAGCTGTATGTTAAATGTACAACTGTTTTTAAATTTTCATAAAGAAAATCCAAAGTGAGATTTTCTGTTTTGAAAATAAAAAAATATTGTTTCCCTGGCCATGGGAGTTTCTTTCTATGGCGAGAAGGACATCGAGCACTTTTCAATGCCCCTTGCCGCCAGGTTTTCCTGGCAGTGACAGACATTGAAAACTGGCAGCATGTCCACCCATCTAAATTAAATGGGTGGACATATAGTCAAACCTCTGCCGGCCTGTACTCCGTTTAGCCATAGGAGGGGCTTGACCACAGCAGAGACGGAGTCGTCTCCACCACTATCAAACCTCTGCCTGCCCATACTCCGTCGAGCTGACGGAGGGGCTTGACCACAGCGGAGTCGTGTTCACCGTCGTCAAACCTATTGTATTGTAATTGCATTTATATAGTGCTTACTACCCCTGACGAGGCATTGAAGCGCTTTTTCAGCGAGTAGCACGCTACTCCGGGACCCATAAAGGATTAGTGTTGAATTAGTATTGTAAAATATGAAAGTAATTTAAGTGGTGGATAGCTTAGTCAGTTATTTGGATTTGGAAGGATAGCGGAAGGATAGAAGAGGAAAAAAGGTTTGTATTTATATAGCGCTTGTTACCTCTGATGGAGTGTTGAAGCACTTTTTTGACGAGTAGCACGCTACTCCGGAAACCCATAAAGGATTAGTGATGAATTAGTATGATGAAATATGAAAGTAATTTGAGTGGTGGATATTAGTCAGTTATTTGAAGTGAGAAGGATAGCGGAGGGATAGAAGGGGAAGAAAGGTTTGCATTCATATAGCGCCTGAAAGCCCTGATGGGTGTTGAAGCACTTTTCTGGCGATTAGCACGTTACTCCGGAACCCATAAAGGATTAGTGTTGAAAATTACTATAGTGAAGCATGAAGTAATTTGAGTGGTGGATATGTTATTCAGTTTTTTGGATTGAGAAGGGTAGGGGAGGGATAGAAGAGGGAAAGAGGTTTGTATTTATATAGTGCTTGCTACCCCTGATGGGGTTTTGCCTGGCTCTAAATAGGGCGGGCTGACCATTATGTTGGCGGGGAGGGAACTATGCCAAATCTACAAAGCCTTAAACAGACCAACGAACTTGAAATATCCCTCCATTTTTGCTGCAGAATCAGGCAATCTAGAAATCCCAGTGGCAACTAAAACAGGGCCCAGCCCCTTGTGCCCCCCCCTTCCATGCTATGGGAGGGGCACAGCCTGCAGGGCCTGAAGCTGGACTCCAGCTTCAGCTAAATGCTGGCACACAAGGCTCTGGGTTCCCTCCTGCCCACTGGTGACGGCTGTGCCAGGGGCTGATGGCTCGTGGCAAAGAGAGGGACAGAACTCTATTCCTTGTATCCCTGAGGGAGCCTTGCACTTTAGGGCATTAACCAGGCCAACTCGACGGCTCCACGGTGTGTCACGGGCTACCAGCTCTCTGCACTCGGTCACCTACTAAAGAGCCAATATCACACAGTGAGAAGAAGGTGAGCTGGAAACCTCTGCATAAGGTGAGATACCAGCTTGTTTGCAGAAGCTCTGAACATCTATAAAATCACAGGTTGTACATCCACCAAGGGCCATGGGAAGTGGCTTCCATAGCATGTACTTGTATATTTTGGGGAGGGCAGAGAGGCTGCTCATGGCACTTAGCCATACTCCCTCGACATGGCACCCTCCCTCTATGACTCCTTCATACACTGATGGCCGCAATAACCCACCCCCTCCAGGGCACACCTGCCCTCTTACGGGCTGACGCGGTTGGTAACTCTGCGGAACGCCGACTTCTAAGACGGAGTACTCTCCGTGAGACGGACAATTCTTTTCTTCTTCTTACGAGCACTGTGTATTTAACATGTCTGCAACATACTGATAAGATTGTCGTTGCAGGAACGTCCGGAATGGCTTCTAAAAGAATGATATTTCTTTTTGGGTTTTAACTTAAATTGTTATAAGTGCTGTAGTTCTTCTATAGCAGATATCCCGGTTTCTGATTCATCTGGATAATAAGCGACCGTGCCCTGAGGAAGTCTTGGGTGAAAGCCCATACAAGACGAAACACGTGTTGGCTTTGAGCGGCTATCAGTTGTGGAAACAAAGAATAGGAAAACTGAAATACTCACCTGATTTGAAAAATAAATTAAGAAGAACACTGAAGAAGACCACTGTGGACTTATTGTTGGTGATAATACGAATATTGCTCAGGACATTGATTTTGTTTGACAGCTCTGCATTAACACTTGGACTTCAGGGTACAATTCTACGTCTCTCCACCATCTGAATGATCCATCTGTGAAAGTATCGCGAGAAACAAAATCTCAATTGGACACTTTTTCCTTCAAAGTTGTCTAATCTTTCCAACAGTATACTTGCTTCATTATTTTACAAAAACATGTTCACAGTTTGTCAGAGTGCAAAATGTATACGATATATTTTTAGCAAAAAAGCTCCATTTCTGCTTTTGAAGGTGTCTTTGTACACCTGCACATGTGTTTTATACAATTTAAGTGGCTTTAAAACACTACCAAGGGGTGTGTATGTCTCATTGCTGCCGCAAAGGCGATGTTGGGTCTTGCCCTAAGATAGTTTGAGCTGTCTGTTGTCAAAAGGTCTGTTGTGGACAAAACAAATACTTACAGTGGGTTTTGGGTCAGCCCATTACTTATCATTGGCTGGCTTTCTTGTGAATTCCGCTTGTTTGCTTCTTACTAGAAGGTTTTCCTTCATCTTCCTGTGATTGTCAGTCCCCTGAACGTAGCTTCTTTACAATCCTTTTGATTGAATGACTTATATCCTTCCACTGCTTACATTTGGAGAACTACTTTTAGGTTCAGCCTGCTAGAGGAAACAGCTGTCTGATTAAAAAAGACATACAGTGGGCTTACCGAGAACATACAAGGATTTGGAGCCCGACCTTTGCTTACCTTTGTTTGACTTTCCTGTCACTCTCATTTGCTTGCTTCTTATTCGTGTCTCAACTTGTCAGTCTTGTGTTTGTCCCTCCCATGGAAGCAGAGCCTTTTTACTATCTCTCTTGATTGGCTGACTTCTAGGCTTCCACTGCTTGCTTTTCAAGCACTACTTTTTTCTTTTTGGTTAAATACTGTCTGAGAGAACATGTGTCTTCCAGTTGTCACACTTTTGTAGTACTCTTCACAAGTACTCTGCTTTGCTTACTGTCGCTGGTCCCCTTAATGTTGCATTCAGTCTACTGTCCTACCCCATTGCTTTTGCTATTAAACATGTTGGGCCTCATTTATGAAAAGTGACGCATCGCTGCGTGAAAACAGCGATGCGTCACTTTTCACTGCGCCCTCCTTGCAACACCAATGGTGCATCATATTTACAGTATGATGCATCATTGCGAAAGGAGTTACAGATACGTCAGTATTTCTGACGTATCTGTATGGCGCAAAAGTGACGCATTGCTGGAGTGTGTTTTGTGATGCAACTCCAGCAATGTGTCCTTTCACATGGGGCAAGCCCCATGTGACAGGGCCTGCGTCAGTCTTACGTCTGCTGTGAGGCAGGCGTAAGAAATTGACGCAATTGTGTCCTAGAAGTGGCGCAGTGAAATCACATAGATTTCACTGCGTCACTTCTACGACCCTTTCTTGTGTCAGAACGCCCACCCTGCATACATTATACCTGGCGCAGGTATAATGTGGCGCAGGGGTTTAAAAAGTGACGCATCTACCTAGATGCGTCACTTTGTAAATATGGCTCAACAAGGCACATTTTTTATGGCACTGGTGTGTCACAAAAAGTGACGCACCGGCGGCTTAAAAGTGACGCACGGCCTCATAAATGAGGCCCGTTGTTTCTTCAACCCATTCCTTCCCTCTCTGTTGCTTCCGCCCCTGCTCTTCATGATGTTTTTCCCCGACCTGCGCCCTCCTTTTCTGTTGCCAATGCTTCTTCTCTCTACCAACTCATGTTGCTCCCCCAACTGTGTCCTGTGTTGTTCCTCCTCACCCACGCCCATTGTGTTGCTCCCCCCATCTTCCCCCTCTGTGTTGTCCCCCTCCATGCATTAAAACTAAACAGCTTTCACACATTTTTTCCTTTTTATTTGCAGATTCATCTCAGGTCTGCAAATATATATATATATATTATAAAAAGCAGCCTCATAGAGTTTTTTTATTGTTTATAGTGGCGGATGCTATGGAACATAAGTGGTGAGGCGGGGGAGAAGAATTGATAAGATCACTTACCTGCTGGCCACTGCCTCTCCTCTGTTCTCTTCTGTTCCTGTCGACTCCCAGCAGCACACAGGCTCACAGACTCCCCCAAACCAATCACGATGCTGCTGTCCTCCTGGTAATTGCATTACCAGCAGAAAGAGCAGCTTCGTGATTGGTCTGAGCAGCCTGGTTTGCCTCTCAGAAAGTGCCTGGGAGCCTGTGACTGTTCTCTATCCAGCTGTGCAACACAGCCAGGTGGAGAAATGCTAAATGCACATGTCAGTTTGTCAGTCCTTAGACGGCTGGCCAAACCATCATGCACACTTATGGCGCCCCCACTCCTCCTCCCTTTTCCATGACAACAGCCTAGCCCCGCCCCACCCTAAACTGGCTCAGCACTGAAAAATAAAATGATAATAACATTGTGTTTTTATGATTTTCTTTTTTTCTCTTTGCACTGCTCAGAGAGCACTGGAACGTCGTTCCTCCACCTTAATGGAGGAGCCGCCGCTGCTTATTTAGCCTTGCTGCACAGCATCGGGGATTCTATGCAGCATGACTAAAAACCATTGATAAAGGCAATAGGTGTCAAAGGCAAGACCTGTTGTCTTTGCCAAAGGTTGTTTTTTGCCTTTAGCATTCTGAGTGCCTGTCCTTTTTTGCTCTCTTTTGCTGTTCCCTGAGTGATACTTCCTTCCCCATTCACAATCCAACCCCCCACACTCTCTGTGGTGTTCTGCCGTCCCTCTCCAGCTCGTCCATTGCTTCCCCCCCTGCCCTCCACATCCATCACAGCTCCCTTCCATTGCACTGCCTCACTCCTCCCTATTCACCATGCTGCTGAACTGCAGAGTTTACTTACACACCCCATCCCCACTGCTCCACCATTAGTCCCCCTCCATCTCATTTATTTTATTGACTTTTAAAACCTTTTATGAGGGTTTGGCAGCTTAAATTTGCTACTGCATGATTCATTACTGGAAACATGCCTTCATAAAACTTTTGTGTATTTTTTAGCTACTACTCCAAGGGCATCCACCATCTTGGAATGGTAAATTTAAAGAAAAAATGGTGGCCGCGGGATGGTGAATTTGGCACATGCATGGCGACACATGAGATACTTATGTTATCACACTTGGCCTGCTGCAGAGTCATGACACATACATATACACATGTGATGACGCATGTACATGACTACTACATCATGCTTCTTTTCAGCATCACTAATGACCTTTTTGGGTTGAAGCCTATTAGACAGCGCAGCTCTCTGGTTATGAAAAGGCTTCTAGCGGGCATTCCAAAAGCTTCACTGGGAATTCATTCCACCCATTGCTTACCATTGTGGTTTGCGGTTTCTTCTCATCCTCCAGCCAGCCTCCCATCCTTGCGTCCTTGTTCATAGGGACATGGCTGAGTAGAAGCCAAGGTTTCAGCTCATCCTCCAGCCAGCCTCCCATCCTTGCCTCTGTGTTCATAGGGACATGGCTGAGTAGAGGCTGAGGGTTCTTCTAGGCCTTCAGCCAGCCTTCCATCCTTGCCTCTGTGTTCATAGGGACATGGCTGAGTAGAGGCTGAGGGTTCTTCTAGGCCTTCAGCCAGCCTCCCATCCTTGCCTCTGTGTTCATAGCGACATGGCTGAGTAGAGGCCGAGGGTTCTTCTAGGCCTCCAGCCAGTCTCCCATCCTTGCCTCTGTGTTCATAGGGACATGGCTGAGTAGAGGCTGAGGGTTCTTCTAGGCCTTCAGCCAGCCTCCCATCCTTGCCTCTGTGTTCATAGGGACATGGCTGAGTAGAGGCTGAGGGTTCTTCTAGGCCTTCAGCCAGCCTCCCATCCTTGCCTCTGTGTTCATAGGGACATGGCTGAGTAGAGGCTGAGGGTTCTTCTAGGCCTTCAGCCAGCCTCCCATCCTTGCCTCTGTGTTCATAGGGACATGGCTGAGTAGAGGCCGAGGTTTCTTCTCGGCCTCCAGCCAGCCTCCCATCCTTGCCTCTGTGTTCATAGGGACATGGCTGAGTAGAGGCCGAGGTTTCTTCTCGGCCTCCAGCCAGCCTCCCATCCTTGCCTCCTGGTTCATAGCGACATGGCTGAGTAGAGGCCGAGGGTTCTTCTAGGCCTCCAGCCAGCCTCCCATCCTTGCCTCCTGGTTCATAGCGACATGGCTGAGTAGAGGCCGAGGGTTCTTCTAGGCCTCCAGCCAGCCTCCCATCCTTGCCTCCGGGTTCATAGGGACATGGCTGAGTAGAGGCCGAGGGTTCTTCTCGGCCTCCAGCCAGCCTCCTATCCATGCCTCTGTGTTCATAGGGACATGGCTGAGTAGAGGCAGAGGGTTCTTCTAGGCCTTCAGCCAGCCTCCCATCCTTGCCTCTGTGTTCATAGGGACATGGCTGAGTAGAGGCAGAGGGTTCTTCTCGGCCTCCAGCGGGGCTCCCATCCTTGCCTCCTGGTTCATAGGGACATGGCTGAGTAGAGGCCGAGGTTTCTACTCGGCCTCCAGCCAGCCTCCCATCCTTGCCTCCTGGTTCATAGCGACATGGCTGAGTAGATGCCGAGGGTTCTTCTTGGCCTCCAGCCAGCCTCCCATCCATACTTCTTGGTTCATAGGGACATGGCTGAGTAGAGGACAACGTTTCTTTGTTATCCTCCAGCCAGCCAGTTCCCATCCTTTTATCCTGGTTCATAAGGACATAGCTGAATAGAGGCCAAGATTTCTTCTCAGCCTCTAGCTAACTTCCCATCCTTACCTGCTGGTTCATAGGGACATGGCTGAGTAGAAGCCGAGGTTTTGTCTCATCCTCCAGCCAGCCTCCCATCCTTGCCTCCTTGTTCATAGGGACATGGCTGAGTAGAAGCCAAGGTTTCAGCTCATCCTCCAGCCAGCCTTCCATCCTTGCCTCCGTGTTCTTAGGGACATGGCTGAGTAGAGGCCGAGGGTTCTTCTCGGCCTCCAGCCAGCCTCCCATCCATGCCTCTGTGTTCATAGGGACATGGCTGAGTAGAGGCCGAGGTTTCTTCTCGGCCTTCAGCCAGCCTCCCATCCTTGCCTCTGTGTTCATAGGGACATGGCTGAGTAGAGGCCGAGGTTTCTTCTCGGCCTCCAGCCAGCCTCCCATCCTTGCCTCCTGGTTCATAGCGACATGGCTGAGTAGAGGCCGAGGGTTCTTCTAGGCCTTCAGCCAGCCTCCCATCCTTGCCTCCGTGTTCATAGGGACATGGCTGAGTAGAGGCCGAGGGTTCTTCTCGGCCTCCAGCCAGCCTCCCATCCATGCCTCTGTGTTCATAGGGACATGGCTGAGTAGAGGCTGAGGGTCCTTCTCGGCCTCCAGCTAGCCTCCCATGCTTGCCTCCTGGTTCTAGGGTATGGCAACAATGGGGCGACCCAGTGTCCCTCAGAACCTGGGAATAGATATAATAAGCTACAATGGTTCTGTCGGGGAGAACCCAATTACTTTGAAAAGAACAAGAAGAGTGGCTGGATACCTATTGAATAAGTATAACAAGTATAGCATTTACATGGGTTAGTTCATAAAACGTGTTGCAAAAGCGTTGGAACACAAACCAAGTGACGTAGTGACACCGATTAAAGCAAAACACCTACTAATAACTGCTTGCAAAAGGCTCTTCTTTTATATCAATTAAATGCATAAATCCAGTATATACAGGAAATCGGAGGACTGTCAATACAAGGAATACTGATCAAGTGATACGTGATAAGGTGACATTGAGTGCACAGTGAAAATGGTGCAGTGTATATATACTAGGTGTTAATATGTACAATTATTTACACAGGGGAATAGAATGCGGTCAGAATGAAGGTGGACAATAGCAAGACTTCTGCCTGGACAGCATTTAATTTGTGTCCTCCACGTCTTGGAAGTAAATACCCCATTGTGTTAGGTAAGCCTCAATTTGGTTTCTATAAGTGCCATTTAGCTGCCTTAGCTTCACTTTTGTTACCTAGTCTTGACTCAGTGTATTTCTCCTCAGGGTTCTCACTCTATGAAGCCGTCTCCTCTCCCTGAACTTATCTGATGTTTGCAGGTAAGTCTCGTCATCTATGCACTATGTCTCTGCGTTCCCCCTTGGGAGCTGTGCCAGGGCTCAACTTTTTTGATCTAATTTTTAGATCCTCTTATGTCCTCTACCCTGGAAGAGATGCCTCAGCGAATCATCCAAACCTTTGGGTGAGTAATAGGACACCCCCTAGTTACCTAGCAGCCTCGCCCCTCACATTGGAACACAATTGTGAATTCTCTTCTGCTCATTTTTTAGGCTGTCAACACTCCCACTTGTCCTGAAGAAGACCCGCCATGACACTCCAATAATGCCGTGTCAGAGTCGAAACATTGACGAATACAGATGGTTCAGATCAATCAAATCTCTGGTTGTCAAATCAATAATCGAACTTGCTGTTCACCAGAGCTATTGTCTACCTTCATTCTGACCACATTCTATTCCCCTGTGTAAATAATTGTACATATTATCACCTTGTATATATACACTGCACCATTTTCACTGAGCACTCCATGTCACCTTATCACGTATCACTTGATCAGTATTCCTTGTATTGACAGTCCTCCGATTTCCTGTATATACTGAATTTACGCATTTAATTGATATAAAAGAAGAGCCTTTTGCAAGCAGTTATTAGTTGTTGTTTTGCTTTAATCGGTGTCACTACGTCACTTGGTGTGTGTTCCAATGCTTTTGCAACACGTTTTATGAACTAACCCATGTAAATGCTATACTTGTTATACTTATTCAATAGGTAAACAGCCACTCGTTTTGATCTTTTCAAAGCAATTGGGTTCTCCCCGACAGAACCATTGTAGCTTATTATATCCTGGTTCAAAGGGACATGGCTGAGTAGAGGCTGAGTTTTCTTCTCGCCTGCAGCTAGCCTATATTCCTTGCCTCCTGGTTCATACAGCATAGCTGAGTAGAGGTTGCGGGTTCTTCTCGTCCTTCAGCCAGCCTCCATTCCTTGCCTACTGGCTCATAGAGCATGGCTGAGTAGAGGTCGAGGTTTCTTCGTGGCCTCAGCCAGCCACTGGTACAGTAGGACATGGCTGGCTAGATTAGGATGCTTCTTCTCGGCCTCCAGTCAGCCTCCCATCTTTTGTATCTTGAAGGTTCTTGCATTGAGCTGGTTTAGATGGGACCTGGCTGGCTAGAGGTCAAATTATATTCTGGGTACCCAGCCTGCCTCCCATCCTTGCATCTTGAAGGTTCTCCTCTCCTATGGTCTTGGGGATGACTTGGTGGGTGTGACTGGGTAAGTTTCTTTGAAGAAAAACTAAAGGAAAGGATGGATGGACCATTGACAATACAAGCACTCACCCCCAGTCAACTGATCTGGGTTTAATCCATCACCGTTCTTTAGCCCACTCTGCCACCCCAGTTCAGACATGGCTATATGCAAATCAGTCTGACCCTGTGCCTCATGGGAACAGTCCAGCCCGAACTGCCAAGCCATGCTTTCCCTGGACCAGAAACAAGCATCCTGGGACCGGTTTCTGGCATTTCAACCGTCTTCAGCCCGGCTTGCTTGAATCCAGTGGCAAAGTGAGCAAGGGACTCACATCTGAACATACCCTGCCAACTTATGGCAAACAAAGAAAAACCGAAGGAAATGATGGACGGAGCGTTGACAATACAAGCACTGACCCCCAGTCAACTGATCTGGGTTTAATCCATCACCGTTCTTTAGCCCACTCTGCCACACCAGTTCTTTGAAGGCAGCATTAAAATTCTACCAGCTGGGAAGTGGGCCTGATCTGAGGTCGCCCGTGAAGAGGTGATGTCAGCAGCGGCTCCCGGTCACCTTGCAGAAGCCGGAATGAACTCCTCTTGCAGATTTGTCGCACTGAGAACTGATCAGTGACATTTTTGTTTAGATTTCATCTAAGTGCGGACAGGCTGCATGGAGCCGTCCACCCTGGGGGCTTTCCTTTGGGAGACATCCATTACAACGCGGTCTTTACACCACGATACGTTTACAACGTGGCCATTACAACGCAAGTCGTTACAACGACATGCACTGGATGGCGCTATACACTAAGAAATAGTATGGTTTAGTATTCCAACACCTTCCCTACTGTTACCCAGACTGGAGTTGGAATAGGAAATCATACTATTCCTAAGTCCAGCACCTCTAGCGCAAGTAAGTCGTTGCAACAACTTGCGTTGTAATGACTGCGTTGTAAACGTATTGCAGTGTAAAGACCGCGTTGTAACATCATACATTATGGGTCCTCGACTTACGCAAAACATGGGAACAATACCCTCCCCCTCAGGACTGTCAAGGGTGGGCATTCTGCCAGGACTCACATAGGACATGGCAGTCAAATGACAATGTGCACAACTGGAGTGAACTATCAGTGCCCCCAGAGAATCCATGCCCAAAGCTTGGTGCCTTGAGGGCTAACCCGTCGAGGAGCTTCCAAGAGGAGATGGCCTTTGTCCCTAACATCATGCAGTGCTCAAGCCAGCCTTTTAATAAATGAAGTGCTAGGCCCAAAGCATCATGCAATGTTGCACGATTTAAAAAATAAACAACAGCAGATCACGACGACCAGCAAATTCACACCCTGGACAAACCCCCCCTCCAGGGCCAGTTAGATGGTTTGGTCTTCTGACAATCAGGAACTTTCTAGAAAATCACAATAAACTCTTTGATGGTGAGTCGGGGTTCCGAGCACTGGAGGGGGGCAGGATTGGAGGCAGGAGGGGAGCTGGGATGACATTGGCTGTTTATGAAGCCCTCTCAATGCTCCATAAGGAAGTCAGGAAACTCTGGACTGGACCAACTGGGAAATGTGCTGGATCCCAGGATGTACTCTCGAGAGGATCTCATTTTAACTATTTCTTTTTTTTTTTTTTTTTTTTTTTTGAAAACCTTTATTGTGCATGAAAAGAAAACAATTACGGGCCTACAACCAGCAGGCCGGCCACGGAGATTATAAGCACAGGCGCGAGCAACGCGGTTACATAGCGGCATCAGGCAAGATAGCAGCAATTAGTAACAGTTACACTGAATGGATTCATGCCGCCAAGGAGAAGAAGCATTGAAGGTTAAATTTCTAAAGTTTCGATTGAAATATAGATCAGTAAAGAATAGAGTCAAGGAGAACTGAGTCCGGACAGTAGCTACATAACATGAGCAGGCGGCATCAATAAGAACAACAGTAGGAAGAACACCCCGTCAATATGGCAGTACCATACAAAACAACAGTAAATGCAGTCCATAGTTACGCACCACCCTCAGTGCCACCCACTTCCTACAAACCCCTATTGCAGACCCAGAACTGAAACCAGCACAAGAAAGCGCAGAAATTAGAGAAATAAGGCCCATAGAAACTAAAAAGAGAAAAACTAAATCTACCCCCCCACCCTACAACAATCCGGAGGCTACGGCCTACCCCCCCCCGGCAAAGTGCCTGTCGCCCAGTAAAGAACCCGAAATATAGAATAAGAAGAGAAGAGAAAGAAGGAAAGATAAGAAAAGAAAGATAGTCACACTTGAATTATCGGGAGGAAGAAAAGAACCAGCCATTCTACCACTCCCAAAAGAGAAAAGGAAACTGGGGGAGGAGCCCTAACACTAACAAGACTCCCGGTCTCCCAGCCACGTAAAGCCCCTTTCACCGAATGAAACAAGAATAACGAGAAGTACACACAACCAAAAGGAGAATGGAATCAGATACATCCGGGACCCCGAGCCAGTACTGGAATGACCACCCCGTCCATAAGGGCAATAGCAGGATACGCACAGACCCACCCCACATGCAAAAATACCAGGATAAACATCAGTAGCAGAACAAACATGGGGAGCTACAATCATTACATACGCCAGAGAGGCGGCACAGTTCGAGATCGTACCAGCTAATCCAACAAAAGTGAACCCCCGAAGACCCCCATCGCTAATCAGGTCGCGAAACGACCACTACACCATGACGCCCAGCAGAAACCCGCCCCAGTCGGAACAAAAAGACAAAATGGCCGCCCTAACAAGAACGCAAACAAAGGAGAGCAAGATGGATGCCACCCTAAACAAATAGCCCCCCAGCCACAAGAAACCTCCACGACCAGCAGACAGGAACCAGAGAGAGCGTGGCGGAGCCGATTGCCCGCAAATTATCAGGGTAGCCAGTATATGGTGCCGACCGTGCCGTTGACAAAGGACACAATATTACGAATGACGCCATGATTGTAAAGCAGAACCACCATTAACAATAATAGAAACAGATGGGGGAAAACAATCCACACCATACATAGAATCCATGCAGCCAGTACGTACAACATTTCAACCCTAATCCCCACCTGGCAAGATACAACCAGGAATCCGTCTAACCCCATCCCGATCTCAGGAGCCCCCCCCGATCCCAGCCCACGATGAATACCGCCCCTCCCCTCAGTAAAATAACCCATGCTAGAAAGCCGGAGGAGGGCCCAGTACAGTCATTCCCGGTCAATCCCGCCATGCAGTCCATCCCCACCTCGTGAAATAGAGAAACAATAACAGTCTCATTTACGGTATGAAACGGGGCGAAACATCCCGGTCCGCACAATCCAACGCATAGTTATAAGTGTTCCAATCCGAGTCCCCGCCAGCCTGTCAGTCCCGGTCATGAAACAGAGGTTTTTCAGCCCTGGCCAGTACGTGACAGTCCCCCTAAGCACAGTGTCCGAGGAGGGCCCGATCCAAACAAAACCGGGAAGTAAAATGGCCACCGTCGATGAAGAAGTGGGAGGTAGGGACAAAATGGAGGTCCAAAGGCATCAGTCGGGCCACAGGTAAGCAGGAGAAGTAAAGTCAAACTCACAAGCCGACAGACAATCCGTCGCTGGGAAGGAGGCACTTGGGAGGCAGCAATCCCAAGGGGATACAGTTGCAGCGTGAATGGAGGTTGGGGAAACAGCAACATCCCCACAATCAAAGTCGCGGACTCCGTTGATGGTTGCAACAATGTATCCCCGGTAATACTGTCAGACCGCCATTCACAGGAGTCGTGGCATCGAAAGATAATCCTCACCTCCCCTTCAGTGCTCGGCACCCCGACATCCCCTTCTGCATCTGACAAAGTCGATCCAGCACAGCGCCGAGAGTCGGCCGATCGGACCCCCTCCGACCGCCGCGCTGCACCGTCGCCCACCTTGCCGGAGAGTGCTCGCCATTCCGCCCTGAGCTCAACTAGCGCATCAAAGATATCTCGGCAGGTCGACTTTATCTGCAAGCACTGCTGCTCCTCAGCGCGAGACAACGTGTACAGCGCGGCTCCCAATCCGATGTCGGGCAGGGGGTTGCTGGTACGAGGCAAGAGTACCGTCGCCGCTGTAGAGAGGTCAGCCGCCATTTCCAATGCCTCGGGAGGTGCACAACAGGAGGGGGGCGATTCCAATCTCAAAGGGTTCGGGTCCGGGCAAGTATGGCACACAGTTCCGGAGCGTAGCAGGGGATAGCACACTGCCGCCGCGATGCAAGTCGGGGCAGTCCAGGGGCGACCCACTCACACTGAACAGCGCAGGTCAGCCTCAGCCAGGGGGACGATCGCAACAAAGGAACACTTCACCACCGTGTGCCGGTCGCACAGGTCGGGGCGCCCAGGTGCATCGAAAGGGATCCGTCCGACTCCCCCAGCGACGGCGCCACAAAAGAATAGATCCACGCCTCCAGGGCTCAACGGTCCGGAGCCGGTCTGGAGGTCCACGGTGGCAGGGAGCGACACTGGTCTCAGAGCCTGGATACGGAGACCGCCGCCCGTCACGACGATATCTCCGGAAATCTGGCAGGTAGGGACCTCGGTGGAACACTGGAAGTTTCAGTGCGGTCTTAGCTACGTTCCGATGTGGTGCGAGGCCGGATTTGCGGGCAGGATATAGGTGCGGAACGCACAAGCTTGCGGAGCCGGGAATCGAGCGTCCGTTCAGGTCGCCATCTTGGCTCCTCCATTTTAACTATTTCTGATGACTGGTTGGTATAGTTTTTCATTTTTGTTTATCATATACACTTCAAAATATGTGTAAGGATATCTACATGCGGTTTATTATTTGTTATTTTTCTCTTTTGAAAAATCAATAAAGAATTGAGATTTTTTTTAATGATGTTCAGATTACCTATGCAAATATAACCGGCGTCTCACTAGACTTTGTATCTAAGCCAAGTAGGCAACTTTCCACGATGCTGCGTACCTAGAACTCGAATGTTCCCAGCTGTGAACCAGGGGAGGGGCACCTTCAAAGTCTGAGGACCCGGGGCACACAGCTGGTTCAGCTGACAATCCTCGTAAGATCTTTCTCTGCAATCCGTGCATTCTTCTCCATACTCAACTCGTCCATTATGACGTCCACATTCCTGCCTGGAGGTCAAAGGTCATGGAATTTGACCTTTAACCCTAATTTGGAAACACAATTGGGCAATGGCTGCTCCCTCTCACGCAACCTTTGAAGGCTCCAAGGAGGGCCTTGCAGGCTAGGTGCGTGCGTCAAGGGCCACCTGCTGCGGGGACCGCACAAGTACTGCGCAAGGCCTTAAGTCAACACCGCAAGTGGGTCGAAACATGTAAACCCAACTGTAACGTGCTGACTATGTGAGCTTACTTTCTAGTTGATTCTGCACTTTATTAGAATTTAGAACTCTACTCCAGCCCAAAACTTGTTATGTAAACCTATCCTCATGCATGTCAGGATTCAGGTTGTTGTTCAGGTGACGCTACAGTAACAGACTGAAGGCTGCGTGCAGTATTATTGGGGGGTAAACATCCTTTACAACGCAACTTATACCACGCAGTGCCTTTACGACGCAACTTTTACAACGCAAACCATTACAACGCATTGCGCTGGGGGGGCGCTCTAGGATAGGGAATAGGTTTAATGAACAATCCAACACCTTCACTACTATCTACGGGGACTGGAGTTGGAATAGTAAATTAAACTATTCACTATCCAGGGCCTAAAAGCACTATGCGTTGTAATGGTATGCGTTGTAAAACTTGCGATGTAAAGGTAGGCGTTGTAAAAGTATGCGTTGTAACTTCATAAATCCGTATTGGGGCCCTCTATGGAGCCAGGGAGCCTGGAAGCGTTCATAGGCCATTTGATACACCTAATACAGCTCAGAGAAACCTTAGCTGATTTTATACTACTGCACAAGGGCCGTTGTGTTCTACATTAGTAAGAATGAGTGGGTCCCCACACCTACTTTATATGCAGTAAAAGGTGGTTCGCTGATTGAGATGTGGGACAGAAATGCGTTGTTCTAGGTAAAAAAAAGACTTCTTCTCACCCTTGCCTTTAGTCTGTGAAGTATTTTTTTGCAGAGTTTAAAGTGCTTGAATAAAGTTTGGCAACTACCATAAGTGCAGTGGGGGTGGGGTCAGTGAATGTGAGGCGAGTCAACAAGAAGTTTATGGGAACTGTTAGTGTAAAAATAAAAAAGATTGGAAGCGTCAGGTTCCCAACAGACTCCGCCCACTTCAACCATTGATTTATAGGGACAATTGATTGTCTGTGAGTGACAGAGCGAACCAATGAGGGGATTGCCCCTCCCCCTCCTGCACTGGTAATAGAGACAGCTCCTGAGGGAAGGGGAGGAGCATATATACAGCCTATCACTAGGGAGAAGAGAGGTGGCCTCCCCCTTAACCCACCTATGAGCTGAGGCAGGCTCCCTAGGGGGAGAGGCAGGAATATTACGTGGAGTGTCAAAACCACTGGCAGAATTGCAATTTTGGCTTCAGCCCTTCTCCTTGCCCCAAGCAAGAGCACCATATTTGTAGCTTCCTCCTCCAGCAGGGCACTGTTTGCTGCACCCTAATGGAGCCTACAAGGAATTTAATTCACCACAGTCTCAAGTTGTTCAAAGATAAATCAGGAGTTATCTTTGAACAACTTGAGACTGTTGTGAATTAAATCCCTTCTAGGCTCTTTTTACCATTGATATTGTCGCCCAAGCCTCCAAGGGTACATTGGGTTCCCCAAACTATTGATTGCACCCTCATGGAGGCGCTATCTGGCCGCTGCTGTGCCTTTTCTTGCAGACACACTGGCCCTGGAGACAGGTAGGTTGTACCACTTAGTAGCACCGATCACTGGCTTCTAGCATTACTCAGCAGGCCTATGGACCAATCACATCAATGCAAAAGCAATCAAGTATCAAACCATCATGAAATGTGACAAGTTACAGGACTGACTTCCATTACTACACCTGCTGCTGTGTCTTGTCGCTGACCACTGTGGCCCACTTTACGCTCTGGCTCTTTAACTACTCAAGACTTACCTCATATTGTAGTGCAGCATTTCTACAGTGTAGGCCTTGGTGAAGCCACAAAGAGTGTTGCAGCTACTCTCTTTGTTGTGCACAGCTGAAGAAGGGTTTCCCCTTTGAGTGGTGAGTTGTGGTGTTGTGTGTGGAGCCTGGAGGTTGTGCTGCAGACCAGGCATCTTACGCATCAAGGGCCAGATGTAGGTAGCCAAATACCGGTCGGTAACGGCCGAATTCGGCCGTTACCGACCGGTATTTGGCTACCGAGATGTAGGGGCAGGTAAACTGGGCAAATCGGTAATTTTACCGAATCTGTAAATATACCGGTCGGTAAATTTACCGACCGGTATTTTTACAGAATTGGTAAAATTGATATGTAGGTGGGACTCTTCTGAGTCCCACAAGGCCTAAGAAATCGGTATTTTACCATCAAATTCAATTTGATGGTGAAATACCGATTCAGGTGTGCATGCACATGTGTGCATGCACACCTATGCCATATGACAGGCAGACCTGCCCTTAGGGCAGGTATGCCTGCCATATGGCCCCCGAACCTTTTTTGGGGGTGCTAGAGGGTGTCAAAGTGACACCCCCTGCACCCTTGCCAAAAATCGGTATTTACCGATCGGTAAATACCGACCAGTAATGCCCCATTCATTCCTATGGGCTTCAAAGCCCATAGGAATGAATGGAGCATTACCGGTCGGTATTTACCGAATCGGTAAATACCGATTCTTAACGATTCGGTAAATGGAACATCTGGATGTTCCTACATACCCCCACTTCTTATTTACCGATTCTTAATTACCGAATCGGTAAAATTCGGTAATTAAGAATCGGTAAATAAGTTTTACCTACATCTGGCCCTAAGTGTCAGGCAAGGGGACGTAAACCATCGAAATACCATGGCCGAAACATCAGCGCACAAAAATATCATGGTCAAAATATTGAGTACCACAATATTGTGAAGGTAGGTATATGTTGGTCAGTGTAGGTTTACTCTACTCTACGTGGAGTGGTGTGGCTCACTGGTTAGAGGCGGCAGACCCGGAAGCAGAGAACGGCCCGGGACCAGGGTTCAATTCCCAACGCGGGAGGGTCGTGGACCAGGGTCAGCGGACTCGATAATTCTCGCCTCGGTGCCTACTCTAACCAGGGATCACACTCGGCAACTCTGGGCATTAAGCTTGTCTCATCTCTACAACGGCCCCCCACAGACGCTGGGGATGCCTGGTTTCACCTTGGAGATACCCAGAAGGGACCATCTCACAGGGAAAGCCAGGACGGGTTCGCCAGTGGTCTTCAGCGCCAGGACGCTTACGGGCAGCTGTACGCTTTACAAGTCCCACACATTTACATTTACATTTCCTTAAGTCCTCCTGTTTGTGCCTTGGCAATACGTCTATCTTTAAGGTGTGTTGATGTAGAGTTAGGAATAGTAAAGCTCTACTTATCTCGAAGATATTGGGATACTCAATAGGCAACAGTGGGGCATATTAGCAAGGGGAAGTATCGCCGCTTTTTCGGCGATTTGTGCCGAGAAAGCGGCGATACTTCTAGAGCCCTATACACAAGGGCATTTCAACGCCTGGCTCAAGCCCACTTTGCATGTCGGCGACAAACATCACTAATGACATGCAAAGTGGGCGTTCCCACGTCCAACCACATGTGAAATGTGGTTGGAGGTGGGAACACCCTATTACCAAGGCAGGCGTTGGGAGAGGGAGACCTGCGATAAACTCGTTTACCGCAGGTCTCCCAACGCCTGCTCTGTCCAGGTGTTAGGGCATTGATAACATGGGGGTGTGGATCATAAAGCTGAATCCACCCCCCCCCATATTATCAAGGAGCACATTAGCGCGTGAAAACAACGTTTGTTTTCATGCGCTAATGTGCCATATCGCCGACTATCGCCGGATTTTATTTCGCCTAAGTGAGGTGCATAGATAATTGCACGCTATCACGGCGATGGAATCCGGCGATAGCCGGCGATATGGGAATGTGCGTTGTGCGTTTTCTAACGCACTTCTAGGTAATATGCCCCAATATTTTTTAAGGACAATATATCTGCCCTGAATATTCTGACATACAGCCCAAGGGGGACCTGAAGTATAATTGTGCATGCTGCACGTGAGACCGCTGTGAACCGGAGTCTGGGAGTCCCTTGATTCATGATCAGCCGGGTCTTTAGTGCTTTCCAGAATTCCAGGTGTTTCTTCAGGTGTGTCTTCCAGAGCTTGCATGTCTGTTCAGAGTAAGTGCTCCCATCTACACGGGGTAAGTCATCAGGAGTGATGGCACTATCAATAAAACTAAGGCTTCTGCTCTTGGTGTGCAGTCTGAGCTTGGATTTTGAAGAGATTGGTCCTGTCCCCTGGACCGCGCAGTATGCACTGTAGAGAGGGTTTTGAATGACATTCAACTTGCGACTGTGTAGTAATCCAAACAGGAAGCTTCAAATTAATTCTTGAAGTATCTTTAATGGAGTACAGATGTACATGCAGCAACCTCCAGCTGTACAATTCAATACTGGTTATCATTGGAACTTTAACTGTGATGCAGTTCTACTGCATCACAGTTACATTACAATTCTAAATATTACCACATATCTTCCCCCTTATGGAATCTGAAAGAAAATTAATACTTGAGAAAACATTCAACCTATGAAATACATGTGTTCCAGGTAATCAATTTAAACAGTATATACAAAAGAGCAGAAATTATTAAAAATAGCATCTTTATAAATGAGATTCTTTGCACAAATTTCCAAAACTCCACTTCTTGCCATCATCCAGTTCAGCCACAGAACCTCTAACAGAGATCACTTTATGCGGCTGAGAAAACTTGCTCTCTCCTTTCATCACAAATCCAAATCTTCTTATTACCACCCAATCACCTTTCTCAAACACCAACTCCTTAGCACCCTTCCTACTATCAAAACGTATTTTATTGCACCACTGACAATCTACAACTCTTGACCTCGTCTTTTCTCTATCAACCCAAACCTGATTCTTCTCCTGCAACCACATCGGAGACTCCTTAATACCCGGCTCTCTCCCCTTCAAAGCAACAAGAGGAGAAACTCCCGTCACTGAGTGAGGCGTAATCCTATGACCACACCTCATTTTCCGTAACTCATCTTTCCATGACAATCCATTAGATAGAGAAAGTTGAATACATTCCAACACAATCCGGTTCACTCTTTCCACAAGTCCATTGGCTTGTCGACGGAACAAGGCTACTCTTTCATGACTGATCCCAAGACCACAAGGAAAACTACTCATTTCACAGGAAACTAATTGAACTCCATTGTCCGTTAGAAGTGTTTTCGGTACTCCCTCGTCCAAAAAGACTTCTTTGAGAAATTTTATCACATTAGCAGTAGTGACTTGACCCATAGATTTACAAGTAAACCACTTGCTATGATAATCCACCAGCACAACCAAAAACCGATTATTGCTTCCCAATTTTTCCAATTGGACCCAACACATCTAAAGCCAATTTCTCCCATAGTCTCATAGGTAACTCAACACATCTCAAAGGGCGTTCTCTTGTAACTTTTACCTTATCACTATTGCTACACGCATGACAATTCCTGCACCAGTTCTTCCACATTCTTGTCCATTTCAGGCCACCAAAAAGACTCTCTTAATCTCCGCTTAGTCAAACTTCTACCTAAGTGCCCTTCATGTACGATTCTCAACAACCTTGTCCTCAACAAAACCGGAGGAACTATCCTATTTCTTCTCAAAATCTTATCACCTTGTACACTAAACTCATCCTTTACCGATAAGTATTGTTTATGCATTTCCACTTCACTAGAACCATTCCAACAATTCATAATTAGTTCCCTCAACTTCTTATATTCTTCATCCTTCTTCATTGCCTCCTTCCATTCATCTTGACTAACAGCAAATTCACGGTCCACAATTACGACAAAATCTTCCAAAATTTCAATGCAAGATTCATCCTCCATCGGCATCCTAGAAAGACAGTCGGCAATAACATTCTTACTGCCACACACATATTCAACCACAAAATTGTAATCTAAAACAGATAATAACCACCTCGATATTCGAGGAGTCACACTACCATCCAAACCACGTCCACATTTGAAAATGTGGACTAAAGGTTTATGATCTGTTTTTAACAACAAAAGGTAAGCCCCACAAATAGTACCTAAAATGCGCCATTCCTCAACAACATCCCAGACCTTCCTTCTCTATAGTTGAATATGATTTCTCTGCCCCCTGTAATCTGTATGAAGCAAACCCAATAATTGTTTCATCTTTATCTGACACTTGCTACATGACTGCTCCCAATCCGACATTAATAGCATCCGTAACCAAAATTGATTTTTTCTTAGAGTCAAAATGCCCCAATGATGGAGCAGTGGAGAGACATATCTTTACATTGTTAAATGCATCCTCACACTCAGAATTCCATTCAAACACAGTTCCTTTTTTCAAGATAAGTCTCATTGGTTCTACCAAATCAGCAAACTTTAGAACAAATTTCGAACAGTATTCAGCAAGACCTAAGAAGGACTTTAATTGCTCCTTATTAGTAGGAGAAGGAGTATCTTTCGCAGCTCTCACAATACTACTCTTCAGTCTTATACCATCAGCTGATATTTAATGATGACCCAAATAGTTGACTTCACTCAATCTTAATTGACACTTCTCTTTTTTGATTGTCAATCCACATTTAGAGATCCTCTGTAAAACTTCTTCCATCAATTTATCATGTTCATCAAATGACCTCCCCACAATCATTATATCGTCCTGAAAGCATGATATTCTCTCCATCCCCTTGAATATATTTTGCATGATACGCTGGAATACAGCAGAGGCTGATGCCAATCCAAAAGGCATTCTACGAAACCGAAATGCCCCCAAAGGTGTCACAAAGGAAGTCAATGGATCGACTCTGGATGTAAATTCACCTGATGGTAGGCTGAGGACATGCCTAGGACACTAAAAACACAACCTCCACCCATCATAGTTAACATTTCTCCAATATTCGATAAAGGTTGTCTATCCACCCAAATATTTCTGTTCAGATCTCTCAAATCAATGCATAAACAAATTTTGTTACCTTCCTTCGGTGTAACGACAATTGGAGATAACCATTCCGATTACTCTATCGGTTCTATAACTTTAGCTTCCAATAATTTATCTAACTCTTTACCAAGTGGTTCTTTCATCATATGTGGTATTGTCCTAACTTTATGCACAATCGGTTTAGCATTTCTTTTTAAAATGATACGGTGAGCAAACCCTTTCAACATACCTAAATTATCTGAAAAAACCTGAGAATACTTTTCCATTAACATATTTCCCCACTCATTGTTTATATAAACATTTGAAGATACATTTTCTACATTTGGTTCAATAGCCATAACTGGTTCCACAGCATTTGGATTAAGTATAATGTTAAAATCTTTCTGATGTCACCATCCTAACAAGTTAGATCCTTCCCGAGTGACATAAACTCTTCCATAAATCCCATTTTCCTTGAAGATGATATTCATCCATTGCATACCTAAAATATTAATTTTTGATCCACCATAGACAACAGCTCTTACATCTGCTTGTAGAAGATTTTTCATGTCTCTATCCATTTTTTCTTGAAAAGTTTCCTTAGAAATTAAAGTAAAAAGACTACCAGAATCGGCTAATAATCTTACAGTTCCTTTTCCCAATGTGATCTCACAATGTGGTTTTTCTAGTTTTTCAGTACTCTCCCTTTTTAAACTCATACGACTGCTATCTATGTTCAACACAGCATCAAAATCACATTTTTCCACTGTTTCTACAACTTGAGATGCATCTAATGCCATCCCTTCTATAGTTAGGAACAATTCTTAATTTTGTTCTTCCTTGTCTTCCACTTCCTTGACACTAGTAATTTGAGTGTTTCCCTTTGACCTGCATGCCTTCGCCAGATGACCTCTTTTTCCGCATACCCTGAATGTTGCATTTCTTGCTCCACATGCAAAACTTGAACTTACATGTCCTGGACACCCACACCTATAACAAATAATGGTTCGCCTTTCTCTGGGTTTTATTGGTACATTCTTGTTACTTTTATTAATTGTTTTCTTGAATACTTCCCTTTTTACTTCCTTGACTTCAGCAGGAACTTCTTTTCCAATAACGACCATTGCATTTTCAGACACACCTTTTCCCTTATTAATTTCTTTAATCCAAAGAGCAGTATTTTCCATACTCCTAGCAATTTGAATAGCTTGTTCCAAAGTAGGATCCTTTGATAATAGCTTTTCCTTCACCCTTTTGTTGTTTGTGTCCTTACAATTTGATCCCATATCAAGGAATCACACAAACCTTGAAATTCGCACATAACAGCCAAACCTCGTAAGGATGCCACATATGACATAATACTTTCATCAATCTTTTGTACCCTGCAAAATAACTTATGCCTTTCAAAAACAATATTCACTTTCGGAGTAAAGTGTTTTTCTAACATCTGTAATGACATGTCATAAACCTTCTCTGGTTGGCTACCACCCATACCCAAAGATATTTCAGGCAAGTCATCATATGTTCTTCTACCTTCTACTCAGGTAAACATTTTGGAGGTGCAGACATAGCTTCATCAGACATACCTGCAATTAAAAACTCAAACAACAAGCTAAAACGACAATCTAATATAATAGTTTACCATAATAGATTGAAATAACAATCTAAAATAATTAATTAACACAATTAATTAACACAATAGACTGAAATAACAAACTAAAATAATTAATTAAAATAATAAAATATCATTCTTCTAGTAGATGTAGTTTAAGAGTCTGTTGTTTGATTCACTGAATAGGAAGTTGATGTTCTTAAAGTCCTTTCTTTGTTTTCATTGTCCTCAGTTGGATTGTAGACTTCAGTTGAAGAAGCTATCAATGACACTGTACTTAATTGCTTTAGAAAATACTTTTAGTATAATGTTGTTATAAATCCTCGTCGCCAAAATATGTAGTAATCCAAACAGGAAGCTTCAAATTAATTCTTGAAGTATCTTTAATGGAGTACAGATTTACATGCAGCAACCTCCAGCTGGACAATTCAATACTGGTTATCATTGGAACTTTAACTGTGATGCAGTTCCACTGCATCACAGTTACATCATACAATTCTAAATATTGCCACATACTGGTAACCCGTGTGGCAAGTTAAAGGCAGGGGTGATCTGATACCATGGACTTCTCTGGCGACAGCATTCTGATGATTCATTGCAGCTTGCAAAATTAGAGCCTCATTCTGAGTGCCCACGGTAATCCCGAAAGGGTGGGCACAGGGGTTACTAACCCCATCGGGATTACAAGAGTCTAGGTTTCATCCAGGGCTTCAGCTGCTGACGGCTCTGGGTGTAGCTATTGTAGATAAAATGATAATCAGCAGGGAAACACCGACTTGTGTTCTACCAATGTCCTATGCATTGGTAACACTTGGGGGTGGAAGGGTTGGGCTGCAGCCCACCCAACTTGAAATACTTTCACCTAAAATGTCTATAGGCCTGGGTGGTGAACTCTGCTCCGTTCATGGAGTTTACAGAGTTTTCTGTACTCCGCGCTCCGCGGAGCTTGCGGAGTGCAGAAAACTCCACTCCGCGTAGTGCAGCAGAGTTTTTTTCCCTGCTCGCGAATGGTAAGTTTGCGAGCGTGAGCTGCAGCTCGGGTAGAATTTCTACCCGAGCGGCAGAATAACCAGCGTGAACAGCAGTTCGCACTGCGCTCTGCCACGTGTGGAACTTCACAGAGTTTTTCTCATTTCACAGAGTTTTGCGTAGTAAAACTCAGCCAACTACGCCCAGGCCCCTGCTCATGAGTCTGATAAAGACCTCATTGGTAAAACTCAAGAAGGGACATCACCACAGATTTTTCCAGTTCTAAAAGGTAAAGCTTGAACGAGTTGATGAGATCAGGAATACCCTAAAAAGGAGAGGGACCATTTTTGATCCCTGATGAACACCGAATCGAAAAGCGAATGGCAAAAAGTAGAACGGAGGAAATGTGATAATTTGCGTTTGGTCTTTGATGCTTGATTTGATCAAGTTGAGAAGCATGTCACTAGCAGGTGGTCTACTGTGTCAACTGCTGATGAAGGGTCAAGTACGGGTAGTGAATGAACTCCAGTAGAATGAACTACTTCTTCAGTTCATTCCAGATGGAGATCTGTGCTGGTTCAGGTCTAAGTCTAATCTGTCAGCAAGGAGTTTGTTTTCTTCAATGAAGCTAAAAATTAGGCCTGGGCGGTAAATTTCGTTCCGTTCGCGGGATTTGCGGCATTTGGGTAATTTCGCGTTCCGCGGAGACTGAGAAATTGCCCTGAATTCTGCGATCCGCGACTTCGCGAAATTTTTTGCTTGATTGCGATCTCAAAATGCGTGTTCGCAAGATATTTCCCCCCGAGCATGCAAACAGCGATTGTGATCAGTAAAAAAGCATCGCAAACAAGCAATTCTGCGCGTTCGCGGAATTTCTGCGTGGTCGCGGAGATTTTTTACCGTTTCGCTGAGATTTGCGTAACTCAATTACGCAAATTACGCCCACCCCTACTAAAAATCTGGGAGAAAGCTTAATTTGTAATGTGTTTGCATTGAGACATTCCATTAAATCATGGTCTCTAGTTTTCCAGGTCTGACTGGCCAAGTACCTGCTTCTTTAGTATCAGTTTAATGTAAGATATTTTCAGCTTGTTCTGGACCTCTTAGATTGATAGGGAGGAGTTGATGATCACTGTGTAGAGTCCAATGGAGAGTCTGCAGTGCTTAAACCATCAATTGGATCATTGATTTATTTTCCCATTAGCAGTTTGAAGGAGAAGAGTTTCAGTGTGTGGTGGAGATAGGCCGATTTGGCGAGGTGGGCAGTGGAAGGGTATTATTGCTTCTCATAGAGGGAAAGTATGAGATGAGGTTATCAGATTTAAGGTAAACTTAAACTTGTGTGTAAGTTTACAATTGTTCAATAGTCACAAAATGTTACTAGTAGTATCTTTCCGACTGCCGACCCTCGTCAGTCGTAATTACTACTCATAAAATTAATTTGTGACTAGCAAACAATTGTAAACTTACACAAAAGTGTAAGTTTACCTTTGTGCATCAGGCCCTTGGTGAATTGCAGCCTGGGTTACACAATTCTGACTGTATTCAGAGAAGCTCTTTGGTTGGGCATGTAGCATCTAAGATGCAAAGGGAGTCGTGAAACCTCTTAGCCTTCTTGACGGATTCTTAGAAGATGTGTCTTTGAATCCAGTTTGAATTGTTGAATTTGCACCTGTTCCACCTTTGTCTTTTGAGGCTTCTGGCATGTTTTTGAAGTATTATGTACAAATTGAACCAACCAGGCCCCTGTCGCTGCGGATGGGGCCATTTTGTTTTGAGGAGAACCACAAGGTGTATCCCCGTTTAGCTCTGGATGGAACTGTTTTATGGACATTGCTGGGTCTACGATGCATGCTTGTAAGCAGTTTAGGTTGAAATGAATTTCAAGGTCTGACAGATGTAGTTGTGATAGAACCTACAGAGGGAAGAGTTTCAATGGGGAGGTTGAGCTTGAAATTGAGGATGCGGTGATCATCCCAGATAGTGGGGTTGTTTTCTGTGATTGAGTTCACTCCTCTTCAGATGAAGACATCCGTCAGAATGGATAGACCTAGTGCTTGTTGCTTGAAACTGAGTGCTTCAAGATGAGTGATGAGTGAGTAGGCATGTGTATCAACAACTAGAGATATTTATCGCTGAATAAGCTTAGCGACATTTTTTTTATCGCCGCACATCGCCGGATTTTATCGCAGAGATAATGTGCTATTAGCAACGTTTATCTCCAAAGCGATAGCAGCGAAATGCGTGAATATCGCTGGAAATCTAGCGATATTCAGGCATTATCGCTAATAGGGACTGAGCCTGAATATCCACCTCCCATTGGCTATACAGGCTAAGAACTGGTCTGAGCAGGCTTTAGTTTCGCGCTTAGCGTGAATTTTTTTTTCGCTACGCCTGCGTTGATAATAGGCGATAGCGATGTTAGCGACTGCTTTCAGTCACTAACAGGTTGGGTACGCCCACTTTGCTTGTCATTAGCGATAACTATCGCTGACATGCAAAGCGGACCCCAAACCGCTCGCTATCACCTAAAAGCTGTCGCTAACTGATGTTAGCGACAGCTTGCTAATAGGGCGATGAAATTATCGCCGCTTTGTGGCCGAAAACAGCCGCAAAAGCGGCGATAATTTCATTTCACCTGCCTTGATAATATACCCCGTGGTCTGGTGCAGTGCTGATCTGTCGAGCCGGGAGTTGCGATCTCTTAAGATACAGACCTTTTCGCGGTGATTTGAGTAATGTCACATATTGAGAGCAGTAGGGCATCAATGAAATCGGAGCTGTGTCGTGGAGGTCAATAGACGGAAATGAGGACGCTGAGGATGGCTAGCAGCAAACGAGTTATGATACTTTTTCTGAGACTGGTGGTTTTGTGGTGGTGGTTTGTGAAGAGATTTTGTGTGCCAACATCAGTTTTCCATTGCTCTTCTTATTTGGGCAGTTTCTGAAAAGGGTTAGGTGCCCATGAGTGATTGCATCATGCAGTACAGGTGCAGGATCATGTACTGGCAAGGAGATACCAATGAAGAGAAAGTCCAGGTTAAGATAAACTAGCAGGCTATAAATGTCTATTCTGTGTTTGTTTAATAATCTGGCTTTGATTAGCTTGCAAGATAGGTGGTGTTGCCCAGTAGAGGTTAAGACGTTTGGTTGGTTGTGTAATAGTGATGATTGGTCTTGCTGCAGCGGCAAGGGGCAGTCAATGGATGCTACTAAAATTCACACTATGCATATATAATCTCTGATGACTGGTATGTTACATCCTTTGGCTGACCAACCAACGGAGATGGGATTAGTTGTTCTTTTTGGGCCCGATTTACAGAATGAATTTAAGACTCAATCCTAAACTTACCACTATTTTGGTATTCACAGAATGCACTTACTACTTTTGGCATTCACAGAATGAACTTACTACTTTTGGTATTCACAGAAGTTAGGATTGTGTCTTACGTCTGTCTTAAGTCTGTTTTAAGACAAATGTAAGAGAAAATCCTAACTTCTGTGAACACCAAAAGTAGTAAGTGCATTCTGTGAATGCCAAAATAGTAGTAAGTTTAGGATTGAGTCTTAAGTTCATTCTGTGAATCGGGCCCTATGTTTGGTATGTTGCAGACAGTAGAGATATTGTCTTGTTTACCAGAGCCTTATATCGCCAAATTTTAGTAGACAAGCCCTTTGTTGCTTCATATGGTCCACATGGAGGTAGGGATTCGATTGATGGATCCATCACTTGACAGGATAATCAGGAAGTCTGGTGACTTAGTTTGCCTGAGGTCAGCTGATGTCTCTGTCGGTTGCTCTGATGACTTATCTGCTACAACCTTTGCCAATACAATGTTGATGACTGTTCTGACTGGAGAGACAGCTGATGATGAGAGGATGATGCAAAAGGGGTCACTCTTTTCCCTTACTTAGCTGGTCTATGTTTAGCAGATCTTTCTAGTGAGTGATCTGATGATTGCTTTCACAAACATCAAACAAATGAACTGATTCAAGGACAATCCATGACGTTCTTATGGGAACTATTCCCATTGTGATGTGTTGTGGTGATGTTGTGGGATGTTGGGGGAATGGACATTCTGGTGAGGAGTAAGGGGAAAGAGAGAGGAGCTGGGAAGCAGGAGGTTGCTGTGATGGAGAATCAAACAGTGTTTATATGTACTACAACTACGTGGATTACTACATATTTTGGTGACGAGTGTCTGTGCAGGGGGCAGGCATGATGTTCTAGTGACCTCCTCCCTTGTAAAGGCAGAATGCTGACGTGGAAGTTGTAGGACAGAGCTGTTGCAGTAATGTTTAATCCTTAACATTGGACAAGGTTCCAAAGCCTGGGTGCCATTTCATGAACCTGTTAATGATGACTTGGCTCACAGGTGTTGGAACCTTGTCCAGTGATCAACATTAAAAACTACTTTGCGCAACTCAAGACTTCTTAATTTCAAGGACTTTCACAAATTACAAAATAATACATGATATAGATACTCAGCTCTATCCTACAACTTCCTATGGATTATGCTTCAATGGGTTAGGAGTATCCCATTCGAAAGAACAATTAAACACCCTGATTCCTCCCATTAACAAGGATGTGCAACCTCTGGGACTTTCACCCCTTCTCTTTCCCAGAACGCTGAAGTGGTGCTTAACCCCGACCTACAGTGAGCGAACATCTAATATAAGATTTAAGTGACTTTCAACTATGCGCAACAAAACCTATAATGGCACGAAGTGAAAAGGATTGTAATTCTAATGTGGATGTCTACAACCAGTTGATCGGGAGCTACCAGTAGCTCTCAGACACCTTCAGAGTAGCTCACAGTCTTGAGTTCATTTTCAAATAAGCACAGGTATATATATATATACTAGCAGCCCGTCCCGACGTTGTCCCGGTATGAAATAGAATGTGTGTAATGTGTGTATTTGGCAAGGGCAATTTATTTTAAAATCTCGCGGTAGACAACATTTTTTGTTTCATTAGAATAGGGACGGAGAAGGCCCAGCTGCAGCCCTGGTTGATGTTAGCAGGCGCGTTTAATTGGTGTAGTGATCCGCCGCCTGAGCCCGGCTACAGCCCTGGTTGATGTTAGCAGGCGCGTGTAATGTTGTTGAATGAGAGAGTTATCAGCCGCGGGTAAATCCGTTTAATGAGAGAGTTGAGTGTCAGCGAGTAGGGGAGGCTGCAGTAATTGTCCCCGCAGACACGCTCATTTGCGTGTTCCCCCGCTTGAGGCCCAAATGCAGGCCTGTTTGATGTTAGCAGGCGCGTGTTCCCCGCTTGAGGCCCAGCTTCAGCCCTGGTTGATGTTATCAGGCGCGTGTAATTAGTGTACTGATCCGCCGCCTGAGCCCGGCTAAAGCCCTGGTTGAGGGTAGTAGGCGCGTGTAATTCCGTTGAATGAGAGAGTTCAGTAACAGCGCGCAGGAGAGGCTGCAGTAACGTTACTTACCAGGCCTCCGGGTGAACGCGTTTGTCACGCCCCCAGCACACGGCCACAGCAGACAATCTTCTGATTAATGTACGACCCACATGGCATGAAGGGCGGAACGTAGCACACGCCCCCATTGTTTCTCACGCCCCCAGCGTGCCCCTTGATGCGGCGCAATTGCATTCACATGGCATGAAGGCCGGACACACGCCCCCAGCGTTTCTCACGCCCCCAGCGTGTCACGCCCCCAGCGTGCCCCTTGATCTGCGCAGCAACGTAATTGGTGCTTGTATGTACGACTCACATGGCATGAAGGGCGGACACCCGCCCCCAGCGTTAGTCACGCCCCCAGCGTTAGTCACGCCCCCCAGCCCACGCCCACAGCACAACGCAGACACGCCCACAAGGGACTACTTTGCTGGCACGGTTCTTTTACCTTTTAAATGTATAGAGGAGTTGGCCTAACTGCTAAGGCGCTCGACCTCAGACCTGGGGATCTTGGTTCGAGTCTTGGTAACAACGCCAAACATCCTGTGATTCTGGGCAAATCACTTAATCTCCCCTTGCCTAACAAAAAGGAATGTGTGTCCTCATGTAACGTAACTGGTGCTATGTAAAGCGCTCAGATACCTGATTCAGTTCGGGTCAAGTTTGCGCTATCTAAAACTCTGCAAAAAAAAATATATATATATGATGGCCGTCTGCATAGCCTATGTCCTTCTGCTGCAACTGCCCTTTCCAACGCTGTATTGGGTGTTGTGATTGGTGCTGTGGTTACTGAGATTACCCGCCTCAAAGGTTTGGGCTCTCTCTTTATAATATTAGTATGGATCACAGGAACCTCCTCCAAAGAAAGAGAAGAGGCCACAGTAGGGGAGACCATGGAAGCATCTTTATTCAGAACTGTGAAGCAACGGCGAATACATTTTGGCTAGGTAAGCCTTCCTCACCACCAGCAGTGTTCAGGAGGTGTGCACGCCATCTTGTATTTCAATGTCCTGCCACAAACTGATTGGTTGTGGTCCGCACCGCCCCAAAGCAAGTGCCTTAGCTCACCTGTTGCACATCACATGGTGCGTGTGAACTGCAAGTCTCCGAATGCTGTATTTTGTCCAGGTAGGTATAGCGGGGGTAATCCAGTGATTATGCGGAATGCAGGGCATCACGATAATATATATATATTTTTTTTTCAGGTAACCGTTTCCCATATGAGTCAATGCGGCGTAAATCAGAAATCAGGAACCGACACCTCTTCTCTTCTGCAATTTGTTTTATTTTTCTCTTTTGCGCGGTGCCGCCATGACGTGTTTCGGTCCACAAGGACCTTGATCACATACATATATGACAGCGCCAACGCATGCAATGATACAGCATGCATAGGCACCCCCAGGGACGGCAATCCACTTTTATTGATTAGCAGAAGCGTTTCAGCAAACAGCTTTCATTAGTGCTTTAAAAAGTAAAACAATGACAGATGCACGGCGTGCATTTAAAATAAGAAATAGTCTTGCATGATTGGCGCTACTGAATGGTGGTAAGTGAGGAAGGACTCCAGTGATATTCGCTCCTTCTGGCCGCCATATTAGTAAGATAATATTATGATGTATCTTTTAGCCATATCGACTTTTATCCTGAATAAATGTTGAAATGTTCAAAGAGTTCTTACCGGCCGCGGCCGGTAGTGGGAGTACCTGCCGGGCGGTGACGTGGGGAGGGGGAGGGGCTGGGTGGGGGGTAGTAATGTATGGATTATGGAGTTTAACAGGTAAGTAAACATATAAATAAATAAAACGAATTTCGTTGCGCGCACTGCATCAACCATAACGCCGTGCAGCTCAGTCCCCTCGCCAAGCCTCTGGCTTATTCACAATGAGTCCGCAGGCAGCAGTAGAGTTCCGCAAACCCTGAATTAAATAATTCACGACCTCCGGTCGACAGAGACATCATGCAGAGACGGTTCTGACTCCTGCCACCAAGCAAAGCTCCAATCCCATCACATACAGGTTTCGCCGAAATAATGTTCGTGATGATGAGACTCACGTTTAAATGACTTAAATTACCACTAGAAAGTGAACTTGTAAAAAACCTACAATTTTATTATCTTTAAATAACCTCAAACACCTTAACATCAATGTACAATACATTTTCCAGCAGGTGATATAGTTGGGTTGAAGACCTTAGTCCGCCATAGAAGATACAACTGGCAGAGGGGTGTGTTCAGACACTCCCATGCATGTCTGATCCACATTGTAGCAAACATCTCTCAGTAACTTTTGTTACGCTGTCTCTCACGCCTTTCATCTTCAGTGCATCACGCCTTTCACCCTCTGAGCATTCACTCAGCCATTCACAAGGAGAAGACTCATTCACATATCCTCCAGGGATGTGCAAGGTCACAAGGGTTTTTAATTCACAACTATGTTAAATTGTTTTTAAAACCTTGAAACATTTTAGATACTGAAAAGTATAAATTTTTTAAAGCAACGAGGGAGGAAAATGTCCACTAAATATAGGTCTACAAAATACCACTTCTAACTTGAAAATTCTCTCGCAAAAACTGCTGGAAAACTTCCTCAATCGAAGTAGGGCACAGTTGGTAAAGTCGTAAAACTTTGTGGACTGGGCAAAGTGCACCTTGCTTAACTTTGAGTGTGAGGTGTGTAAACCCTGCCCACCCGTGACTCAATCACAAAGAGCATCAGACTCCCCACGGAGAGGCCAGTGAGATGCACAACCTGTGCTGACAGGAGAAACATTCTTCAGTAAACCAACAACATCTGTATTTTTTTTTACATTCACTTCAGGTAGAGTAACTACTAGGGGCTACACTTGATGGTTAAGTTCATAACTGCTTTGTAAATACTAACACTTACAGGTGACGTAACATACATCCAGGGCCACTGGAATTGGGCGTTTGCGCGGTGACTGTGATTTTCACATTATTATAGATTTGCCGCATTTTCCACATAATACATCATCCACTGCAAAATCTGCAGATTTTAACAGAAAAATATTAGTTTTTAGCCTAAACAGTTCAAAAGTTAATAAAAATGAAGCAACACATGTTGCCGCGCAGTGGAAGGCCTTTTGCAAACGTGGACTGGTCACCTTTCTGATGTTTATTGCTATATTTGGGAGTTAAACTGGTAACACAGTATGGGCAACCAATGCCCATACTGTGTTACCAAGTTTCAAAAAAGGCAAAATAATAAAGTAATATTCAAAACATGTCACATTTTGTCGCATAATTTGCTTTTTCTTGCCACATAATTTACTCAACTCTGATACATAATTTGTCCCTCTCCTGCGGCATAATTCCAGTAGCCCCTGCATTTATCCCGGAAAATGAGTAACCACCAAAGGGAGAAGCAAAAACACCACAAAGGGATGCCACGGCTGCCCCTCTCCTTCAGCCAAAGTCCAGCAGGAAACTACGCCTGGGCGGAGTTCGCGGAGTTCCGCAAAGTGCAAAAAAAGCTGAGCCGCGCTACGCAGAGCTCCGCAAGTGGCAGAGTGCGTTAGATAAATGCCGTTTGCAGTGATTTCAGTGCCAAATGCTTGTCCGCACTGCGTAATCATCGCGAACGGCACCATCCACAGCACAAGCGGGTGCTGCTTCCTTTCTGCCGCTTGAGTAGATTTTAACTCGAGCCGCAGCTTTCTCAACGTGAACTGACAGTTTCTTAACACGAGTGGTCGCAAGCATACGCGACCAGCGTCGGATTGGTAACGCGGGCATTCGGGCAATGCCCGAGGGGGCGGTGTACGAGTCCCTCCTGTGGGCTGCTTTTTTGAGCAGTCTGCGGGCCGATTTGGGCGCTGTCTCTATTGTTCGAACAGCCAGCGGCCCAGTGGGTGTCTGGGTGGCCTTTCTATAGGCAGATGGATGCTCGTTACCTCCTGTTTAGCAACAGGTAGAGGTATCACTCCCTTTGTCTCGCTGGCCGGCCAATTAACCTGTGCATACTGAGTGGCGGCAGGGGGCCTGAGCAGAAGTGGCCTCACTTGTTTCCAGGTGTATTTCAGCAGTGTAAACTAACGTGTAAAACATTTTTTACCCCCATTCGACCAACCCCCTCTATAACCCCCCCCCCACCCCCGCCCGCCGATTTTCTTTTTTTTATAGTATTACAAGATTATAAAATTACACCGAAGCAGTCATTTGAGGAAAGGCATTATTCAAATGTGGGCCGATTTTTTTTTTTTTGCGTGCCCGGGCCGATTTTGAATCCCAATCCAACCCTGTACGTGACCATTTGCAATGAGAAATCTGACCGCCTGCGTTGAGAAACTTTGCCGGGAGGTTGATTTTTCAACCCTCGCGATCGCCAACTTGCTGTAACGCAGAGTGTGCAAAACTCTGCAAACTCCGCAAGCGGAGTTCATCGCCCAGACTTACAGGAAACCAGAGCCATACAGGCTACAGCAAGGGTCGATAACTTGAAAGCGAGCCACCAGGGTGGCAAGCGCGTGCTGCACAGCCCCGCAGGCTTTGTGGGGCGAAAGCAAACCACACCCTTTGGTTTTGTGCATTGCACGATTTACGACCACAAAAAACCCTTTTGTACGCAGGCTATGCATTACCAGGACCATGTCACTATACCGTCCTGGGCTATTATGTAACAAATAGTGCATTCTGGGGGATGTAGTTGCATCACTTGAACCACCTAGCTACCTTAGAAGGGTGGGTAACCTCAACACCTACATTTGAAGTCAACATTTGAAAACAACAACTTGCTGCACGAGAGTTGTTGTAATCCCGGCATCAGCGAGCACGCACGCAGGCATGTGTGATCTGCATCAGTTTCTACCGTGTTCCCAGTTCAAAGCACCCGCAGATCGAGGCGCTGCCTCCGGGCGAATGTTTCTCTCCTCTTCCCAGTGTAAGCCGAGAAAAATGTGAGAAAATATGTGGTTGAACTCTCACGCAAAGGTTAAAAAAACTGGGCCACACGTCAGCGAGTGCGTTGGGGCGGAGCCAGAGATATGGGAAATGTTAGGAATCTGCTTTATCTGCCCTAAACGCATTTCTGAAGGATGTGGCAAAGCGCTGAGAGCGAGGCCTCCAAGTCTGGGCACGTGAGGTTTCCCCGGAGTCCAGCCAATCAGAGGCTTCCCAGGAGTTAGGAAACTGTGAGAATGTGCGAGCGCCTGGAGGCTGGGCCCAGGAGCGGAGGACGCTATGTGAAGCATCTCTTTACAGAGGAAACACGTCAGGAGAGTTTAGTCGGGGCTGGGGGCGATGGCGCTACATTGCATAACTGCCAGGGTTCGCCTCGAGGAGCTATAGTGGTGCATGCAGAGGTAGCCACCAGACCGCTCTGACAGCTCCAAGAAGGCGCAGACTAGAAAATACTTGTATTATGTAATATTATGAGCACAGGACTGCAGCCACCATGTGGCGACGAGGCTGGGGACTCCCCTTGGAAAGACCTCGCAGCAAAACACACACACCCATCCACCAATGAGCAGCCGTATGGTGTGTGCCTCGAAGTCAGGAGTGTCGAGCGCATATGTTATGTTATTCATATTTTTAAAGCGCAAACTGCTACCCGAAGGTGTACTGGTGCTATCTACAGACCCCCCCAACGAGATATAACCTATGAGGTTTATTACATTTTATTTGTAGTCTTGGCTAAAATGTACCCCATTGGGTAACAGAGCACAGTACCCTAGCAAAATTAGGTATAAGGACAGAGTCCGAGGGTCAAGACTAGGCCTGGGCAATAAATTCCATTCCGCTCGCGGACTTTGGGTAATTACGCGTTCCGCGGAGAACGCAGAATTACCAAAAATTCCACAATCCGCGGCTTCACAACATTTTTTGCTTGTTCACGCTTACAAAATGCGTGTTCACTAGATATTTCTCCCCGAGCACGCTAACAGCATTCGCGAACAGGAAAAAAGCATTGCGAACAGGCGGAACAAGCAATTCCGCATGTTCACTGAACTTTTGCGTGCTCGCAGAGATTTTTTACCGTTTCATGGAGCTTTGCGTAAATTCCGCCCACACCTAGCAAAGACCACACCTCAGTGAAGACAACCCTCCCACAGTGTCTTCTCTGCATGGGTTGGTTGGCGCTGACCCACAGTGGTGTTACCCTGATTCACAGCTGTTGGCCCCACCCACACGTGTGTCCACCCTGCATGGGTTGGTTGGCACTGACCCGCTGTGGTGTTACCCTGATTCACAGTTGTTAGCCCCCACCCACGCGTGTGTCCACCCTGCATGGGTTGGTTGGCGCTGACCCACGGTGGTGTTACCCTGATTCACAGTTGTTGGCCCCCACCCACACGTGTGTCCACCCTGCATGGGTTGGTTGGTGCTGACCCACTGTGGTGTTACCGAGATTCACAGCTGTTGGCCCCCACCCACGCGTGTGTCCACCCTGCATGGATTGGTTGGCACTGACCCACTGTGGTGCTACCCTGATTCACAGGTGTTGGCGGCCACCCACACGTGTGTCCAACCTGCATGGGTTGACTGGCGCTGACCCACTGTGGTGTTACCGTGATCCACAGTTTTTGGCCCCCACCCACTAGTGTGTCCACCCTGCATGGGTTGGCTGGCGCTGACCCACTGCGGTGTTACCCTGATTCACAGGTGTTGGCCGCCACCCAGGCGTGTGTCCACCCTGCATGGGTTGGTTTGCGCTGCCCACTGTAGTGTTACCCTGATCCATAGCTGTTGGCCACCACCCACACTTGTGTCCACCCTGCATGGGGTTGGTTGGCGCTGCCCACTGCGGTGTTACCCTGATTCACAGGTGTTGGCCGCCACCCACGCATTGTGTCCACCCTGTATGGGTTGGTTGGCCCTGCCCACTGTAGTGTTACCCTGATTTACAGCTGTTGGTCGCCACCCACGAGTGTGTTCACCCTGCATGGGTTGCTTGGAGCTGACCCACTGTGGAGTTACCCTGATTCCAGTTGTTGGCCCCCACCCACGCATGTGTCCACCCTGCATGGGTTGGTTGGCGCTGCCCACTGTGGTGTTACCCTGATTCACAGCTGTTGGCAGCCACCCACACGTGTGTCCACCCTGCATGGGTTGGCTGGCGCTGACCCACTGTGGTGTTACCCTGATCCACAGTTGTTGGCCCCCACACACGAGTGTGTCCACCATGCATGGGTTGGTTGGCGCTGACCTACTGTGGTGTTACTGTGATCCACAGTTGTTGGCCCCCACCCACTAGTGTGTCCACCCTGCATGGGTTGGCTGGCGCTGACCCACTGCGGAGTTACCCTGATTCACAGGTGTTGGCCGCCACCCAGGCCTGTGTCCACCCTGCATGGGTTGGTTGTGCGCTGCCCACTGTGGTGTTAGCTGTTGGCCGCCACCCACACTTGTGTCCACCCTGCATGGGGTTGGTTGGCGCTGCCCACTGCGTTGTTACCCTGATTCACAGGTGTTGGCCGCCACCCACGCATTGTGTCCACCCTGTATGGGTTGGTTGGCGCTACCCACTGTAGTGTTACCCTGATTTACAGCTGTTGGTCGCCACCCACGAGTGTGTCCACCATGCATGGGTTGGTTGGCGCTGACCCACTGTGGTGTTACTGTGATCCACAGTTGTTGGCCCCCACCCACTAGTGTGTCCACCCTGCATGGGTTGGCTGGCGCTGACCCACTGCGGTGTTACCCTGATTCACAGGTGTTGGCCGCCACCCAGGCCTGTGTCCACCCTGCATGGGTTGGTTTTGCGCTGCCCACTGTGGTGTTAGCTGTTGGCCGCCACCCACACTTGTGTCCACCCTGCATGGGGTTGGTTGGCGCTGCCCACTGCGGTGTTACCCTGATTCCACTTGTTGGCCCCCACCCACGCGTGTGTTCACCCTGCATGGGTTGGTTGGCGCTGCTCACTGTGGTGTTACCCTGATCCACAGTTGTTGGCCCCCACCCATGCGTCAGTCCACCCTGCATGGGTTAGCTGGCGCTGACCCACTGCGGTGTTACCCCGATTCACAGGTGTTGGCCGCCACCCACGTTTGTGTCCACTGTGCATGGGTTGGTTGGCGCTGATCCCCTGTGGTCTTATCCTAATTCACAGTTGTTGGCCCCCACCCACGCGTGTGTCCACCCTGCATGGGTTGGTTGCCACTGACCCACCGTGGTGTTACCCTGATTCACAGCTGTTGGTCGCTACCCATGCGTGTGTCCACCCTGCATGGGTTGGTTGGCGCTGACCCACGGTGGTGCTACCCTGATCCACAGTTGTAGGAACTCATCCACATGTGTGTCCACCCTGCATGGGTTGGCTGGTGCTGACCCTTGGTGGTGTTACCCTGATCCACAGTTGTTGGCCGCTATCCACACATGTGTCCACCCTGCAAGGGTTGATTGGCGCTGACCCACTGTGGTGTTACCCTGATTCACAGGTGTTGCCCCCACCCACGCGTGTGTCCACACTGCATTGGTTGGCTAGCGTTGCTCACTGTGGTGTTACCCTGATTCACAGTTGTTGGCCCCCACCCACACGTGTGTCCACCCTGCATGGGTTGGTTGGCGCTGACCCACTGTGGTGTTACCCTGAGTCACAGTTGTTGGCCGCCACCCATGCGTGTGTCCACCCTGCATGGGTTGGTTGACGCTGCTCACTGTGGTGTTACCCTGATCCACAGTTGTTGGCCCCCACCCCCGCGTGTGCCCACCCTGCATTGGTTGGTTGGAGTTGCTCACTGTGGTGTTACTCTGATCCACAGTTGTTGGCCGCCACCCACGTTTGTGTCTACCCTGCATGGGTTGGCTGGCGCTGACCCCTGTGGTGTTACCCTGATCCACAGTTGTTTGCTCCCACCCACGCGTGTGTCCACCCTGCATGGGTTGGTTGGCACTGCTCACTGTGGTGTTACCCTGATTCACAGCTGTTGGCCCCACCCACACGTGTGTCCACCCTGCATGGGTTGGTTGGCGCTGCTCACTGTGGTGTTACCCTGATCCACAGTTGTTGGCCCCAACACACGCGTGTGTCCACCCTGTATGGGTTGGTTGGCGCTACTCAATGTGGTGTTACCCTGATCCACAGTTGTTGGGCCCCACCCACACGTGTGTCCACCCTGAATGGGTTGACTGGCGCCGACCCACTGTGGTGTTACCCTGATTCACAGTTGTTGGCCCCCTCCCACAGTGTCCACGCTGCATGGGTTGGTTGGCGCTGACCCCCTGTGGTGTTACCTTGAGTAACTGTTGTTGGCCTCATCCACGCGTGTGTCCACCCTGCATGGGTTGGATGCGCTGCTCACTGTGGTGTTACCCTGATCCACAGTTGTTGGCCCCACCCACGCATGTGTCCACCCTGCACGGGTTGGTTGGCGCTGCTCACTGTGGTGTTACCCTGATCCACAGCTGTTGGGCCCCACCCACGCGTGTGTCCACCCTGCATGGGTTGGTTGGCGCTGCTCACTGTGGTATTACCCTGATCCACAGTTGTTGGTCTCACCCACGCGTGTGTCCACCCTGCAGGGATTGGTTGGCGCTGACCCACTGTGGTGCTACCCTGATTCACAGGTGTTGGCCGCCACCCACGCGTGTATCCACCCTGCATGGGTTGGCTGGCGCTGCCAACTGTGGTTTTGCCCTGATCCACAGCTGTTGGCCCCCACCCAAGGGTGTGTCCAACCTGCATGGGTTGGTTGGCGCTGCCAACTGTGGTGCTACCCTGATCCACAGTTGTTGGCTCCCACCCATACGTGTGTCCACCCTGCATGGGTTGGTTGGCACTGCTCACTATGGTGTTACTCTGATTCACAGTTGTTTGCCCCCACCCACACGTGTATCCACCCTGTTATGGGTTGGTTGACGCTGACCCACTGTGGTGTTACCCTGATCCACAGTTGTTGGGCCCCAACCACGCGTGTGTCCACCCTGCATGGGTTGACTGGCGCTGACCCACGGTGGTGTTACCCTGATTCACAGTTGTTGGCCCCCACCCAAGCAGGTGCTCACCATGAATGGGGCGCACTGACCTACTGTGGTGTTACCCTGATTCCATGTTGTTAGCGCCCACCCACGCGTGTGTGCACCCTGCAGGGGTTGGTTCACAATGACCCACTGTGGCGTTACCCTGATCCACAGTTGTTTGCCCCCACCCATGTGTATGTCCACCCTGCATAGTTTGGATGGCGCTGACCCACTGTGGTGTTACCCTGATTTACAGCTGTTGGTCCCCACCCACGCGTGTGTCCACCCTGCATGGGTTTGTTGGCGCTGACCCACTGTGGTGTTACCCTGATCCACAGTTGTTGGCCCCACCCACGCGTGTGTCCACCCTGCATGGGTTAGTTGGCGCTGCCCACTGTGGTGTTACCCTAATTCACAGTTCTTGGCCCCCACCCATGCCTGTGTCCATCCTGCATGGGTTGGTTGGCGCTGAACCATTGTGGTGTTACCCTGATTCACAGTTCTTGGCCCCCCACCGACGCGTGTGTCCACCCTGCATGGGTTGGTTGGCACTGCTCACTGTGGTGTTACCCTGATCCACAGTTCTTGGCCCCCACCCACGCGTGTGTCCACCCTGCATGGGTTGGTTGGCTCTGCCCACCGTGGTGTTACCCTGATCCACAGTTGTTGACCCCCACCCACGCCTGTGTCCACCCTGCAAGGGTTGGTTGGCGCTGACCCACTGTGGTGTTACCCTGATTCACAGCTGTTGGCCCCCACCCATGCGTGTGTTCACCCTGCATGGGTTGGCTAGTGCTGACCCACTGTGGTGTTACCCTGATCCACAGTTGTTAGCCCCCACCCACACGTGTGTCCACCCTGCATGGGTGGGTTGGCGCTGACCCACTGTGGTGTTACCCTGATTCACATTTGTTGCCCCCCACCCACGCGTGTGTCCACCCTGCATGGGTTGGTTGGCGCTGAACCACCGTTGTGTTACCCGGATTCACAGTTGTTGGCCCCCACCCATGTCTGTGTTCACCCTGCATGGGTTGGCTGGTGTTGTTCACGGTGGTGTTTCCTTGATTCACAGCCCCCACCATCATGTGTGTCCACCCTGCATGGGTTGGTTGGTGCTGACCTGCTGTGGTGTTACCCTGATTCACAGTTCTTGGCCCCCACCCCCGCGTGTGTTCACCCTGCATGGGTTGGCTGGCGCTGACCCACTGTGGTGTTACCTTGATTCACAGCTGTTGGCCCCCACCCACGCGTGTCCACCCTGCATGGGTTGATTGGCGCTGACCCCCTGTGGTGTTACCCTGATTCATAGCTGTTGGCCCCCACCCACGCATGTGTTGACCCTGCATGGGTTGGTTGGCGCTGCCCACTGTGGTGTTACCCTGATTCACAGTTGTTAGCCCCCACCCACGTGTGTGTTCACCCTGCATTGGTTGGTTGGTGCTGACCCACTGCTGTGTTACCCTGATTCACACTTGTTGGCCCCACCCACACGTGTGTCCACCCTGAATGGGGTTGGTTGGAGTTGCCCACGATGGTGTTACCCTGATTCACAGGTGTTGCCCCCCCACGCATGTGTCCACACTGCATGGGTTGGCTGGCGCTGACCCACTGTGGTGTTACCCTGATTCACAGTTGTTAGCCCCCACCCACGTGTGTGTTCACCCTGCATGGGTTGGTTGGTGCTGACCCACTGCGGTGTTACTCTGATTCACAGTTGTTGGCCCCCACCCACACATGTGTCCACCTTGAATGGGGTTGGTTGGCGTTGCCCATGGTGGTGTTACCCTGATTCACAGGTGTTGCCCCCACCCACGCGTGTGTCCAGACTGCATGGGTTGGTTGGCGCTGACCCACGGTGGTGTTACCCTGATTCACAGTTGTAAGCCACCACACACGCGTGTGTCCACCCTGCATGGGTTGGTTGGCGCTGACCCACTGTGGTGTTACCCTGAGTCACAGCTGTTGCCCCCACCCACGCGTGTCCACTCTGCATGGGTTGGCTGGCACTGACCCACTGTGGTGTTACCCTGATTCACAGTTGTTAGCCCCCACTCACGTGTGTGTTCACCCTGCATGGGTTGGTTGGCGCAGACCCACTGCAGTGTTACCCAGATTCACAGCTGTTGGCTCCCACCCACACCTGTGTCCAAACTGCATGGGTTTGCTGGTGCTGACCCACTGTGGTGTTACCCTGAGTCACATTTGTTGGCCCTCACCCATGCGTATGCCCACTCTGTTGGTCCATCTTGGCTTTGGTCCTGGCTCTTGTTTGTACCCGATTGGACCATCACACAGGTGCATCTTCTTGTCCCATCATGTCCCTGAGGTCTGTGATGCTTCTGGTTGACTTGCTTCTTCACTGTCAGTCTCATCCATCACTGTTTAATCTTTGTTGTGCCACACTTTGTGTGCACAAGTGTGCTGAACTACTTGCATGTGTTTTGCAATTTGTCTTCTGTAGAGCTGCTGGTAGGAAAGTGTGGCAGATGAAATCAACATGAAGTTAAACAGAAGTTTGTGAGCGTTTTATCCCTCCTTCCCAATATTTTCATTAATTCCCATCAATGGGCACATTTTCATTGATTGTTAGAGATGTCATAGTACCAATTGATTTTTGTAAATGAAGTTCTTTTTATTAGTCTTATCACAGGATTTCATCCATTTTTGCTCAATTCTCATATGTCCAATATGCAATTAGATCTTACAACAAGGAACTGACCAGCCGACACGTGTTTCACCCTGTTTGGCTGGTTGAGCCAGGGCTTTCTCAAGTCTATTTTACAGTCTTTACACTGGTTTGCCAGGCAGCGAAGTGTCATGGAGAGGGCGGCATTTTTCAATTCTCGCCTAGGGTGGCCAAACACCTAGAAACGGCCGCTCTTAGCTGCACGGCCACTCCTGCAAATACTTACAACTGAGGCACGCACTTTGATCCCGTCACGATGAGTTTATTAACCCACTCGAATAAAATCCCGCTCGATGCCAAACTGCCCAGGGCACACTAGGCAAAAAAGGGATTTCACAGATATATCAATCATTGGTCATTAATTCCTTTGATAAATTTGCCCTCCTCGAACAAAAATGGAAAGCCTGGATTGGGCCCTTAGACTTGGCCAACTGGAGAGATGCGCAAATGGGTAATCTCCATCCCGTGCCGCCTGCAGCTCATCCAGCGTCACTCTTTGCATGGCACATACCTTACCCCATTACCTTTATGAAAGGCGGGTAGGGGACCCACTTCAGAGTCCGCTCGCGATGACACTACAGATGCGGATTTTTATCATGTGGTGTGATCGTGTGCAATTATAGCAAAACACTGTTCAGCGACTGGTAGGCTGTTGACGGAGGTACTGGAAAGGCCGGTGGAACCTTCCCGTGGATTGGCTCTTCTAGGTGTCTTGGGCGATCTCAGTTGACCCCCAGGAAACGGCACATTGGTGGGCAGAGGTATACTGCTTGCCAAACGAGACATATCACGTCATTGGAACACCGCACACTCGCCCAAGATTGCAGACTGGCACTTGGTGGTGAACTGGTGCTCCTCACTGGAGGAGCCCATTCACCGGGCCAGGGGACGCCCATGTAAACTCCCCAAGATATGGGGTCAGTGGCGGAATTATGCCGGACTCAGCAATAAAGCTCCCAATGGTCGATGTACTTGTTACCCCAAATTAGGAATCTTGTAAGGGAATCGGGGAGGGGTACAAATGTTTGTGTACTCATTTCAAAACAATACAATTTGATTATAAAAAATCCCATTGTGTCATGTATGCCCACAATATGCCACAAAAGTATCCCTGTTATGCCAGAACTAACATTATACCATGGGAGGGCGTTATTATGCAATGAATGGCCATATCATGCCACAAACTACCAAAAATGATGCCTTTGCTAAACCCATACCAGTGATGAACATCGCCATGGAAGCCCAAAATATACCAGCAACCAACGCAATTAGACCACAGTTATAACCACAGACAGTGGCCCACATCAAGCTGTGAATAGCCACAATATGGAACACCATACCATACCATAAGAAGGCGGAAAGGGCCTGGCGGCGAGGCTACGATCCAGCTGAGAAATTGCGATATAGAGTGGTGACAAGATCATACCACAAGCAAATCTGGGTGGGGAAAAAGGAGTTTTTGGAGCGAAGAATAGATGAGGCCGACAACGCGAGTAGAGAGATTTTTAAAATTGTCAAGGACTTTACGTCTCCCTCATTATATACCCCCTCTCACACGCACTCAGAAACTTGGATTAAGCAATTGGCCGAGTTCTTTGTGGATAAAATTAAATCTATCCAGGACTCCCTCCGTCCTGCTTGCTCTTTGTCGGCTGTCAGCTGTCGCTCGCCCTTGCCTCTTTTGGATGGTGATGGGCCTATTATGTCTGAATTTCCTCCTATGACCCTTATCAATTCTTTGGACCTTCTGTCCAGCTTGAAATCGGGCTCACCGCTGGACCCTTGTCCGGCGAAGTGTCTGGGGAGAGTGGCGTCAGCTGTTAACATCTTGCTGAACCCACTTCTTAACTCCTCTCTGTCCACTGGTGTGGTCCCTCAGCCATGGAAACGTGCCTTGATCTTACCATTGATCAAAAAGCCAAACCTTGACCCTCTCACCCATGCCAACTACAGGCCGATCTCTCTCCTCCCGGCGCTGGCTAAAGTAACCGAGAAGCATGTACATCGGTTGATCTCCAATTTCATCGAAGAGAACGACCTTCTTCATATGTCTCAATCTGGTTTCCGTGCGAATTTCAGCACGGAGACTGCTCTTCTCGAGGTTACCGACGCCATTAGGGAGGTTTTAGACTCTGGTGGTAAGGCCGTGTTGGTCATGCTTGATTTGTCGGCGTCATTTGACACCGTCCCCCATGAAGGCCTCCTGTTAAGACTCTGGGAAATCGGCCTAAGGGGGACGGTGTTGAGTTGCTCCAAATCCTTTCTGACCGACCGCCGGCAAATGATCTGGGCGCCTCCTTTCTCCGCTGATATGCCGCCGCTAGAGGTGGGGGTACCTCAGGGTTCCATTCTTAGCCCCATGCTGTTTAACATCTTTTTGGCCCCTCTGGCGGCGGTTGCGGAATCTTTTGGCGCCCAGATCATATCCTATGCTGACGATACCCAGCTTCTGTTCACGTGTGACAGAGGCGGGATTTTCGATGGCATACGGATTAGGGACTGTCTCGAGGCGGTTTTCGAGTGGTTCCGCTGTCAGGGTCTTAAATGCAACTCCGACAAATCGGAGTTGCTTTTCTTTGGTTGCACTCCTGTTTCCAACTGGAAGACCTGGTGGCCACAGGACATGTTTCCCCCGGACACTGCCTTCGTGAAGGCAAAGAATTTAGGAATTCTGATTGATTGTGACCTATCCTTTCGGCCCCATGTCATCGGGCTCTCAGGGAAATGCTTTGGCATTCTCAGGATGCTTAGGAAATTTCTTCCTTTGCTGTCACTTCACCACAAAAGAACCATCGTGCAGGCATTAATAGGGTCGCGTTTAGACTATGCGAACGCCCTCTATTTGGGTCTACCCAAATATCTTTTGACCCGCCTGCAAGTGGTGCAGAATTCTGCGGCCCGAGCTATTTACGGACTTTCGAGATGGGCCAACGCTGCTGAGCTATTAAAAGCTTTGCATTGGTTGCCCATCTCTAAGAGGATCCTTTTTAAAAGCCTCACTCTTGTTTTCAAAGCCCTTCATGGTATCGGTCCCAAGTATATCGGGAAACGTTTTTCTTTTTACCAGCCTAGCAGGGCTCTACGTTCTGCTTCATTGGCCAAAGTGGTTGTGCCGGTCATTAAGCGCTCCAGAACTGGAGGCCGGGCATTTCGGTACCTGGCCTCGCGGGGCTGGAATGAGCTCCCTTTGGCTTTAAGAAGGGCAAGCAATCTTCTTGTTTTCAGGAAGGAACTAAAGACCTGGCTCTTTTCTGTATAGGGTTTTCTATTTTGGTTTCTTTTTTTCTTTCAGCTTTTAGTCATTATGTTTGCCATTCTGCATAAGTTTTCTTCGCTAAAGCGCCGGGATGCTCCTTTGGAGTAGCCGTGCGCTATAGAAGAAATAAATAACATAACATAACATAACATAACATACCACCAACATACCAAGGCAACACATTCCTGCGGACACAAGCTCACACGCATGCGCACACGCTGTGGCATCAGGCAATACTTTCATCTATATACTTTACTTACAATGGATTCGTGTGGACTGTCCCCGGTTTGTCTCGCTCTTACCTGTTCATCGTCCACCCAGCTCCCAGTTCACGCCGCAGGACAGGCCCTCCATCACACAAGCAGGATGATGGACAGAGCAGTCACACTGGTATGAAGCCCGGACTACCTTTGGTGCTGGAGTATTGACATACACCCGCCCAATTCGGCCCTCTTAACACCTCAGACTGAGGACATTTGATGAGCCAAGCATGACCTGCCGGCCGATGACACATGTACAATACTTTATCCCCATCACTCGAGGCGTCATGCGCTTTGCAGAAGAAACAAGGCTGCACAAGTTCAGTGATGGAGAGAATAGGTGGGGCATAGCCCACGCGCCCGCCTACATGAGCCGCCTCTGTTGCTTGTCTTTTATGGTGAGACCGGTGAGTGGTGTTTGCTATGTCTTGGTGTATTCTCAGGGCTGTTTCTGATGTAGTTAGTCAGTACCTGCTTGGCTGCCCCCTGTGCCTGTCCACATGATGGGCTTGCGTCAGGTGCTTGTTTAATCTGACAGGGCTCTGTGCTGTGATTAATTTGTGAAGAAATAAGAGCCGGCCCCAAAGTGTTGTTCAGAGGTCCATAACCGGTGCACCCAAATGCAAGGGTTGTGAATACCAGTGCTCCCTAACCCTAATTCCACCTCATGCCTCTTTAATCCACCACCAGACACTCCCTGCACCTTCATCTCACCCCTGCAGGTTTCTGTTCATCCTTGCTTTCTCCCTTTGTCACTGTTTTTCTGTCTCTCTCTTCCCCTTTCTTCCCCACTTAGAGTTTTCATCTCACTTGCTTTGTATCGAATTTTATTGAGAATAAATAAGGGCTGGTCCAAAAAAAGAGTTCTGTAGCCCCCCACCTGCAAGCACCGGCTGAAATTAAGGCCTTTATTCTTGTGTTTGTGTGCTGTCGTCATTTTTGCACTCACTTTTGGAGCACACTGTGGTCCTGGAAAGGTGCCTGCATTAAGTGTTTTTGCATTAATAGTTTGAGGCCGGTTGCAGCTCGACATTGTCTTGCATGCAGTTGCTACACTGAGGCAGGTCTGCTTCTGTCCTGTTGATATTTTGTTTTCCCTGTTAGTTGATAGTGAGTTTGGATTCTTTATCAAAGCCTGGCTCCATCTGGACCTTGTGAACAAAAGCGGAGGGTTTCTAGGCGCTCAGTATTCAGTACTAGGCGTTTTCGCACATCACTAGTTACCCACTGGTTCATGTAAATACAATCAAACACTAGTTGGAGGCGCCGATAACAAGCCAAATAATGTACACATAGGTGACGGTTTTAAGATACACAACAGTTGTATTGGTTTATGCATCTTTCAAATGTAAAACTTTAAAAATTCACAACGAATATTGTAAATGTATAGTACAAAATCTATAGTGAAATACAATACAGGTCATAAGATGTGGAAGATGCAAAGAAAAGATTCACAGCTGAAGCCACATTTCCAAGGTAGATTTAAATAAGGGACACCAAAACAGATGAGGAATTTACTACAATATCGATGGTGAAAAAAGTGAGAATGTGCAGACTAGCGCACTGAAAGATTGAACACCATGGGCCGATTCACAGAACTAATTTAAGACAAAATCCTAAACTTACTACTTTTGGTATTCACAGAAGTTAGGATTTTGTCTTAAGTTTTTCTTAAGACAAACTTAAGACAGACTTAAAACAGACTCAAGTTAGAAGTTTGTCTTAAGTCTCTCTTAAGAGAAACTTAAGACAAAATCCTAACTTCTGTGAATACCAAAAGTAGTACGTTTAGGATTTTGTCTTAAGCTAGTTCTGTGAATCGGGCCCCCATAGTATTGAAGTATGTATCACGCCAATGATATGAGCGAAACCTATCAGGAGGTCCCAATTCATCATCTATCGCAAACCCCCAGTTTCCCAAGAACAAGGATGAGCAGCGGAGTTTCACACAATGGTTCTTATTTGAAAGTTCAGCCTTCCACACCCTGTTAGTTCCTTGTCCATATATTGTTAGTGTGATACATATATAGCTTCATTAGATCTAAATGAGCATATTCCAGAAATGGGGTCCAGACTCGGCATTGCGATACTAAATATAGAAATAATATATTACTTTAAAAAAATGGGGGCATATGTAGGAAGGCGTTTGAGAATCACAAACAGCGTTTTGGTATGTATGGGCCACATAGCAAAATAAGGAATCGCAAAAATTGCGATTCCTTATTTTGCTCAAGCATTTAAGGAATCACAATTTTGCGATTCCTTAAATGCTATGTAGGGGTGCCTTTTAAATTGCGATTTTGGCTTAAGGAATCGCAAAATACCACCTACTCCAAGTAGATGTTATTTTGCGATTTCCTGTAAAAAGGCATTTTTTGAAAAAATTCAAAGTGCCATGTTGCGCACAGACATGCCATTGGGGCATGTATGTGCGCCACATGTACTTACAGGCACATTCCAGGGGTGCAACAGGGGTCCTTTGGACACCCTGGCACCCTTGGATTTGCGATTCTCAAATTGCTATTTTCTCATAAAAAATCGAAATTTGAGAATGTATCCCCATTCATTCCTATGGGCCTCTTGGCCCACCACAGGAATGATGGGACACTCATTCCTTAATTGCGATTCACAATTTGCTAATCGCAATTAAGGAATTTTAGGGATTCGCAAAAAATCACGAATTATTACCTACATTCCATTTTGCAATTCTCAAATAGCGATTCCTTAAAAATCGCTATTTGAGAATCGCAAAATGTAAATTACCTACACATGCCCCTGAGTTATTTATATTAACAGAGCTCTGTTGTAATAAGAAAGACATGGCACTATTCACCAGAAATAATGTTTTTCTGACCAACTGTCAAGTAGCCAATCAGAATGACCTGAACACAGGGATCTTTTCCGATTGGAGAAGCAGGGTCAAGACTACTGATTTGCATATGGCTGGGTCCAAACTGGGGTGACGTAGTGAGCAAAAGAACAAAGGATTAAACCCAGATCTGTGACTGGGGTGAATGTTTGATTTATTCAGCATCCGATCTATCATACGTTGTCGCAGCATCACCATATATACCAGCAGGGATTCTGCTGAAGAGCTGGCACAGCGCCCTTTTTCCGAAGCTGGCACAAGGTGGGCTGGCTGCCCGAAGTGTAAACAGAGAGAAGAGATGCACGTAAGAGAAATAGTTTTCTCCGGCTTGTCCCCCTCACAGACAGGGCTGAAGAAAGGTTAGTTTCAAACTTACCTTGCTGCAGTTCCAACGAAGCATTTGATGATGAAATGCTTGCGCTTCTTGTTTTAAAAATGTGCCTGATGAAAATAAACAGTTCAGGCAAATATGTACAAAGGAAAAATAGTCCACAGTATTGTGTCTGCATTCAGTGTCTGAAATGTTTCTATATCTGGGGTGTGTAACAGAGAGTACATAGGACTATCTAATCCACGTAACGAGGAGTCCTGTGTCCTGATATTTTCATTCAGCCTTTAGTTCAGGTCCAGGAGGGCAAAATCCTTCTACCGTGTTCAACTCGTAGAAAGAAAAGTGCAGGAGCCGAAAGGTTTCCTTTGGTGCCGGCGGCTGGCACTGCCAAAAGCTGCCAATAGACTGCCTGGCCTAGGTTCCACCTCATGCCTCTCTCTTCCACCACCCTGCATTTCCTGTCTCTTTATCTTGTGAACACCGAGGCTGCCTGGTTTTGATTCCACCTCATGCCTCTTTCTTCCACCACCCTACATTTCCTGTCTATTTATCTTGTGAACACCGAGGCTGCCTGGTTTTGATTCCACCTCATGCCTCTTTCTTCCACCACCCTACATTTTCTGGGGCAGATCTACAGGAAAGTGCTGCAGCGAGGCACTCAAGCCCTTTGGCTGCGCCACGCTGCTGCACTTTCATAGGCCAGGAATGTGACATATTTAGAAGAATACGTTGCATTCCTGTGCTCTCCCCTGCGCTGGCGCACAAACTGCAGCCATGCGCCGGCGCAGGCACCCGTGCATCATGGTGCAAGGATGCCTGCGTCGTGGGGAGATTGTTTTTGTGCAGGAATTTGTGCAGGAAGGGCCACCTTCCTGCACAAAAACAACCACTAAAGGCTTTTTCCTCTTTCAGTGCATGCTGTAGAATGCAGCACGGATTTAAAGAGGAAAAAAAGAGGAGAAATGAAAACATTTCTCCTCGTTGCGCCTCCCTACACCACCTCTAGGGTGGCGTAGCATTCAGACGCATCTCCAGATTTACGATTTCTCGTAAATCTGGAGATGTGTCTGTTCCATGGGTGTTGCGTGGGAACACCCACAGCAACACCCCTGGAACGCCCCTTCCACGCACAGTGCTGCGCGTGAAGGGACTGTATTTACAAGGAGAGGAAAAGTCACGCAAGGTGGCTTTTCCTGTCCTTGTAAATATGGAGGAACCCCCTGCGCCACCAGTACGTCACGAAAAGTGATGTACTGGTGGCGCAGGGGGCTTGTAAATCTGCCCCCCTGTCTCTTTATCTCATTAATACCGAGACTGCCTGGTCTTGGTTCCACCTCATGCCTCTTTATTCCGCCACTCTGCACTTCCTGTCTCTTTATCTCATTAACACCAAGGCTGCCTGGTTTTGAGTGGGGAACATCCTTTACGACGCGAATGTTACCCCGCGACCATTACGACGCGTCTCTTACAACGCAAGTCGTAACCACGACTTGCGCTGGAGGGCGCTCAAGGACAAGGAATAGTTAATTTACTATTCCAACACATTCCCTACTATCCACGGGGACTGGTGCTGGAATAGAAATTTTAACTATTCCTAAGTCCGCACCCTACAGCGCAAGTCGTGGTACCGACTTGCGTTGTAAAACACGCGTTGTAACGGTACGCGTGGTAATACCACGCGTTGTACTGTCATACATCCTTTTGATTCCACCTCATACCTCTCTCTTCCACCACCCTGCACTTCCTGTCTCTTTATCTCATGAACACTGAGGCTGCCTGGTTTTGATTCCACCTCATGCCTCTTGCTTCCACCACCCACCCTTCCGGACCCTTTATCTCACTCTTTCAGGCTCTCGTTCATTCCTGCTTTCTTCCATTGTCACTTTTTTCCATTCCCTTGACCTGGGCCATTGTCTAATGATGGAAAATAAGCCCAGGTCCCCAAAATAACCATTCTCACAAATGAAAATCCACCATAAATATAGTGTGGGGACTACAGCTCTATATAGTTATGATCCAGGCAGCATCATGAAAAGTGCCCCTCAATCACACACAAGGACTCACACTTTTCACACATACTCAGGGGTGCCTGAGCACGGCACTTTCGAATGTGTACCAAGGGATGCACTTTAAAGCACACACCAGGCCAGAAACACTGCAAAACTTGTTCAGAAAGCAAGACACCTGTCAGGAGCTCTCGTGAGTAGTAACTAGAGGAGAAATGAGTTCTAAATAGTGAATTCTGGAGAATAGTAATGGGTTTTATTGGGAAGGGATTTAGAGGAGGGTATGGGCCTCTGAAGGTATAGCGGAGAAAGTAGGTGGGTGGGGGTCTATGTATGAGGGTGTTTGTGTGTGGTGTGTCTGGAATGTGTGTGGGAGTGAGTAGTGTGTCTGTCTGCAGTAGCATAGCAAGAGTAGTAAAGACCCAAAGGTAATCAAGGAAAAGGGCAAACATGTGCCCAGTTTGGGTAACGCAACACATATAAGTGGGGTGGGGTGGTGAGACTATATACAAGTCCTAAAAGAAGTGGGGGATGCTGACGTCACGACAGGAAGTGACGTCACGAAAGGTGGCTTGCACTCAGTTGCAGTTTAGAGTTATCGAGCTCCCGGTAAAATAAGTGAGGGGACGCCGTCCACCCGCGTGGTACCCCGACTCCAGCCCTGCATATACGTCGAGGCCAGGGAGCCACGTCACTTGCTGCACCAGTGATACATGTATATCCCAGTCTGACTCTCTTTCCCAGGTAAAAAGACCCAAACCAAGCAGCAGCTCCACTCAGTTGCTTCATCTTCTATAGCAATGACACACTAACTTTAAAAAACAAGCATTGGTAAAGTCAACATGTCGCCCTTTTCAACCTGCAGATGCTGATACCGTTGAGCAAAGGCAGAAAGAAATGTATTTTATAATTGCTGCAGTTAAAAAAAAGAAAGAAAAATATTAAGCATAATGAGTTGTATGCTCTTATGCATCATGAGGCGAGCACGTGTCCAGATCATGACACCTCAGTGGGCCAATTTGATGACGTGTGTGTGCGCATGTCTCACCACGCATGTGCACACATGCTGCATGATGTGGGGGCCATTTTAGGAAGGGTAAATAATAGAAATAATTTAAAATGCACAAAAGCGTTTTTTTTAAAGTTTGCGAGCGATGAGTAAATTGTAGCTGCCAAGGCCTCCCAAAAATGTTTAAATACTTTTTTTTTTTTTAAAGGATGCCACATGATGGGTGTGAAGGGGGAGCATCAAATAGAATGACTGAGGGTTCCTGGTAGGGTGAGTTTCCTGGGCAGGCGCTTCGAGTTCAACAGGTGCTTGTTTCTGGAATGTGCCCCTCGGTGCCCCTCGTGCACAGGGCGCTCGCCGGTGGGGGGTGAAGACAGTTCCCAGACGGTGGCACCTCCCTTCTTCCTGTGTTTGACACAGCTCAGGTCTCACCTTCCATGGTCACCTGTCGCTGTACCTGAATATCAGCATCGCTTCCGGCACACCTGTGCGGGCCTGTCCCGGATCCGTGCTTGTTTAAGGAGGGGGACGGGGGGGGGGGGGCTGAAGCCCGCTTTGGTTTCGATTCTGATGAACTGAAAGTCATTTCGACTGCAGTTGCTTTTCTCCAGGGCCCCGGGCCCCTGCTGCTCCTTCCCGCCTTTTTATGAGGCTCTTCGGCCGGCGGCTTCTCCTTATGTACGAACTAAAGAAGACGATGCAGCGGCCGTGGCACAGAGAGGCGTGGCCTGCATGGCACAGAGAGGCGTGGCATGCATGGTACAGAGAGGCGTGGCATGCATGGCACAGGGGGCCATGGCATGCATGGCACAGAGAGGTGTGGCCTGCATGGCACAGAGAGGTGTGGCCTGCATGGCACAGAGAGGCGTGGCATGCATGGCACAGAGAGGCGTGGCATGCATGGCACAGGGGGCCATGGCATGCATGGCACAGAGAGGTGTGGCCTGCATGGCACAGAGAGGTGTGGCCTGCATGGCACAGAGAGGCGTGGCATGCATGGCACAGAGAGGCGTGGCATGCATGGCACAGAGAGGCGAGGCATGCATGGTACAGAGAGGCGTGGCCTGCATGGCACAGAGAGGCGTGGCATGCATGGTACAGAGAGGCGTGGCATGCATGGCACAGGGGGCCATGGCATGCATGGCACAGAGAGGTGTGGCCTGCATGGCACAGAGAGGTGTGGCCTGCATGGCACAGAGAGGCGTGGCATGCATGGCACAGAGAGGCGTGGCATGCATGGCACAGAGAGGCGTGGCCTGCATGGCACAGAGAGGTGTGGCCTGCATGGCACAGAGAGGCGTGGCCTGCATGGCACAGAGAGGTGTGTCATGCATGGCACAGAGAGGCGTGGCATGCATGGCACAGAGAGGCGTGGCCTGCATGGCACAGAGAGGCGTGGCCTGCATGGCACAGAGAGGCGTGGCATGCATGGCACAGAGAGGTGTGGCATGCATGGCACAGAGAGGCGTGGCATGCATGGCACAGAGAGGCGAGGCATGCATGGTACAGAGAGGCGTGGCATGCATGGCACAGAGAGGTGTGGCATGCATGGCACAGAGAGGCGTGGCATGCATGGCACAGAGAGGTGAGGCATGCATGGTACAGAGAGGCGAGGCATGCATGGCAACGTGAGGCGTGGCATGCATGGCACAGAGAGGTGTGGCCTGCATGGCACAGAGAGGTGTGGCATGCATGGCAACGAGAGGCGTGGCATGCATGGCACAGAGAGGTGTGGCCTGCATGGCACAGAGAGGTGTGGCATGCATGGCAACGAGAGGCGTGGCATGCATGGCACAGAGGAGCGTGGCATGCATGGCACAGAGAGGCATGGCATGCATGGCACAGAGAGGTGTGGTATGCATGGCACAGAGAGGCGTGGCATGCATGGCACAGAGAGGCGTGGCATGCATGGCACAGAGAGGTGTGGCCTGCATGGTACAGAGAGGCGTGGCATGCGTGGCATAGAGAGGCGTGGCATGCATGCCACAGAGAGGTGTGGCATGCATGGCACAGAGAGGTGTGGCATGCATGGCACAGAGAGGCGTGGCATGCATGGCACAGAGAGGCGTGGCATGCATGGCACAGAGAGGTGTGGCATGCATGCCACAGAGAGGCGTTGCATGCATGGCACAGAGAGGAGTGGTATGCATGGCACAGAGAGGCGTGGCATGCATGGCACAGAGAGGCGTGGCATGCATGCCACAGAGAGGCGTTGCATGCATGGCACAGAGAGGCGTGGTATGCATGGCACAGAGAGGCGTGGCATGCATGGCACAGAGAGCCGTGGCATGCATGGCACAGAGAGGCGTGGCCTGCATGGCACAGAGAGGCGTGGCATGCATGGCACAGAGAGGCGTGACATGCATGGCACAGAGAGGCATGGTATGCATGGCACAGAGAGGCGTGGCCTGCATGGCACAGAGAGGCGTGGCCTGCATGCCACAGAGAGGCGTGGCATGCATGCCACAGAGAGGCGTGGCATGCATGCCACAGAGAGGCGTGGCCTGCATGGCACAGAGAGGCATGGCATGCATGCCACAGAGAGGCGTGGCATGTATGGCACAGAGAGGCGTGGCATGCATGGCACAGAGAGGCGAGGCATGCATGGCACAGAGAGGCGTGGCATGCATGGCACAGAGAGGCGTGGCCTGCATGGCACAGAGAGGCGTGGCATGCATGGCACAGAGAGGCGTGACATGCATGGCACAGAGAGGCATGGTATGCATGGCACAGAGAGGCGTGGCCTGCATGGCACAGAGAGGCGTGGCCTGCATGGCACAGAGAGGCGTGGCATGCGTGGCACATAGAGGTGTGGCATGCATGCCACAGAGAGGCGTGGTATGCATGGCACAGAGAGGCGTGGTATGCATGGCACAGAGAGGCGTGGCATGCATGGTACAGAGAGGCGTGACATGCATGGCACAGAGAGGCGTAACATGCATGGCACAGAGAGGCGTGGCATGCGTGGCACAGAGAGGCGTGACATGCATGCCACAGAGAGGCGTTGCATGCATGCCACAGAGAGGCGTGGCATGCATGGCACAGAGAGGCATGGTATGCATGGCACAGAGAGGCGTGGCATGCGTGGCACAGAGAGGCGTGGCATGTGTGGCACAGAGAGGCGTGACATGCATGGCACAGAGAGGCATGGTATGCATGGCACAGAGAGGCGTGGCATGCATGGCACAGAGAGGCGTGACATGCATTGCACAGAGAGGCGTGGCATGCGTGGCACAGTGAGGCGTGGCATGCGTGGCACAGAGAGGCATGACATGCATGGCACAGAGAGGCGTGGCATGCATGGCACATAGAGGGGTGGCATGCATGGCACAGAGAGGCATGGCATGCATGGCACAGAGAGGCGTGGCATGCATGGCACAGAGAAGCATGGCCTGCATGGCACAGGGAGCCGTGGCATGCATGGCACAGAGAAGCATGGCATGCATGGTACAGAGAGGCGTGGTATGCATGGCACAGAGAGGCGTTGCATGCATGGCACAGAGAGGCGTGGCCTGCATGGCACAGAGAGGTGTGGCCTGCATGCCACAGAGAGGCGTGGCATGCATGGCACAGAGAGGTGTGGCCTGCATGGCACAGAGAGGCGTGGCCTGCATGGCACAGAGAGGTGTGGCCTGCATGGCACAGAGAGGCGTGGCCTGCATGGCACAGAGAGGTGTGGCCTGCATGCCACAGAGAGGCGTGGCATGCATGGCACAGAGAGGTGTGGCATGCATGGCACAGAGAGGCGTGGCATGCATGGCACAGAGAGGCGTTGCATGCATGCCACAGAGAGGCGTGGCCTGCATGGCACAGAGAGGCGTGGCCTGCATGGCACAGAGAGGCGTGGCATGCATGGCACAGAGAGGTGTGGCCTGCATGGCACAGAGAGGCGTGGTATGCATGGCACAGAGAGGCGTTGCATGCATGCCACAGAGAGGCGTGACATGCATGGCACAGAGGAGCGTGGCATGCATGGCACAGAGAGGCGTGGCCTGCATGGTACAGAGAGGCGTGGCATGCATGGCACAGAGAGGCGTGGCCTGCATGGCACAGAGAGGCGAGGCATGCATGGCACAGAGAGGTGTGGCATGCATGGCACAGAGAGAGGCGTGGCATGCATGGCACAGAGAGGCGTGGCCTGCATGGTACAGAGAGGCGTGACATGCATGGCACAGAGAGGCGTGACATGCATGGCACAGAGAGGCGTGGCATGCATGGTAAAGAGAGGCGTGGCGTGCATGGCACAGAGAGGCGTTGTATGCATGGCACAGAGAGCCGTGGCATGCATGGCACAGAGAGGCGTGGCATGCATGGTAAAGAGAGGCATGGCGTGCATGGCACAGAGAGGCGTTGTATGCATGGCACAGAGAGCCGTGGCATGCATGGCACAGAGAGGTGTGGCATGCATGGCACAGAGAGACGTGGTATGCATGGCACAGAGAGGCGTGGCATGCATGCCACAGAGAGGCGTGGCGTGCATGGCACAGAGAGGCGAGGCATGCATGGCACAGAGAGGTGTGGCATGCATGGCACAGAGAGGCATGGCATGCATGGCACAGAGAGGCATGGCATGCATGGTAAAGAGAGGCGTGGCGTGCATGTCACAGAGAGGCGTTGTATGCATGGCACAGAGAGCCGTGGCATGCATGCCACAGAGAGGCGTGGCCTGCATGGCACAGAGAGGCGTGGTATGCATGGCACAGAGAGGTGTGGCATGCATGGTACAGAGAGGCGTGGCATGCATGGTAAAGAGAGGCATGGCGTGCATGGCACAGAGAGGCGTTGTATGCATGGCACAGAGAGCCGTGGCATGCATGGCACAGAGAGGCGTGGCATGCATGGCACAGAGAGGTGTGGCATGCATGGCACAGAGAGGCGTGGCATGCGTGGCAAAGAGAGGCGTGGCATGCATGGCACAGAGAGGTGTTGCATGCATGGCACAGAGAGGCGTGGCATGCATGGCACAGAGAGGCGTGGCATGCATGCCACAGAGAGGCGTGGCATGCATGGCACAGAGAGGTGTGGCATGCATGGCACAGAGAGGCGTGGCATGCATGGTACAGAGAGGCGTGGCATGCATGGCACAGAGAGGTGTGGCATGCATGGCACAGAGAGGCGTGGCATGCGTGGCAAAGAGAGGTGTAGCCTGCATGGCACAGAGAGGTGTGGCCTGCATGGCACAGAGAGGCGTGGCATGCATGGCACAGAGAGGTGTGGCATGCATGGCACAGAGAGGCGTGGCATGCGTGGCAAAGAGAGGCATGGCATGCATGCCACAGAGAGGTGTTGCATGCATGGCACAGGGAGGCGTGGCATGCATGGCACAGAGAGGCATGGCATGCATGCCACAGAGAGGCGTGGCATGCATGGCACAGAGAGGTGTGGCATGCATGGCACAGAGAGGTGTGGCATGCATGGCACAGAGAGGCGTGGCATGCATGCCACAGAGAGGCGTTGCATGCATGCCACAGAGAGGCGTGGCATGCATGGCACAGAGAGGCATGGTATGCATGGCACAGAGAGGTGTGGCATGCATGCCACAGAGAGGCATGGTATGCATGGCACAGAGAGGTGTGGCATGCATGCCACAGAGAGGCGTGGCATGCATGCCACAGAGAGGCATGGTATGCATGGCACAGAGAGGTGTGGCATGCATGCCACAGAGAGGCGTTGCATGCGTGGCATAGAGAGGCATGGTATGCATGGCACAGAGAGGCGTTGCATGCATGGCACAGAGAGGCGTGGCATGCATGGCACAGAGAGGCGTTGCATGCATGGCACAGAGAGGCGTTGCATGCATGGCACAGAGAGGCGTGGCATGCATGGCACAGAGAGGCGTGGCATGCATGGCACAGAGAGGCATGGTATGCATGGTACAGAGAGGCATGGTATGCATGGCACAGAGAGGCGTTGCATGCATGGCACAGAGAGGCGTGGCATGCATGGCACAGAGAGGTGTGGCATGCATGCCACAGAGAGGTGTGGCATGCATGGCACAGAGAGGCGTGGCATGCATGGCACAGAGAGGCGTGGCCTGCATGGCACAGAGAGGCGTTGCATGCATGCCACAGAGAGGCGTGGCATGCATGGCACAGAGAGGCATGGCATGCATGGTACAGAGAGGCGTGGCATGCGTGGCAAAGAGAGGCGTGGCATGCATGGCACAGAGAGGTGTGGCATGCATGGCACAGAAAGGCGTGGCATGCATGGCAAAGAGAGGCGTGGCATGCATGGCACAGAGAGGTGTGGCCTGCATGCCACAGAGAGGTGTGGTCTGCATGGTAAAGAGAGGCGTGGCGTGCATGGCACAGAGAGGCATGGCATGCATGGCACAGAGAGGCGTGGTATGCATGCCACAGAGAGGCGTGGCATGCATGGCACCGAGAGGCGTGACATGCATGGCACAGAGAGGCGTAGCATGCATGGCACAGAGAGGCGTGGCATGCGTGGCACAGAGAGGCGTGACATGCATGCCACAGAGAGGCGAGGCATGCATGGCGCAGAGAGGCGTGGCATGCATGGCACAGAGAGGCGTGACATGCATGCCACAGAGAGGCGTGGCATGCATGGCGCAGAGAGGCGTGGCCTGCATGGCACAGAGAGGCGTGGCCTGCATGGCACAGAGAGGCGTGGCATGCATGGCAACGAGAGGCGTGGCATGCATGGCACAGAGAGGCGTGGCATGCATGGTAAAGAGAGGCGTGGCGTGCATGGCACAGAGAGGCGTTGTATGCATGGCACAGAGAGGCGTGGCATGCATGGCACAGAGAGGCGTGGTATGCATGGCACAGAGAGGCGTGGCATGCATGGCACAGAGAGGTGTGGCCTGCATGGCACAGAGAGGCGTGGCCTGCATGGCACAGAGAGGCGTGGCCTGCATGGCACAGAGAGGTGTGGCATGCATGGCACAGAGAGGCGTGGCCTGCATGGCACAGAGAGGCGTGGCATGCATGGCAACGAGAGGCGTGGCATGCATGGCACAGAGAGGCGTGGCATGCATGGTAAAGAGAGGCGTGGCGTGCATGGCATAGAGAGGCGTGGCATGCGTGGCATAGAGAGGCGTGGCATGCATGGCACAGAGAGGCGTGGCATGCATGGTAGAGAGAGGCGTGGCCTGCATGGCACAGAGAGGCGTGGCCTGCATGGCACAGAGAGGCGTTGTATGCATGGCACAGAGAGCCGTGGCATGCATGGCACAGAGAGGTGTGGCATGCATGCCACAGAGAGACGTGGCATGCATGGCACAGAGAGGTGTGGCATGCATGGCACAGAGAGGTGTGGCATGCATGCCACAGAGAGGTGTGGCATGCATGCCACAGAGAGGCGAGGCATGCATGGCACAGAGAGGTGTGGCATGCTTGGCACAGAGAGGCATGGCATGCATGGCACAGAGAGGCGAGGCATGCATGGCACAGAGAGGCATGGCATGCATGGCACAGAGAGGCATGGCATGCATGGCACAGAGAGGCGAGGCATGCATGGCACAGAGAGGTGTGGCATGCATGGCACAGAGAGGCGTGGCATGCATGGCACAGGGGGCCATGGCATGCATGGCACAGAGAGGTGTGGCCTGCATGGCACAGAGAGGTGTGGCATGCATGGCACAGAGAGGCGTGGTATGCATGCCACAGAGAGGCGTGGCATGCATGGCACAGAGAGGCGTGGCATGCATGGCACAGAGAGGCGTGGCCTGCATGGCACAGAGAGGCGTGGCATGCATGGCAACGAGAGGCGTGGCATGCATGGCACAGAGAGGCGTGGCATGCATGGTAAAGAGAGGCGTGGCGTGCATGGCATAGAGAGCCGTGGCATGCGTGGCATAGAGAGGCGTGGCATGCATGGCACAGAGAGGTGTGGCATGCATGGTAGAGAGAGGCGTGGCCTGCATGGCACAGAGAGGCGTGGCCTGCATGGCACAGAGAGGCGTTGTATGCATGGCACAGAGAGCCGTGGCATGCATGGCACAGAGAGGTGTGGCATGCATGGCACAGAGAGACGTGGTATGCATGGCACAGAGAGGCGTTGCATGCATGGCACAGAGAGGCGTGGCATGCATGGCACAGAGAGGCGTGGCATGCATGCCACAGAGAGGCGTGGCATGCATGGCACAGAGAGGTGTGGCATGCATGGCACAGAGAGGTGTGGCATGCATGCCACAGAAAGGTGTGGCATGCATGCCACAGAGAGGCGAGGCATGCATGGCACAGAGAGGCGTGGCATGCATGGCACAGAGAGGCATGGCATGCGTGGCACAGAGAGGCATGGCATGCATGGCACAGAGAGGCGTGGCATGCATGCCACAGAGAGGCGTGGCATGCATGGCACAGAGAGGCGAGGCATGCATGGCGCAGAGAGGTGTGGCATGCATGGCACAGAGAGGCGTGGCATGCATGGCACAGAGAGGCGTGGCATGCATGCCACAGAGAGGCGTGACATGCATGGCACAGAGAGGCGTGGCATGCATGGCACAGAGAGGCGTGGCATGCATGCCACAGAGAGGCGTGGCATGCATGGCACAGAGAGGCATGGCATGCATGGCACAGAGAGGCGTGGCATGCATGCCACAGAGAGGCGTGGCATGCATGGCACAGAGAGGCGAGGCATGCATGGCACAGAGAGGTGTGGCATGCATGGCACAGAGAGGCGTTGTATGCATGGCACAGAGAGCCGTGGCATGCATGGCACAGAGAGGCGTGGCATGCATGCCACAGAGAGGCGTGGCATGCATGGCACAGAGAGGCGAGGCATGCATGGCACAGAGAGGTGTGGCATGCATGGCACAGAGAGGCGTGGCCTGCATGGCACAGAGAGGCGTGGCATGCATGCCACAGAGAGGCATGGCATGCATGGCACAGAGAGGCGTGGCATGCATGGCACAGAGAGGCGTGGCATGCATGCCACAGAGAGGCGTGGCATGCATGGCACAGAGAGGCGTGGCCTGCATGGCACAGAGAGGTGTGGCATGCATGGCACAGAGAGGCGTGGTATGCATGGTACAGAGAGGCGTGGCATGCATGCCACAGAGAGGCGTGGCATGCATGGCACAGAGAGGTGTGGCATGCATGCCACAGAGAGGCGTGGCATGCATGGCACAGAGAGGCGTGGCATGCATGGCACAGAGAGGCGTGGCCTGCATGGCACAGAGAGGCGTGGCATGCATGCCACAGAGAGGCGTGGCATGCATGGCACAGAGAGGCGTTGCATGCATGCCACAGAGAGGTGTGGCATGCATGGCACAGAGAGGCGTGGTATGCATGGTACAGAGAGGCGTGGTATGCATGGCACAAAGAGGCGTGGCCTGCATGGCACAGAGAGGCGTGGCATGCGTGGCACATAGAGGCATTGCATGCATGGCACAGAGAGGCGTGGCATGCATGGCACAGAGAGGCGTTGCATGCATGGCACAGTGAGGCGTGGCATGCATGCCACAGAGAGGCGTGGCATGCATGGCACAGAGAGGCATGGCATGCATGGCACAGAGAGGTGTGGCATGCATGGCACAGAGAGGTGTGGCATGCATGGCACAGAGAGAGGCGAGGCATGCATGGCACAGAGAGGTGTGGCATGCATGGCACAGAGAGGCGTGGCATGCATGGCACAGAGAGGCGTGGCATGCATGGCAAAGATGGGCGTGGCATGCATGGTACAGAGAGGCGTGGCATGCATGGCACAGAGAGGCGTGGCATGCATGGCACAGAGAGGCGTGGCATGCATGCCACAGAGAGGCGTGGCATGCATGGCACAGAGAGGCGAGGCATGCATGGCACAGAGAGGCGAGGCATGCATGGCACAGAGAGGCGTGGCATGCATGGCACAGAGAGGCGTGGCATGCATGGCACAGAGAGGCGTTGCATGCATGGCACAGAGAGGCGTGGCCTGCATGGCACAGAGAGGCGTGGCATGCATGGCAACGAGAGGCGTGGCATGCATGGCACAGAGAGGCGTGGCATGCATGGTAAAGAGAGGCGTGGCGTGCATGGCATAGAGAGGCGTGGCATGCGTGGCATAGAGAGGCGTGGCATGCATGGCACAGAGAGGCGTGGCATGCATGGTAGAGAGAGGCGTGGCATGCATGGCACAGAGAGGCGTGGCCTGCATGGCACAGAGAGGCGTTGTATGCATGGCACAGAGAGCCGTGGCATGCATGGCACAGAGAGGTGTGGCATGCATGCCACAGAGAGACGTGGCATGCATGGCACAGAGAGGTGTGGCATGCATGGCACAGAGAGGTGTGGCATGCATGCCACAGAGAGGTGTGGCATGCATGCCACAGAGAGGCGAGGCATGCATGGCACAGAGAGGTGTGGCATGCTTGGCACAGAGAGGCATGGCATGCATGGCACAGAGAGGCGAGGCATGCATGGCACAGAGAGGCATGGCATGCATGGCACAGAGAGGCATGGCATGCATGGCACAGAGAGGCGAGGCATGCATGGCACAGAGAGGTGTGGCATGCATGGCACAGAGAGGCGTGGCATGCATGGCACAGGGGGCCATGGCATGCATGGCACAGAGAGGTGTGGCCTGCATGGCACAGAGAGGCGTGGCATGCATGGCACAGAGAGGCGTGGTATGCATGCCACAGAGAGGCGTGGCATGCATGGCACAGAGAGGCGTGGCATGCATGGCACAGAGAGGCGTGGCCTGCATGGCACAGAGAGGCGTGGCATGCATGGCAACGAGAGGCGTGGCATGCATGGCACAGAGAGGCGTGGCATGCATGGTAAAGAGAGGCGTGGCGTGCATGGCATAGAGAGCCGTGGCATGCGTGGCATAGAGAGGCGTGGCATGCATGGCACAGAGAGGCGTGGCATGCATGGTAGAGAGAGGCGTGGCCTGCATGGCACAGAGAGGCGTGGCCTGCATGGCACAGAGAGGCATTGTATGCATGGCACAGAGAGCCGTGGCATGCATGGCACAGAGAGGTGTGGCATGCATGGCACAGAGAGACGTGGTATGCATGGCACAGAGAGGCGTTGCATGCATGGCACAGAGAGGCGTGGCATGCATGGCACAGAGAGGCGTGGCATGCATGCCACAGAGAGGCGTGGCATGCATGGCACAGAGAGGTGTGGCATGCATGGCACAGAGAGGTGTGGCATGCATGCCACAGAAAGGTGTGGCATGCATGCCACAGAGAGGCGAGGCATGCATGGCACAGAGAGGTGTGGCATGCATGGCACAGAGAGGCATGGCATGCGTGGCACAGAGAGGCATGGCATGCATGGCACAGAGAGGCGTGGCATGCATGCCACAGAGAGGCGTGGCATGCATGGCACAGAGAGGCGAGGCATGCATGGCGCAGAGAGGTGTGGCATGCATGGCACAGAGAGGCGTGGCATGCATGGCACAGAGAGGCGTGGCATGCATGCCACAGAGAGGCGTGACATGCATGGCACAGAGAGGCGTGGCATGCATGGCACAGAGAGGCGTGGCATGCATGCCACAGAGAGGCGTGGCATGCATGGCACAGAGAGGCATGGCATGCATGGCACAGAGAGGCGTGGCATGCATGCCACAGAGAGGCGTGGCATGCATGGCACAGAGAGGCGAGGCATGCATGGCACAGAGAGGTGTGGCATGCATGGCACAGAGAGGCGTTGTATGCATGGCACAGAGAGCCGTGGCATGCATGGCACAGAGAGGCGTGGCATGCATGCCACAGAGAGGCGTGGCATGCATGGCACAGAGAGGCGAGGCATGCATGGCACAGAGAGGTGTGGCATGCATGGCACAGAGAGGCGTGGCCTGCATGGCACAGAGAGGCGTGGCATGCATGCCACAGAGAGGCGTGGCATGCATGGCACAGAGAGGCGTGGCATGCATGGCACAGAGAGGCGTGGCATGCATGCCACAGAGAGGCGTGGCATGCATGGCACAGAGAGGCGTGGCCTGCATGGCACAGAGAGGTGTGGCATGCATGGCACAGAGAGGCGTGGTATGCATGGCACAGAGAGGCGTGGCATGCATGCCACAGAGAGGCGTGGCATGCATGGCACAGAGAGGTGTGGCATGCATGCCACAGAGAGGCGTGGCATGCATGGCACAGAGAGGCGTGGCATGCATGGCACAGAGAGGCGTGGCCTGCATGGCACAGAGAGGCGTGGCATGCATGCCACAGAGAGGCGTGGCATGCATGGCACAGAGAGGCGTTGCATGCATGCCACAGAGAGGTGTGGCATGCATGGCACAGAGAGGCGTGGTATGCATGGTACAGAGAGGCGTGGTATGCATGGCACAGAGAGGCGTGGCCTGCATGGCACAGAGAGGCGTGGCATGCGTGGCACATAGAGGCATTGCATGCATGGCACAGAGAGGCGTGGCATGCATGGCACAGAGAGGCGTTGCATGCATGGCACAGAGAGGCGTGGCATGCATGCCACAGAGAGGCGTGGCATGCATGGCACAGAGAGGCATGGCATGCATGGCACAGAGAGGTGTGGCATGCATGGCACAGAGAGGTGTGGCATGCATGGCACAGAGAGGCGAGGCATGCATGGCACAGAGAGGTGTGGCATGCATGGCACAGAGAGGCGTGGCATGCATGGCACAGAGAGGCGTGGCATGCATGGCAAAGAGAGGCGTGGCATGCATGGTACAGAGAGGCGTGGCATGCATGGCACAGAGAGGCGTGGCATGCATGGCACAGAGAGGCGTGGCATGCATGCCACAGAGAGGCGTGGCATGCATGGCACAGAGAGGCGAGGCATGCATGGCACAGAGAGGCGAGGCATGCATGGCACAGAGAGGCGTGGCATGCATGGCACAGAGAGGCGTGGCATGCATGGCACAGAGAGGCGAGGCATGCATGGCACAGAGAGGCGAGGCATGCATGGCACAGAGAGGTGTGGCATGACTGGATGGTGGTACACAGAGGTTTGGTTGATGAGCGGGTTGACCGTGTCGATAGCCGCATGAAGGATAGCTGGTGGACATGGATCGTGGAGGGAGCCTGATTTGCATGAAAGAATAGTTTGACATGATAATGACAGAGAGATATCTGCAAATGTGTTAAGACTGGCCTTAATCTTATTGTCAGGGTTACTCATCGCTGAACCCCTTAAGGGGTCAGTGATGGGAGTAGAGGTGAACCCCTGCCCTATAGCCAGGATCTTTTCCTCAGAAAATGTTGAGATCTGGTCACAGAGGGCTTGGGGGGAGGAATCTTTCTTGAAAGCCTCTTGGGATGCATAAGCATTTTAGATACATTGAAGTTAGGTTTCGGGTCTTGGGTGCCCTCTTCAATTTTTTGGTTGAAGTAATTTTTTTGTTGTTTTTTAATCCATTTGTGAAATGTTCTCTGGGCCTCTCTAACCCCTTCGCCACAGCAAGAATTCTGCAGCGGGGCTAGGGGGTGGGCGTGGCACTGCGGTGCTCATGACGGCTCCTGGCCGTCATAAATCACGGTGGGCGTGTGCTCATGACGGCCGGGAGCCGTCGAACTCCGCCCACTGATTAATTCTCCTGCGCAGGCGGGGAATTAACACTGTGTGAAAGTAGCAGCAACGTTCAAATGGCCCCCAGCCATCATGAGCACACGCCTACCGTGACTCATGACGGCCGGGAGCCGTCATGAGCACCGAAGAGGTTACAAGGGAGCAAATCACCCATGCTGTAAGGATAGGTGCCATTTACGTTTAAGGTGTTTACAACAGCGCTTCTGTTCAAGTAAAGCCAGAGAAAACCAAGGATGGGATGATTACGACTGACTGTTTCGAGGGCGTATAAGAGGTGCAAGGTATGTGATCCATGCATTGAAAGAATTGATATCTTCCACCAAAATCCTTTTAAGCGTACGGGCAGAGGAAGACAACCGGCAAGTCATTAATGGATTTGATATCATGGCTCCCCATTTCTGATGAGTACAAGATGAAGAATCTGTTTTGCCGAGGTGGGGGGCTTTTGAGACATAATCGTTTTGTTGAACGGGTCCAGGTGGTGATCCTTCCATGATTCGGCAGTGGGTGTCCCAGATGTTGAACTCAAGTGGTTAGTGCAAATCCAGGGAAGGGTATGGCCTTATAAAAGAGTCGGGTCTCAAATTAGTTGTGGTAGGCCTGATACTTTTAAGAAATCTCAGACAGCATTAGTCTCGGAGTCGTCTGAGTTGTGGAAATGGAGATTAGAGTAGGCCTGGGCGGAGTTCTGCGTAAACTCTGCCGCGCTACGCGGAGCTCCGCGAGCGGCGTAGTGCGTTAGATAAATGCTGTTCGCGATGATTTTCAGTGCCAAATGCTTGTTCGTACTGTGCAATCATCGCGAATGGTACCATTCACAGTGCAAGCGGGTGCTGCTTCTTTTCTGCCGCTCGAGTAGATTTGAGCTGCAGCTTTCTCAACTCGAACGGACAGTGTCTCAAGTCGTGAGCATACGTGACCACTTGCAATGTGAAATCTCACCTGGAGGTTGATTTTTCTTGCTCGCGATCTCCAACTTGATGTTGACGATCGCAAACGAGGAAAAATATCGCCGGGAGGTGGATTTTCCTCACCTGCGATCACCAACTTGACGTTGACGAACGCGAGCGAGGAAAAAAACTCCACTCCGCTCCGCAGAGCGGAGTTTTTCGGGAACTCCGCGAGTTGCGCGTAACGTCAAGTGCAGCAAACTCCAGTTAAAGTCTCCTAATAGAATAAAATTAGTAGAGCTGACTAAAATAGGGGAAAGTGCCTCCCCTACAGTGGTAAAAAAAGTTAGTGCTGGGGCCTGTGGGGGTGATAGAGAAGACAGCCTGGAAATTATTCAGACAGAGGCGGCTCCTTCACTAGGGCAGAGGAGCGTCGCCCCACTGCTTTTTCACAGTGCGATAAGATAAGCAGAAACCTAAAATTGTAAAACCACCATTTTATGTTTCTGCTTCTTGCACTGCGAGAAAGCAGAAGGGTTTTGGTTGGGGGCAGGCGGGTGGGTCTACTCAAGGGCAAGGGAGGAGTGGTGTGTCCACTGCTGAGGGCGCTGACTGTTTGGTTGGCCCTCTGGAGCCGACCAAACCAGTCATGCGCACTTTGCCTTCTGCACTTTGCCTTTTCTCCATGTAGGCTGCATGCAGCCTACCTGAAGAAAATGGCCTTCCCATAGATGCCTGGCTGGTCGGCGTCCCAACCAATCACAACGCTACCATTGCAGTGATGTGATTGGCTTAGGGGAGGGGTGGGAGGCTGCTTGCTCCCTCCTCCTGCCGGAGGCAGTAGAGGAGCAGAGACGACGTGGGACTGGGCCAGCGAAGGTAAGTTAACTTTTTAAAAATACATTTTTTTTTTAATTAAACTCCCCCGCTTGCGCGACCCCCTATCCGCAAACCCCCCACCTGCGAGTCATGCCGGCCCCAACTGGATTGAGAGGAGCACATTTTTAAACAAATCCCAGCCAATCAGAGCGCAGTATAATGCGTCGCCAGGAAATGCAATTAGTGCTCAAATTTAAACATACGGCGCAGAACACAGTTAAAATTCAAGGTACAAGTGCTTTTAAAAGAAACAGGTGTGGCATGCTGAGACCCCCGCTGATGATATTATTTGCAACAAGTGTACAGAATAAGCATGTTACAATGAACTAGGGGTAACAAAGCAGTGTCAAAGCCACATCATTGCCTGTGTAGCCAAACAGTGTAATAGTAGCTATGTTGTAGTACTTGCAATAGTCCGACGACAGACGTATTACGTTCAACAGGAACGCAGTAACAGTGTAAACGCAGCAATATTGCTTGCTGCAAGGGTACAGAACTAGAGTGAGGGCTCCAGTCCAAAACACTGCTACAAGAGCAGTACTTTAATACACAGATTTACAGGAAAAGTGTAACAGCAACAGTGACTCCTGTGCAGCTGTTAAAAAATAAATAAAAAGACTGGTACACCTTGAATGCAACAGTGCAGTAGTTGGTAGGAAGTGTACAGAAACAGTACAGCAGGAACAATACTTCCTCAGCCAGTGTCAGAAAAAGTGTAACAGCAGCAAATGTGTGTGAACTCACTGTACAACAGTACTATCTACAACAGGCTCACTGTGGGGCCAATTCACAGAACTAACTTAAGACAAAATCGTAAACTTACTACTTTTGGTATTCACAGAAGTTAGGATTTTGTCTTAAGTTTGTCTTAAGACAAACTTTAGACAGACTTAAGACAAAATTCTAACTTAAGTCTGTCTTAAGCCTGCTTAAGTTTGTCTTAAGACAAACAAGACAAAATCCTAACTTCTGTGAATACCAAAAGTAGTAAGTTTAGGATTTTGTCTTAAGTTAGTTCTGTGAATCGGGCCCAAGGTGTACAGAAGCAGTGAGACCGCAGCAGTAATACCTACAACTGGTCACGCTATGACAACAGCAGAAGTGCCTGCTCTCGGTGTACCAAAGCGCACACAGACACAGCTGTGTGAATCTACTATCACTGGTAAGTGAATGTTAAAGGGTAGAAATAACATATCTGTTCGCATCACTCCTTCCCCTTTCGTTGAGCGTTTGGAGTCTTTTAGGTTTGTTTCAGCTGATGCTTTTTTACATAATCAAAGGTCAGCACCTTTTGCTTCTCCCACAGCACTATGGTGCAAGCTTGAATTCGGGTGTTCAAGTGACCTTTACACTACATACGTCACATGCGTGCAGTTAAAGGGGCAGATTTACGAGCCCCTTGCGCCATTTTTGCCCTGCTGTTTCATCACTTTTGTGACACAGCGGCGGCGTAAACCATGCCCCACGTTGCACCCTATTTACAACGTGATGCATCTAGGGAGATGCGTCATGTTGTAAAGCCCTGCGGCACATGTGGGTGTACCGGTGCGGGGGGGTGGGGCGTTCCGGCGCAGGAACGTCTCGGAAAAGTGCCTGAGTGTAATCTACAAGATTCCACTCAGTCACTTTTCTGACGCCGCTATGTCAAAACCTTGTGCCTACTTGAAGCAGGCGTAAGGCGTGAGGCACCACTTTATGTATGGGGAGGCCACGAGCATTGCTGGAGTTGCGTCTGCTGGAGTTGCGTCGCACTTGCGACACGACTTCAGCAATGCGCCGCCCTTCCGACAGGTGATGCGTCACGCATCTGTTTATCCTTGCGCCACATAGTAAATGCAGCGCCTCTGTGGTGGCGCAAGGGTAAACTTGCGTGGCGCATCCCTGCTGATTTGCAGGGATGCGCCAGGAAACGTAAATCTGCCCCGAAATGTCCTAACTGAGCCCTTGACCAATTAAATCACCTCCTGATCCTGCCGTCTGACGTGTCTCGTGAGAAGCAAGGAGCGAACTCTGCCGGATTCTTGGGTTTGGGGACATAGATAATAGATTGATATATTTCCTGAGGGACAAACAAGGCAATTCAACGGATTAGACCCACATAACAAGCAAAGTCAAGGACTACACGAGACGCCAATAACGACTCTTAACAAGATGCAACTGGAATCCACTGGGGCCCAGTGCTCACTATGCGGCAAAAAATGGATAGGCCGGAAACGAGATGGTAGAAACCAGTTGTAACTGGTCAAGAGGAATCTGGGGCTAGGCCATGGGTTTCTCAGGCGGTTTGTCGCCGTCTCCCACCACAGTGTTTCTAATGCACCCCCCTCGGGTGTCAAAGGGCGCCCTCTGATTGGAGGAGCGAATGATCTGCTGATTGGGCCCGCCCACTTCAGACTTTGTACCAATAAAGAGTCATTTCTCAAGGGGTGAAGCGGAAAGTGCCATTTCCCATCATCAGTTGCAGAAAAGTGTTTACAGCCCTCTGCCCCCTCCCATGCTCTCATCTTTGTACTAGTTACAGAACCCGGTTTAGGATTAACCACTCCCTTCTTCTTTCCCAGGCAGTGAACTGTGCCCTGTGGCTCAGCTGACCTTTGACCTTACCCACTCTCCTCAGCTATCCACCCCTCTGGGGCAGGCGGGGCAAGAATGTCAGGAGGCCGGACATGTGCTGGAAAGTCCACGGGTTGGCTGAAGAGTGGGGAGAGGTGAAGACTTTAATGTCAAGGTCAAAGGTCGTGGCCCCTCTCATCCTTAACACCCCCCTGCTTTTGATGCTGCACAGGAAGGACTCTGCCTAAAGCGTCTCATACCTGAAGTTATCACCAGCTCTGGTTTTATTGCCCAGTGGAAGCATCGAACATCTCTCGGAGCCTTCTGTGAATACCGAAAGTCTTAAAGTTAGGATTTTTCTCAGTTTAGGAGTCCTAAAGTTAGGAGTCCTAACTTTACTACTCCCCCTAACTTTAGGACTCCTAAACTGAGAAAAATCCTAACTTTAAGACTTTCGGTATTCACAGAAGGCATTTAGGAGTCCTAAAGTTAGGAGTCCTCACTTCTGTGAATACCAAAATGAGTAAGTGCCTTCTGTGAATACCAAAATGGTTGTAAGTTTAGGATTTTGTCTTAAATTAGTTCTGTGAATCGGGCCCGAAGGTTTCTCTGTGTGGCCCAAAAACAACTTTAGCTGTCTTCCCAGCCTCATATTTTCAAAAAAGCATAGTTAAAATGCATACATTTTATTATTTACAACCATGCAGTGGCTTTTGGCCAGCCGTCTTCGTCCAAGGGTCTGTTCAAGCGTCTTTGGCATTTTGCTTCCCTCCCCCACCCCAGCACAGAGAATACTGCAGGGGTCACCCTGCTTCAACCATTTACTGTTTTACACCGCCAATGACTGCAGTTTTTCTGAACACATGTGCACAGCTACTAGAAAAGGAGTCCCCTTAGGGCCAGGGCTGGGACTGCCTGGATTGTTGGACCATCCATTTATTTATATGTTTTTTTAACACTTTTTGCATATGTTTACAAGAAAATCACTTTATGGAAATTAATGCTTGCTAAGGCCAGAACTATTGGCTTTGCCAATGTTTGTTTCATATAGTGCTTCATACCAATACGAAGGCCCCGGACCTACAGGTGGTTCCCTGCTTGGAGGAATAGCCCAGATGGCACACCCACTCTTTGTGGGTTCCCCTGTGTTTTTGTTCTGTCATTGCACATGTATCTTTGGCCCTTTTAAAGCTTTGGTATAAATACCAACTTTCACAAACTGTTTGCAGATGGTGAAATGGGTAGATAGATTTTCTGACAGACCAATGAGCTGAGAGGCTAGGGGGTCTGGGGTAGAGTCAGCCATAGGCTGCCAGCCACAGACCTAGTAATGGCCTTCATCCCTACTGGGTGGCATCTCTATCCAACATGTAGGCCGCCATGCCCTCTGTAGCTCCACCCACCTTCCTTTCTAAGCCTATGCTTTGCTTCCAGGGCTGCAATTGGAGCAAGTGGTTGGTTATTTTTTCAAACTAGACCAGTAAGGTTTATTGTATGGTGTACAATGCAAAGCCAACCACCTACAGGTGCGACACAGCCGACTGCCGAGGCCCATGGAATGTACAATGTTTTTCCAGAGAAGAAGGCGTCACCATGCACGAAAACACATCTCCTCCAGGCGCTATCATCACTGATACAGGTCCAATTCTGGGGAAGCATGTTTGAGCTGTATAAAATCACACCTCTAGGCACATCAAGGAATGCTTCACAACAGGGCTGGTGCCACATTAAGGGCACTGCAGAGAGCTGCCTTTTGTTATCACTACAATTGGCCACAAGAGGGCACCTCACTGCAACAAATGTGCTAAAAAAGGCGCTGTTGCAAGGAGAGGTTAGCCCCAGAACATAAAAATGTTATATTGCCTGTTGCTCCGAAAAATCCTTGCACCAGAGCTGTGGGAATAGAAGTGGCCCACTGCGCCAACCAGTAAAAGAGGCGGACGGCGTGATTAAAACAGACTGCTGGGAATTTTTTCAACAAACAGGGCAACTACAAGGATGGATTTGACATCCCACAAATGTCAATGTTAAGAGAAATTGAAGGAAACAAGTCTGTGAAGAAGTCTCTGCGGAAAATAACTCCTTAAATGCATGTTCTTCAGAATCACACACAATTGTTCAGGTTAGTGCACGCTATCTGCGAAGTTCAACGCAGGCAGGTGGACTGCACCAGCCCAGCCGCGCTCTTCCACAAGTACCATGTCACCAAATCCCATCGTCCGACACCCCTAAACCTTTTCCACCAATCCACCAAATATAAGATGTTTGAAGAGAACTCTGCACTCTGATGGCTCCATCTTGAGGAACATAGTCCGTCTCACCTCAGGAACATAGCAAGAAGACTTCTTGAACCCCCGAGAACAGACTAAAACTTTATTTGTATGGTCCTCCGAGCAGCATCTCTAGCACGCCAGGCTGTGCGTTAGCCGGCATCCACCCCTAGTTCATATTATTTTCATTGGTTAAATGATGACAGTATAGGGGTAGTCGAAAACATGAATGTAATATTTTTGTAAGTCAATATTTTGACTGCGGTAGAGTGGCCCAACATCATGACTCACAAACCCAATAGATTCCGACCTGAGCTGAGCGTCCAGTGGACGGTGGACCAGTCATGCAAAAGCTTGAATAGCCAGGGAATGACTTACCCACTGTATACCAATGGCAGGTATCCAGCCATCACTGGCCAGGAGCACCAGAGACTTTGAAAAAAATGGAAAGTCGGTTGGTGTTCCTGCCGGACCCTGATTTTAAAAAGAAGTGTGGGCACCGTATTGACATACTGCAAGACCTGTGTCGGTTTGTAAACTAGCAGATAAAAAAAAAACTGTGTGAACCGTGCCAAATAGACAGGTAATTGAAAATGCAACGTTAAGGAGCAATTTATTGGCTGCTGAGATCTGCATTATCATAGCGGTGGCAGGGTTGGATTGAGAGCAAATATCGACCCGGGCACACCAAAAAAAAGTGGCCCACATTTGCGTATTGCCTTTCCGCAAAACACTGCTTCAGCGAAGTTTTATGTAAAGAAAGGGAGTGGGAGCATGTTTTATTAACTTTACTTAGATCACAGATTAGTTCACACTGCTGAGCAACACATGAATGCAAGTGAGACCACTTCTGCTCAGGTCCCCTGTCCCCGCTCAATCAGCATACATTAATGGGCCGGCCCAGCGAGAGAAAGGGAGTGACACCGCCGCCCATCTGCCTCTAGAAAGGCCACTCAGGCACCCACTAGGCCTCTGGTGGCATCCTAACAGCACAGACAGTCCCCAGGCTGCCCAAAAAAACTGCACACAGCTATAACTCTGCTAACGGCCTTTCAGCCATATCCCGAGTGCCTTTGTAACGAATCAAACCCTGAGCGGCGGTCCTTGCTCGGGCAGGAAAGGAACAGTAGACTTGCCATAGTTTGTTTACCCATAATAATTTTAGCTGCAAAGTCGTAAATATTAAGTTCTTATCCGATTGGGAAAGAAACAGAGTGTCCGTACTATTATGGGTGAAGAACAATAAAATCAAGGCACCTTCAATATGCCTGATATAACGTCCTGGAGAATATCAATTGTTTTAATTCTGTGATTGGTCCTGAAGAAGGTGTTATGAAGATCAAGGAGCTGCCGAAACGCAGCATTGACACAATAACTTTTTTAGTATTTTGATTGTATACAGTTGTTTTCTATGTTACATTTGCTGATGTATCTGATCAAATGGATGATTACAGATGGATCCTGACAGATACAAGAAAGACAGTCACCTAGGCCCTCGTCAGCAGCAGACTCGACTACGGAAAGGCCCTCTACGCGGGAGCCCCGACCAAGCTCATCAAACGACTACAACGCATCCAAAACGCCTGGGCACGACTGATCCTCGACGTACCACGCCACGGCCACATCACCCCCCACCTGAGAAACCTGCACTGGCTCCCCGTCAACAAGAGGATATCCTTCAATCTCCTCACCCATGCACACAAGGCTCTCCACAAGACCGGTCCAGCCTGCCTCAACAGACGGCTCTCCTTCTTCATCCCTAACTGCCAGCTACGCTCCGCCGACCTCTCACTCGCCACCGTCCCGCGCATCCGAAGAACAACCACCGGTGGAAGATCCTTCTCCCACCTCGCCGCCAAGACATGGAACACCTTCCCACTAAGCCTACGACAGACCCAAGACCTGCTGGCCTTCAGGAGGATACTCAAGACCTGGCTGTTCGAATAGTAGCGCCCCCCCCCGCGCCTTGAGACTCTCGCGGGTATGTAGTGCGCTTTACAAATGATTGATTGATTGATTGACATATACTAACAAATGTCACTAGTGTTTGTTTAGTTATTTTTTGGCATGGAAGTTATATCTGTTGTCCTTGTGTTGATAATTAGGCATCCATATATCAAAAGTTTGGATTTTAACAATAAGTCGAGGGGAAAAACATTTGGATTGGCACCAGGGACTTTGTCGAGCTGCCTATTCCTTTCTGGGAACACACAATCAAAATGTTCATGAGCCCAGGCTGGAGAACAATGACATTCAAACACTAGTCCTTACATCTCCGGTAGAAGTAACCATCAAAGCAACCGATGTAAGCAGCTTTGTCTTCTATTGACACGTCGACCTTGGAGCCCGAAGAGAGAGAGGAACAAGTGGATGCGGCAAATATATTTTAATGTCACTAGTGGCCAGCTCCAAGGTAATATCAGCAAAAGACTGAAACAGCTGATTCTAATCCATCAAACCAAGGTGGTTGTCAAGGTTCCCAACCATCAACATCTTCTAAAGTAAGGGCAATAACTAACTACCCTGTACTTGGACCACCTCTGGACATATCCCCACTCATCCTACCCAAACAACCAATGGAGAGAGGGTCTTTTGGGGCTCCCTTTGTAAACCAGAGATCCCCTAGACCCTTGAACCAGAAGTCAGTTATACAACCACCCCCTCTCCATTTGGATACACATTTTAGTAACCATCCCTCTTGTCACATGGACTTTTAGACTAAACGTGGGCCTGCGTTATGAGCTGTGTGAGGACCTTTGCCCCATCCCAAGATCAGAAAGTGGCCACTTTCCTCCATAACTGGCCTTCTGCAGAGACAAAGACGCTAACCACAGACAATACGAGCTCCAGCAGTACAACAGTGCGCCCTTCACTTAAGCCGTCAATGCAGGTACAATCTGATTAATAATCAATATAGCAATACTGTATCACACCATGTCCAGGCTAGGGCTCCAGATACAGAACATTAATCCACATCTTGAAGTTACTTGTTATGTTATGTTATGTTAAAATCACTTATAAAGCGCGGTTTCATGGCGCTTACTTGTACTCGTAGGTTCTGTAATCAGGTTCACAATAAAGGCCGGACTGGCTGTCGCAGGCATCGGGCATTTTCCTGGTGGGCCAGAAGGGTGGGGCTGGTTTTTAGGTTTAAAGTATTTTATTAATTAAGTACAGTGGTACAGCAGTGAAAAATAATCGGAAAGAAACCAGGCAATAAAAGACAGTTTATAGCGTGAGAAATTGATGCTTTCTCCAGAGCACACCGCCACCTGCAAAGTCCAACAGTCCCAGCTAGGTGAGAACCGCCGTGGGTGGCTTCCTTGAGCATTGAGTCCGAATGTGGATCAGAGAGCAAATAACAACCCCTCTGTACTTCACATTTAACTTAACAAACTACCCCAACAGCCACCCATGCCCACCCCCCTTCCCACCCCCCGCCCTCTGTCCGGTGTTGCGCAAGGAAGATCTCAGATACGCACAGGTCCTATCCTGCTCTCTCTACCCCTAATGCGTATAGGGTTCCTCCTTCTTCCTACTGGTTATTCAAGTGATCGGTGGTGTAAGCCTAAGGAGCCTCAGGTATCTGGGGCACGTAAGCTCCCTGAATTCAGTAGCTAGTAATGTATGGAATGGTTGCCACAGCTCCGTGAATTGATCGACCTCCCCAGCCAGTGTAAGCGAAATTTTTTCCATACCCAGTACGTGCCACAGCCTGTGTAGCCAACCCGTGATGGAAGGAATGGTGGAGGTGCGCCAGTGTATTAGAATGTTCTGCACAGCTGAGCCCAAAGCGATGGCAATGTGTCTCCCTCTCCGGGATTTCAACGGGTACATTAAGGCGTTGGGGAGGCCCAGCAGGGTATAGGCCGGGAAACGGGGTAACTCTATGTCAAAGCATTTATCTATTTCATCGATCACCTCCTTCCAGTAGTCCTGTATCAGTGGGCAGTCCCATAAAATGTGCGTCAGTGTCCCAGTGTGCCCACAAGCGCGCCAACATGCAGTGTCTATGAGCCTGTTCATTTCATGCAAGCGCTCGGGAGTGTGGTACCAGTACGTTGACACCTTGGTGAAGGTTTCAGTTAGCCCCACATGATATGCAGAATGTCGCGCTCGGTATGAGATTTGCTCCCATTCCTTGTGGCTAAGCGTTCTCCCCAGTTCCCTGTTCCATCTCTCCCTACCAGGATTATAGATGTGTGTGGGCGGCGGCTGTAGCATCTTATACAGATCAGATATGAGTTTTGCATCCGATGTACGCGTCGCCATCCATCTCTCATAAGGGAGCAGGTTTCTGTCCGCAGCCTCCCGCACCTGTGGTTGTAGCGCCCAATGTCTGACTTGCCAGTATCTCATCCTATCTGCCTCGGCCAGCTGGTAACTCTCTTTAAGGTCCTCAAAGGAGAGGATCCCATCCTCACCGTACACATGGAAAAGTGCCCTGCATCCCTTCTCTCGCCAGTGCGTAAAGGCTCCCGGTTCAGTCCCAGGTGTGAAGTCTGGGTTGTCCACAATAGGTGTGAACGGCGAGGGGAACGAGGTGAGCTCGAAGAGGTCACTAGCGGCATCCCATACCCTCAGCGGCACCCTTGTAACATAGGAGGCGTAGAGATTCGGGGGTCTGTGTTGTCTGCGCAGGAATGGTATTTCCTGCAAGGGCCGACCCGCCACTGCCTGGTCCTGGAAGAGCCAATGCTTATCTGACTCCCACCTGCTCCATTCCACCAGGTACCTCAACTGTGACGCCTGGAAATATTTGTGAAGGTCAGGGACTCCCAGTCCCCCCGCCTCCGGCGCTAAAGTCGTCAACGCTCTCTTCATTCGGGGTTTACGGCCCTGCCAGACGAATTGGGATAGTGCAGTCTGCATCATCCGTATCCAGCCTTTGGGGGGCTGCAGTGGAAGTGCCCGGAAGAGATACAGGATCTGTGGCAGTACCGTCATCTTCAGCGCCGCTATCCTGCCTAGCCACGATATCGTCCCCTTGCTCCACCTCCCCAGTTCCTCTTTCACTTTCTTGCCTAGCGTCTCGTAATTAACCGCCACCATCGCCGACAGCGTGGGAGCCAGCAGGATACCTAAGTAAGGCACGTGGTTCCGCGACCACCTTAGCGGGAACCGCCTCTGCAACTCTCGTCTCGTCCCAGGCGTCAGGGAGACATCCAACGCCGTGGATTTCCCCATATTCATCTTAAACCCAGCCGCTCCCGCGAAAGCCTCGAGCTCTGCCATACACGCGGGTAAAGCCCGCTGCGGATCCTCTAGTGTAAAAATAACATCGTCCGCATATAAGCTGACCGTGTGGGTATAACCTCCCATCCGCACCCCAGTGGCATCTGGGTTTTGTCTCACTCTCTGGGCAAAGGGCTCCATATAGAGGGCGAAAAGGAGAGGGGATAGTGGGCATCCCTGTCTCGTGCCGCGTTCAATATAGAAGCGCTTCGATCCACAGCCATTGACACGCACCGTTGCCGACGGGAACTTATAACAATTAAAGACCATGCATCTAAATTTCTCCCCTATGCCCATTCGAGTCATCACCTGCTCAAGATACGGCCAGTGCACCCGGTCAAACGCTTTTTCGGCGTCGACCGAAAGGAGCATCCTTTCCCCAGGGATCCGCGAAGCTTTTTCCAGTATGTGTACCAACCTCTTGGTATTATCCACCGTTTGCCTGCCGGGTACAAAGCCGGACTGGTCCGGTTCAATCAGTCCGGGGAGATACTGCGCCAATCTCGCAGCTAGGATCCCCGTGTAGATTTTAAGATCGACGTTTAGGAGGGAAATCGGTCTGTACGAGCCACACTGGGCCCTGTCCTTCCCTGGTTTGGGTATTACTGACACTGTGGCTTGCAGGAGATCCGGTGGGATAGCACCGGGACAGTCAAAAGAGTTAAACAGCTTGGTCAAAATAGGAGCTAAAGTAGTGCAAAAGTCCTATAGAAAAGGGTGGTGTATCCATCTGGTCCCGGGGCTTTCCCGAGTTTTAGCCTAGCGATCGCTGCGATAACCTCTTCTATCCTAATCTCTCGGTCCAGGTAGTCGGTTTGTATTTGAGCTAGGGATGGGAGAGTCACTGAGTCAAGGTATTCATCAGGGTCCCCAGTCGTTGTGCCGTCCTCCGCATAGAGCTCAGAGTAGAACTGTCGAAAAGCCTCGGCTATTTCGACGTCTTCTGTAACCGTGCGCCCTCCTGTCACCGTAAGTTCTTTGACTCGACGGCATTGGTGTGCTATTCTGAGCTTAGCCGCTAGTAACCGGCCACAACGATCCCCTCCCGTATAATATGCGTGTTTCAGACGGAGAGCCGCATATTCAGCTCTGTCTAGGTCCAGAGACGACAAGAGTTTTCTCGCTGCCTTCAGTTGTTTCCAAATTCTAGGAGCCCCCGTTCGCCAATGCACCTGTTCTAATTCCCTGACCTTTTGCGTGAGTTCTTCCCGTTTAACTTTCCTTTCTTTATTTTCGGTCGCCGATATCTTCATGAATTCTCCCCGTAGAACCGCCTTAAGCGCTCCCCATTGAGTCGCCAATGTAGTGTCGGGGTTAGAGTTATGTAGTTGAAAGTCAGTCACCGCCTCGGTGATACGTTGCACCACAACCTTTTTGTGTAAAAGAGTGTCTCGAAGACGTCAGACTCCACGCCGAATTGGGGTCGACGGGGGTAGGAAGGTCCCCGAGACTGGTGCATGATCTGATAGGGAGATGACCCCTACTTCGGAGGCAGTGGCCATGTCCCGCACCGGGCCAGAGACCAACAGATAGTCCAGCCGAGCATATGTTTTGTGTGCGTGCGAGAAATAGGAGTAGTCCCTATCTGTGGGGTGAAATCCCCTCCAAAGATCGTGCATATCGAATTCAGCTAGTTGTGTTTTCAGAGTGTGTGACAGTTCCCCGGTCTGTGGAAAGCGCTGCGCTGATCTGTCTAGTGAGGAATCAAACACCAGGTTCAGGTCCCCCCCCAGAATGAGATGCCTGTCGGGAGATGCTGTGACATCTATCAGTGTAACATGAAGGAAGTGGTCCTGACGCTCGTTTGGGCAGTAAACCGACCCTACCGTGAATTGCAGAGGCCCCAACTTAAATCTGTATGCCAGCATCCTCCCTTTTTGCTCTGCCAATTTGTGTAGCACTTCACCTTTAAAGGATTTAGATACCAAGATCGCTACTCCTGCCGTTTTAGTGGTATTGGAGGAAAAGAACTGTGTAGGGAAGGAGCGGGACCGTAACCTATGACAGTCACCAGCCAGCAGGTGCGTTTCTTGTAGCAGACAGATGTCTGCCTGTGAGGCCTCCAACAAGGAAAGAATCGCCCTACGTTTTGTGGGATTGTTTAGCCCTTTCACATTCAAAGTCACTACTTTCAATCCTGCCATACCAGATTAATGTAACCTACCAGCATCTGTCGAGCAAGAGCAGGAAGCGCCAAGCCTACTCCCGGAATGGTCTGTGAGTTCTGGCTAATCTGAGTGAACATGACAGAAGCACCGGACAGAGCTTCCCCGAACTCCCCCCTCCCGGATCCCAAGGCCCCCAACCCCCAACTCCCCGACCCCCTCCCTCCCTTCCCCCTAACCCCAACTCGAACCCCAAACGGACCCTTCCAACCCATCCCTCTCAACCTTCTGTAGTCCAAATAGTCCCAGGCCTGCCCTTACCGGACAAGTCTGTGGTGAATTACCTTCGTGGGCGACTTGCCACAAGCACTCCTCCCTCGCCGTCCCGCGCCCGCCCCCCCCCCCCAAAGCCAGCTCCATCAGTAATGCATTGTCATTCTCCCCCCGGAGCCACATTATGCGGTTAGCGCCACTTCTTCCCCAACCACCGAGGTCTCGGTCGCTGTTCGAATTGCTTCTGCCATCCCAGCTCTGATCGTGGGCGAACTCGGTCTCTGTGAGGCACTCTGTGTCCTGCGTCTCGAGACCCTCCGCCAACCTCCATTAGTTGAGTTCCTCCTCCGTGGCGTGGACGATTCCTCCTCCTCTGCTGTGATCCCTAATACTTCACAGACGTCTTGAAGAGACCGCAGCTGGTGCGGCTCTCCATTCCATCGGAATATGAGGCGAAAAGGGTGCCCCCATGAGTAGGGCGTATCATGTTGTCTCAGGAAGTCTGTTGCAATCTTAAATGCTCTGCGCTTTTGGAGCGTGGTCGCAGCCAGGTCTTGATACAGCGCCACTTGGTGACCTCTAAATGTTATTGTCTGTTTCTTCCTTGCTTCGTACATAATCCGCTCCTTCAGCGGAAAATCGGGAAGGAAAGCCAATACATCCGGTGGGGGCCCTGTTGTACGCCGTTGCGGGCCTACTCTGTGAGCCCTATCTATCTTAATGGGGAAATCTGTAGGTTCGCCAATGACGGTGCGGAACAGTTCCTGCAGATAGGCCACTATGCCGGAGGTCTCTTCTGTGGACGGCACTCCCCGGACCCTAATGTTGTTCCGTCTTGACCTGTTTTCCAGATCCTCATTATGCTGTTGAAGATCTATGTGTTGGTCTCTGAGGCGGAGTACCTCCTGCTGTAAGTGCGTAATCTCTTCGTCCTGTCTTTGCGTGGAGCTCTCAACTGCATCTACCCTCTCCCCGAGTCCATCCACCTCTCTGCGTAGTTCCCTTACTTCACCGGCCACTTCCTTTTTTAACTCTTGAAAGTCTTCCCGCAATGTCCCGAAAAGTGATTCCAAAAAGGATCTGGTGACCGGGGGCTCTCCGCTGCTACCCCCTTGAGATCCGCTTGCGCCACCCGACTGTGGTGAGGTCTTGTCTCCTTTACCAGGTGGTTTATTGAGCATTTCGGTGAGCGTGCGGTTACTTCCTTTGCCGCCCTTCTGCCCGGCCATCTTTCTTACTGCTCCGCAGCTCGTGTGCTATCTGCAGCAGGCCCCAGCCAATTCGTCACCCGACCAGGCCCGTACCCCTGGCGTGAGCCTTCGGGAGCCTCCGGTACGTAGCCCTGCCCCAGATGGCCACCGTGACACAAGGCCAAGCCCTCGAAAGGCCCAGACTGGCCACGTGTCAGGCGTGATTCGGGCTCAGCTGTATGTTCTTTGACGGCTTCAGATGCGTGTAGTAGCCGGGCCCGGGCCCACAGACCGCCCGGCCCGATCGCAGTGTGGGAGCACCGCCGTGTCAGCCGCCACCACTGCTTCACCCTGCTCTGCGAGCGTTTCCTCTACCCAGATTAGGCGGTTCACCCCTGTCGCAGGCGCCGCAAGGCCTCAGCCGCTCAGGACCAGCGCTCCACTGTCTTAATATGCGCTACACCATTCGAGGGATCCCCCCTCACCTCCAATGTCTGCGCACCCAGGGGGAGCTCTGCGCCACTCAGTCACTGTCCCCAGTTTGCTTCTCCTTCCCGGTTGCGCACAAGTTACCAGGTGCCGCTGCGTTTTCCAATCCACCCCGGTGCAATATGTCGCAAGCTTTCGCTCCGCTCAGGGCAAATTGTAACCCCTCTGGGGGCTCCGCATCCAAATACACTCACCCAGCCCGCACCTCACCTCCTCTGCTGAAGTCGTGGGGGAAGGGGAAGGCGCTGTCCGGGGCCCGGCTCCAAGCCGTCCGTCTCCGACGTGCCGGCCTGCACCACTCCGGCCCCCAAGTGTGATCCACAGGGCGCCAAGGATCCTCACTTTTGCGACCGACCAATCAAGGGGAGCCCCTCCCGGTCCCTTCTCCGCTCTCCGGGGCAGCGTCCCCCATCTGGCCCTGCTTCGTAGGCCCGGTGCCGCCGCGGTGCCAGTTCCACTCTGGTGTTGCGCTCCACAACCTCCGGCTCTTCTCGAGGTCAATCCGCAATGCCCCTGGGCGCTCCGCTCTCTCTTCGTCACACCGAGGCGCTCCTCACCGCTTCTGCCGGATCGTGGGGGGGAATTATGCCCAGGGCCTGGTTCCGTCACACTCCGGTCTCGATATCCCAGACCAGTACCGCTTCAGCTCCTGGGTGCAGGCCGCCGATCGTCGGCGACCTTCCCGACAGAACTCGCCACCCCACTGGCGCCGCCTCTCTGGCGCACTCAGCCGTCAGCCTTTTCCAGCTAGGCCGCAGCCGCGGCCTCGCGTAGTCCCTGGGCCGGGACCGAGCCCTCCTCTCCACTGGGAAACCGGTCAGCGGTCTTCCAGTCCAGGCTCACTGTGCCGGCGGGTCGCTAATGCTCCTCCGCGCCCCTCCGGACCTTCCGCCAGTACCCGCAACTGCACCAGTGCGGCCTCGTCACCGGTCCCGGCCTGCGTCCTCTCCCGGCCCGGCCGCAGCCGCGGCCTCGATTAGTCTCGGGGGCGGGCTTGGGGTTCACCGCACTATTCACGGTCCGATCAGGTCACTCCGGTCCTAGACCGTCGGCACCGCTGGTTCATCTACAGGTGGCTTCGGCTCAGCAGATCTCCCCTCGCAGCCCCCAGGGTCCGCGCTATCGTCAGCCGGGCCTCCAGTCGGCTTTGCTCCACCACCACCGCTCGGGGTTTCAGCAGCCAGGTCCACCGCCCCCGACACTGCGACCGACGGGGGAACCGGCGCTCCACTCAGCTGCGTCCCTATGCTCTCCCGACCTCACCCGGTCCTCCGGGCCGATTGGGGGGGAGAAAAGCGTGAATTCAGGGCTCAGGGCCTAGGCGGGCGCGGGAGCTCGGGAAGAACACGTCCGTTCACTCCGCCATCTTGGCCACGACCCCCGGGGCTGGTTTTTGAGTGGTGGGGGCCATTTTTGTTGATGGGGGCCAGTTTTGAGGCATGGCTGCCCTATCGGCCCCCTCTAACAAAAACAGCAGCAGTGTTTCTCAGTAACCCCCCTAGGGGATCCAAAATGGAATCGTCAAAATGGCTGCCAGCCTGAGGTGCGGCTGACTTCACTGTATTTGCCCCAGCCCTGCCTCCAGCGCTCTGCTAGGCACTGAGTCCCAAAACAAGAAAATAGCACCTCTCTGGCCACTCAAGCATGGTACGAAAACGCTTCTAACACATCTCACATCAATTGCAACACTACAGTGCTTTAAATTGGTAGGTGCTCACAGGGGAGGAGATGGTGGGGGGAGAGAGAGAGAGAGATAGCGAGAGAGAGAGAGGGCTAGAGAGAGAGAGAGAGAGAGAGCAAGAACTATTTTCTTTCATGTTCTTCTCCTATTCCACCCATAACACCACTGCACCCGCCCGCTTTTATTAATAATAATAATAATAAAACATTTATTAAGCGCATGGCTGCACAACTGTGTATCCCCGCGCTGATTGCTGAAAACTCTCATCCGAGAATCAAGTCAAAGGGAAGTGGGAAGCAGAAATTATTGAGGAAAGAGGTGGGTTTTCAAGTTAGCTCTGAAAAGAGTTTCAGAGGGTTCCATTCTTAAATGAATCGGGAGAGCATTCCAATGTTTCACTCCTAGATAACGAAAGGAGCGGCCACCGATTTTTGCTCTGTGGACACGGGGGAGTTTGAAGAGGGACATTCCTGAGGACCTCAGGTGTCGAGTAGGGCGGTGAATGGTCATGAGGCTTCTTAAGTAGGTAGGACCCTTGTTGTGGGCTATCCTGTGGGCATAGCAGAGGCTCTTGAATTTTATTCTTTCCCTAACGGGGAGCCAGTGCAGTTTGGACAGCGCTGTCTTGGCAGAAGTTCTTTTCGAAAGGCCTAATACCAATCGGGCTGCTGCATTTTGTACACATTGCAGCTGGTGAAGATGTTTTTGGTTGATGCCTAGAAGGAGGGCATTCCCGTAGTCCAGGTGAGGTGTAATAAGAGCATGTACGATGGTTTTCCTGGCTTTGATAGGTATCAGGTCAATGATTTTTCTAAGAATTCTTAATTTTAATAGTAATGTATTTATTTAACGCGTTACCTGCGCTGAACGTTCCGCGCTAGAGCGGAACGTTCTATTGCACGGGCGGGGCCGCGACGTCCAACGGACGTGCGCAGCACTACCGAGGTAGTGCACGTGACGTCCGTTGGACGTCGCCAGCAGCAATGGGGTTAAATTACAGCATGGTCTGCTTTATAGCAGCCGCGCTTATTTAATTATTTAATTACCAGTGCGGGTCGCTTTCACATTAGCAGCCACGCTACCGAACCATTTGAAATTACTTTTTTTTTTCACTTTGGGTGAAAGCGCCATACACGCTTTCACTTTAATGTTGGCCACGCCCCTTTGTTTAGAAGCTGCTCACTGTAACCTGAATATGCGAACAGTGTCCAAAAAAAGGTGCGTGGCCACCATTACAGTGGTCATGCATTTGCAAGAGTTTGAGCTCTTGGCAATAAAAATAACAATGCCTTTTATCGCCTTAACCGCGGCGGTGCGGGCGTTCTATTGAGTGGGCGGGGCTGCGACGGCCGTTGGCCTTTCGCAGCACTAGGGAGGGGAGCACGGAAGGGGTTATATATGTGTTCCTTTTAAAAACACATAAATAAAAGGCATTGTAATAGCTCAAACACATGCAAACGCGAGACCTATTTTACAGAAAATGCTTGTTGTCTATGTGGGCATGTTAAAAATCCGGGGTGAAATCCGACAGACACCTCATTGTACCCAACAGAAAGCACCTGTACCCAACTGTTTACTACTGATTACATTTTTAGGGGGGTATAACACCCCCCCTAAAGCTACGCCCCTTTTACGAAGTACCTGAACTTCTCGGGCCCGATTCACCGAATGAACTTAAGACTTAATCCTAAACTTACTGCTATTTTGGTATTCACAGAATGAACGTACTACTTTTGGTATTCACAGAAGTTAGGATTTGGTCTTACGTTTGTCTTAAGACAAACTTAAGACAGACTTAAGACAGACTTAAGTTAGGATTTTGTCTTAAATCTGTCTTAAGTCTGTCTTAAGTCTGTCTTAAGTTTGTCTTAAGTCTGTCTTAAGTTTGTCTTAAGACAAATTTAAGACAAAATCCTAACTTCTGTGAATACCAAAAGTAGTAAGTTAATTCTGTGAATACCAAAAGTAGTAAGTGCATTCTGTGAATGCCAAAAGTAGTAAGTGCATTCTGTGAATACCAAAATAGTAGTAAGTTTAGGATTGAGTCTTAAATTCATTCTGTGAATCGGGCCCCTCAACACGGGTGCAACATTTTAATGGAAGGGATGACACTTTTTTTTATCAAACAGGCACTCTGGGACAGTGGCTACCACCACCTGCACTTTCATATTTCCCTTCCAGGCACCGAGACACCGCCAGCCCTGCTCTCTCTCTCCTGCTACCGGTGCAATAATGTGCTTTGATGCCCGACATGGGAAATTAAGTGCTAAATAAGTGCTATAGTGCGATACACTACTAAAGAGGTTTCTAGAAGCAGGGAAGTTCCCAAACTATGCGTGAGTCAGTCTGCCCTGAAGCACAGTACATTCAGGGTGAACTATTCCGGGCTGAAAGGTCACCCGGGTGAACTGAGTTCAGTGACTGCTGTTTGCTTTTCTTAAAAATATTTCAGAAATGCTGGTGCTCTGGGTGTAGAACACTTGTCCTGGTGAAGGCCTCCGGTTACACATTAAGGGCTGGCCTCGCAATAAGTGAACACTCGCCTGATGAACGGGTTAATGTTCGATGTCAGAGGGGGGACCGAGGGGTTGGCAGATGGGGCAGGGCGTGGGAGGGCTGCCCTGTCACCGGGGGCTCCGATGGGTCGCGCCACAGTGCGCGTGCGCAGAAGGCAGCTCTGGGCATGCGCGCTTGTTGGGAGGTGTCTCTGTTTCATCCTTGGCACGTGCTGTCGGGGGGCCACCACCCACCCAGGTAACCAGGGTCAAAGTGGCCCCCGGTAACACCTGACCAAAATCAAGAATAAACTGTGAAACACATCAAATCACAGCAAAAAACAAGACAATGTAGGTATAATCTTTATAAGAATTTGAATTGACGCCATTAATGGAGAAATAGGGTATTTTTCGGTTGATGAGGCGATAAATGTGAGGCCATTATCAAATTATCTTATTTCAGAGGATAACATACATGACATCATATAATATGACATTATACAAAATACAGTGTTTCATTCCATCGTTTCCAAACAATGTTTAAAAATAGGGCATTTAAAAGTGTGTCTTTCATATATAATACTAAAATCTTAAAATGCTTCAATGAATTGACATATTTTCTGCCAACCGTACAAGATCTGGAACCCGTAAAAACAATCCACTCTGTATTATCACTTCTTAAGACAGGAATAGCATCTTCAGGGGGTCTTACACCCAACAATCAACTAACTGGAATTAGCCAGATCTTCCTTGAATGATGGTGAGTGGGACAAAAAAGCAAGAAATGCTCTTCAGACTCAGGGCAGGGTCTGCATGAAGGAAAAATATGTGAAATGGCAGCCCCCCCAACATTTACTACACTAGTGAGATCTCACACCTACATTTCAAAAATATTAATCTTGTTTGTGGTGGGGTGGGTGGAATTTGCGTAATCACGTTACGCAAATCTCTGCGAAACAAAATTTCTGCAGAAATTCCGCGAACACGCAGAATTGCTTGTTCGCGATGCTTTTTTACTGTTCGCAATCGCTGTTTGCGTGCTCGGGGGAAATATCTTGCGAACACACATTTTGAGAACGCGAACAAGAAAAAAATTTCACGAAGTCGGGAACGCAGAATTTTGGGCAATTTCGCGTTCTACACAGAACGCGAAATTACCCAAATTCCGCGAGCGGAATGTAATTTACCGCCCAGGCCTATGTGATTCATAAACATTTCACATTCCAAGTCATGTTTAAAATTGAGACATCTTTCTGGCAAGGTGCCTTCTGATGACTCCAATACCCATCTTTCGTATACCTTTAACCAATAATTATTTTTTTAAGTGGACCAGCATATCCTTGGTAATCGACTCTCGGTTATCCTAGGCTATATGCAAGTCCAGATTATACACCCAGAACTTGCTATGATTTAACCAAGTTATACATCCATGATTGTCTAAAATTTTTAAATTAGTAAATGCTTGTATTTAGGGTACAGGAGACTTGCTACACCAGAGTCTAATCCACTAGGTCAGTGGTTTGAGGTTAGCTACATGCACTATATTTCTTAGGCCCAGATCTAGCCTGTGTGTTAGTGGGGCACTTTGGCACAACTTAGATATTGATTGAATTAACCTGCTCTACGTTTTAGCCAAGCCCTTGATATCATCCATAATTTAGATCTCTGCCCCATAATGCCCTGCACCAAGCTCTCTTGCACGATAAATCTCTAAAGCAAGTGATATTGGCCAAATTAGATAAATTACATTTCTTCACAAGCGGTGACCCAGTGTCCTGCAACGTCATCAGGCTCTTCATTATGTGAGGAGGCTAGGACACTGTGGGGCATACTACCAACCAATAGAGATAATTTTTGTCTCTAACTTGTTTAGAGACAAAAATTATCGCCGCAAATCGGCGATTTTTATCGCAGATAAACCTTGCTATTAGCAAGGTTTATCGCAAATGCGATAAAAAACGGCCGCAATGCATGAATATTGCTGAAAAGTCAGCGATATTCATGCATTATCGAGCAAATGCTCTTAGCCATGTTATCCACCTCCCATTGGATAACATGGCTAAGAAGTGCTCCTGGGCAGGTGTTAGCTTTTGGAGATATTCGCTCTTAGCGCGAATATCTCCAAAAGTTGGTAATAGGAGATAGCGATGTTAGCGACTGTTTCCAGTCGCTAACATCTTGGCACGCCCACTTTGCATGTCATTAGTGATAAATATCACTGACATGCAAAGCGGGGCCCAAGATGGTCACTATCTCCTATTAGCTGTCGCTAACTGGTGTTAGCGACAGCTTGGTAATAGGGAGATAATTTTATCTCCGCTTTCTTGTCTTTTAAAGCCAAAAAAGCGGAGATAAAGCCCTTGATAATATGCCCCTGTATTCTCAGTCCGCACTCCCAGGTGCTCAAAACCCCTGACTTGCTCTAGATGAGTAGGTCCAGAGGCGCAACTAGAGTGGCATTTCGGGAGGGACTAATACAAATTTGGGGGGATGGGGGGGATAATACTTGCAGCACTGGGCAGAGTAAAGATGCAGGGCCTTTAACAAGGGGTGAAAGAAGAACAAAGCCTCATTACCAAGTAAATGATCTTTTAAAGACCTGTGAAGTACTCGGTGCGGCTGTGTGTGTGCCCGGGAAGCTGTGTCAGCCCGTGCTGACACACACGACAGGGGGGGGCTGAACCTGCCCTTTAAGCCCAATGGCCGTTGCACACCTGGGTAGGTCCCAGCTTCACCTTACCTCTGAAAGACCTTTGCGGGCAGAATGCCATACATTTGGTTTTGGGAATATTCTTTTTCAAGTCATAGTGTTCGCAGGTGATAGACAGCCTTTCACTAGGTTCTGCAAACCCATGGAAGTTTTTGGTATTAATAACGTGTCACCTGCGAACAGTAGGGCAGGAGGTCTCTGGTCAGCCTATTTAGGGGGGGGGGGGTCACCTTTTCAGTCATTGAGCGTATCAATTATCCCATTAATGTAAAGGGCCCCATTACGGTAAGGGTCAGTAAAACTCTGACCGTAGGTCAGAGGATTTCCGAGCCTCACTGTAGTTTCTGTTTCGACCGGCGCATTACATTGCAGGCGGTTGAAACTGAAACTGTCCGGTCATTCCAGCTGGATTCCAGGGAGCTGCAGGAGCCTGTCGGCCATATTGGAGACCGTTACGTACTCCCTATCGACGGCATTTCCGCCGTGGGGGATTGCGATGTTGGCTTCTGACAGGCTTTCTGTGTTAGGCTTTCGGACAAGAAAAGCCTGTCAGAAAGAGACATTAGAAGCCCCTATCAGGGCCCCCTTCATCCTGTTGCCTCCGGTTGGGGGCCGAGGGGGTACCTGCTCCCCTGTTAATCCCTGCACTGTGTCGCAGGCACCCTGAGAGGCCTGATACGTGGTGAGGGATGAACAGGTTTTCCCATTTCCCTATGCAAGCTTGTGCTACGGCCAGTTTTCGGCCGCAGCACAAAGTCCCATAGAAAAATGGGAGTATACGACCGCACCATGTGTGGTCGGATCGTAATAAGGTATGGGGAACTGCCGGCCCATGGTCAGGCGGTTCCCATACCAATAGGGTGTCCACCCGACATCGTAAAAAGGTGCAAAGTGTGAACAGAGTTGGTGCAAGTATGCATCCCTCATGGATCTCCCCCAATGTTAATGGGGTCCGTCAGTTCACCCTCCCTGTCCCATCTCACTTGAGCATAATTATTGCTACACAGATGGATGAATTGTTAAGTCGAGCAGCTCAGCTGGCATCCCCATGTATCTGAGTATAGCTCATAGTTTTGCTCGGGGGATCAGACCAAAGACTGCTCTTGTGTATTTGAGGAACGCACGTTCACCCAAGGGTATCATGACGCTGAATACCAGATGTTTATTGTCACCCAACAGCACTTATTTTATCGACCTCAGTAGGATGACAGGCAGAGTGGACCTGCCGGGATTTGACCGTGAGGTCAAGCACAGGCCCTTCAATGGACGCATTAGTCCACTGAGCCACAAGATCCAGCGTAGGTCCATGAACAGTACATACAGGCGGCCATCGTTTAAATTTCTAGTCTACAGAGGTCATAATCAGTGCAAGTTATAGTGAGTTCAATGTTAGTTAGTTAACATAAGCTCAGTTTTATTACCTTATTACAATAGCTAACTATAATGTCACTTTATCCATAATTTTATTTTCAGTGAATTTCTGTTTAAAAAAAAATCATATTTAAAGTTGAACTTAAAACTTATGTCCAACATCTTTGGGCAACTTGTGTCCTTCACTCTGCACAGCTTTTCGTTATGTGCAGTGCGGGGTGTGGTGGTCCACAAGGCCTGGCTTCTAGTTCCCAATCCCTCGTGTGCACCCAATCGCTCGCTGACCATGATATTTGGCTGTGAAATTAAATGAAATGAAATTTTATTGTTTTAGATCCACAAACTAGTAAAATAACATATGCATATGCAAATTACCAATCACGTTATATTACAATGTATCATTAAAACTTTATAAGCAAACTTTGATTATTATTTTTTTTAAACTTTATACCTCTAAAATAACGGAAATAACACTAAAAAAACAAAAAACTTTATAGCATACAAATTCATCAGGAGGGTTTCTTATGATCTCAATCAAATCCGTATTTCTAAGAATACTATGTTTTGTACAGATGTACTACAATAGGTTGGGTGTCCTCAGGGTTGGGTTTTGTGCCTGTGCACATGAAGGTGTAGACTGCAGTACCTGCTCTGCCCACCCCCCTGCTGCATGCCCAACTCCCACCCCTGAGGACACCCAACCTCTTGTCTCTCTCTCTCACACACACACACACACACACACATGCGCCTTATGATTACCTTATTTGAGCCAGTGGTTGCCTTTGGACCCACCAGCTTGTATTTTTGGGGACCGGCACTAATGGGCATACCCAGAGAGCAAGAGAAGGAACATCACAAGGGGGTAAATAAGGAACCTGCGGATTGAGATAAAGGGCAGGGAGCGTCTGGTAGTCGATTGAAGAGACACACAGTGGGTTTCAGACAACACAACCTCGGCATTCGATTTGCTGATTTGTGATAGGGACGGCTGCGGCCTCTTCAGAAGATCTTTGAGTACCAGCGGTCATTCTTTTACAAATTAAGTGGAGGGTGGCCCTGCTAATTTTATCTTTGGCTTAGTTTTCACCCTTCTAAAATTCTTTGAGGACTCTTCAGCATCGTCAAGGAGTTCTCCAACCCCAGCACCGGCAACAACGACATCACTCCTTCACAAGATCTCTGCGACCCCCTCGCCTCGTTCTTCCACCGCAAGATCGCCGACATCCACAACAGCTTTGGTGCGCCATCCACGCACCCAACCATCGAACCAACGCCCCCCACCCTCCGCACCTGGACCACGGTGACCACCGAAGACACAGCCCGCACGATGAACACCATCCACTCCGGATCTCCAACCGACCCCTGCCCCCACCACGTCTTCAACAAAACCGACTCCACCATCGCACCCCAACTCCGGAACATCATCAACACCTCCTTCAATACCGCCACCTTCCCGGAGAGCTGGAAGCACGCCGAGCTCAGCGCCCTACTCAAGAAACCTACAGCGGACCCCACCGACCTCAAGAACTTCCGCCCCATCTCGCTCCTCCCTTTTCCTGCTAAAGTCATCGAGAAGATCGTCAACAGACAGCTTGCCGCCTTCCTCGAGACGAACGGATCCCTCGACCCCTCGCAGTCCGGTTTCAGAGCCAACCACAGCACCGAGACCGCCCTCATCGCAGCCACCGACGACATCCGAGCCCTGCTCGACAACGGGGAAACAGCGGCACTCATCCTCCTGGACCTCTCTGCAGCGTTCGACACTGTCTTCCACCGCACCCTAGTTCAACGCCTCAGCAACATCGGCATCCAAGAGAAGGCACTGGAGTGGATCATCTCGTTCCTCGCCGGAAGAACACAGAGAGTCCGCCTCCCCCCGTTTCGATCCGAGGCGACCAAAGTCATCTGCGGCGTACCGCAAGGATCATCACTCAGCCCCACCCTCTTCAACGTCTACATGAGACCTCTTGCAGCCATTGCACGCCAACACAACCTCAACATCATCTCCTACGCCGACAACACCCAGCTGATCCTCTCCCTCACCAGAGACCCCGACACCGCCAGAACCAGCCTACACGAAGGGATGAAAGACATCGCCGAGTGGATGAAGAACAGCCGCCTGAAACTGAACTCAGACAAGACGGAAGTCCTCATCCTGGGACCATCGCCCTCCGCCTGGGACGACTCCTGGTGGCCCCCCACCCTGGGCACCGCTCCCAAACCAACAGACCACGCACGCAACCTGGGCTTCATCCTGGACTCCTCCCTCTCGATGACCAGACAAGTCAACGCCGTCTCCTCATCATGCTTTCATACCCTACGCATGCTCCGCAAGATCTTCCGATGGATCCCGACCGAAACCAGGAAGACGGTCACCCAGGCACTCGTCACCAGCCGACTGGACTACAGAAACACCCTCTACGCCGGCAACACAGCCAAGCTACAGAAAATACTCCAATGCATCCAGAACGCCTCCGCCCGACTCATCTTGGACATCCTCCGACGCAGCCACATCTCCGGCCACGTGAGGGACCTGCACTGGCTCCCCGTCAGCAAGAGGTTCACGTTCAGGCTCCTCACCCACGCACACAAGTCTCTCCACGACCTGGGCCCCAAGTGCCTCAACGACCGCCTGACCTTCTACACGCCCACCCGCCAGCTGCGATCGACCAGCCTCGCCCTCACCACCGTACCACGCATCCGAAGAGCCACCGCCAGAGGAAGATCCTTCTCCTACCTGGCGGCCAAGACATGGAACTCCCTCCCCACCCACCTTCGGCTGACCCAGGACCATCTCGCCTTCAGGAGAGAACTCAAGACCTGGCTGTTCGAGCAGTAGCTGACCCCTTCCCCCAAGCGCCTTGAGACCCTTCCGGGTGAGTAGTGCGCTATACAAATGCTATGATTGATTGATTGATTGATTGATGCCATAGCCATTAAGACAGTGTAATCAAAGATCTAGGGCCTGATTCACAGAACTAACAAGACAAAATCCTACACTTACTACCATTTTGGTATTCACAGAAGGCAGTTACTCATTTTGGTATTCACAGAAGTTAGGAGTCCTAAATTTAGGGCTCCTAAATTGAGAAAAATCCTAACTTTAAGACTTTTGGTATTCACAGAAGGCATTTAGGAGTTCTAAAGTTAGCACTCCTAACTTCTGTGAATACCGAAATGAGTAAGTGCCTTCTGTGAATACCAAAATGGTAGTAAGTTTAGGATTTTGTCTTAAGATAGTTCTGTGAATCGGGCCCCTAGTATTTAGCATGAAGCTTTAATGAATGTGGGTTTGTCTCCAGGCCCCTGGAGGTGCTTACACCTTATGGTGTGCACCTTATGTTTGTTAGGTCTTTTTCCCACCATTAGAAGCAAATCCAATTCTTATCTGAACTTACAGTGCTTACTGACTGGACATTGACGTTATTTAGTCGTACTGTACCTGAGCTCTGCTTTGGTTGGTCCCTCTCTCTACTAGAACAGTGGGGGAAAAAAAGCAATCACAAAGCCAATAGGCCTCGCCTTTATTATGTGATAGCTGAAGTTTTGGCAATATGAATGCTTATTGCCTATGCTGCACAGCTTCGGCAAAAAGAAAACAATGCATGTTGCTGTTGCTGAACACCATGGGAGAGAGGGGCACAGCACATATCACAAAAAACGTTGTTGTGTGAAAAAGGCAGCTTCATTGAAACAGGTGTACATCACAGTCTTTCCCTACAAAAAGTCTTATAAACTAAAACTCGCTAGATATCAAATGTAACTAACCAAAGCACCCCCCATTCCCACCCCTAAGCCCCCCACAACCACAAACCCATATCACAGCTATCTCCTTTAGCCCCTTCTCTGCCAGGCTCATTCCCCCATGGTGCGGGGGGAAGGGGGGCTACGCACGGCGCCGGGTGCTCGTGACGAGCTCAGCTCGTAATGCTGCACAGTGGAGCTGTGCTCATGACAAGCTGAGCTCGTCACGACTCCACCCACTCAATGGAACGCCCCGCAAAGGAGGGGAATCATCCCCGCGTGGGTGTTCCGCGGCGGTTATGACGAGCTCAGCTCGTAATGCTGCACAGTGGAGCTGTGCTCATGACAAGCTGAGCTCGTCACGACTCCACCCACTCAATGGAACACCCCGCGCAGGAGGAGAATTGTCCCCGCGTGGGTGTTCCGCGGCGGTTATGACGAGCTCAGCTCGTCATGAGCACAGCTCTTCTGTGCCTCACTCCATGAGCACCGAATGAGTTAACCTTAGTGCATTTTAATATTTATATTTCCACTACAGCCTATGGCTGCATGTATGAACCCCTAAACACCCAAATGTCTTAACTTGAACCACGAACTACCTGCCTACCTTCCATTTGGACATGGTTCCTCAACTGGTAATGCCCACCAAACTTGTGACAAGTCCTGCAAAACGTTCGAGACCCCCGCCACCAGCTAACTTTTCCTGCCACCGACCCCTCTTGAAACCCTTGTTTGTTATCCTCATGATCAGGGTTCTCAATGATTTCTAACAAATACTTGTTCATGGCCCTCATTAGAACCCCACCCTTCTCCTGCACCAGGTCGTATTCACTTGAGAGGATAATCAGCAGGTCGGAGATTCGCTTACCTCGGCCCCAAACTCTGGAACTCCCTCCCTCTCTCAGTCAGGATCTCTGGCACTCTTATCCAATTCCGTAAATCACTAAAAACCTGGCTTTTCCCACAATCTAGCTAAAAGTCCCTCTGTTCCTTTCAGCACCCTACCAGCGCCATGAAACTCACGGTGACAGTGCGCTTTACAAGCACCCCCTTAACATAACATAACATAACATCAGCACATCTGGACACCTGCCACCCTCATGTATGCCATTTACGCATCGTAATAACTCCTTCCAGCACATCCCACCTTTTCCCTTCCGTGTAACCGGAAACAAATGTGTATTCAGACCCAAATTTGCACCAAAATTCCTCTGACATTGCACCGCTGCCCACTTGATGAATGAGTGGCCCACCACCCATACGGCTATGTCATCCGCCACCAGACCTGCCACGGAGCCTGGAAGGGAACAAAACAGCAGTGAGGACTACAAAAGAAATTGGCCTCCCATCCTCCTTTTCTCCTCCAATATCCACACCTAGCTCTGATATCAATCAGTAGACCAACGCCCCAAGCGCATAATGTCCTTGCACGTCCACATCAGTTCTCCTGTTTCTGTCGCAGTGCCAATGTGAAAAGAATGTGTCCAAAGTCAGCCGGGGGCAATCCCAGGGCTTTTCGCAATCCCACTAACCATTGAAAAGCAATCACCTACTTCCCAGATCCGTGCTTGAAACCTGACCCACGCTAGAACCAAATGTATGCCCCACGTCACTGGGTATTGACCTGGGTAACCTGCCGCCTGCACAACTACCCTCTTACCCTGAGCTCTTGGGTCAGTTTTGGACCTACATCCCAGTCCATGTGGAGTGGTGTGGCTCACTGGTTAGAGGCGGCAGCCCCGGGAGCAGAGGACGGCCCGGGACCAGGGTTCAATTCCCGACGTGGCAGGGTCTTGGACCAGGGTCAGCGGACTCGATAATTCTTGCCTCAGTGCCTACTCTAACCAGGGATCACACTCGGCAACTCTGGGCATTAGCTTGCCTCATCTCCACAATGGCCCCCCACATTCGCCGGGGATGCCTGGCTTCACCTTGGAGTTACCAAGTAGGGACCATCTCACAGGGAAAGCCAGGACGGGTTACCCAGCGGTCTATAGCGCAGAGATACTCCTTCGGGAGTCGATTCTAGCACGTTAGAAACCCACAATCTCATCCTGCCGCGCTAGTGGAATCCGGTAGAAAGAGTGCAAGAAAAAATATCACATACACAGATCCTCCTTGACCCCTGCTGTGAGCCTCACATGATGATGAGGTAATGATAGACATGAGAGGGTGAGCCCCACTCCCTGCCTGTACCACCCTACAAGTAAAGTTCGGGTGACCAAACTCCCTCACTTTCACTTTCTCTTGTACAAGCATTCTTTTTTTTATTTTTTTTTATTGTTTTATTTGATGATTAATAAAAATCATTTCAAACAGAGATAAAAACACAGTATGTAAACAAAGAAACAAATTAAAAATGATTTTTTTAGCAGCATTAATAGAGGACAACAATAAATAAGATGCATTTGTGCAAAGTTGTTAGAAGGCAATTTCCAAACCCTATCATAACATTTGTATATAACACTTTCTCTTCAGTCTTCAAATTGGTAAATCCTGTAACAGTTATAATATAAAATCTGGGCATGGCTTATTAAAAGTAAATTAAGAACAAGTTTTTCATTTTCATCACCATTTTGCATGAACAACATTTTACAGAACTAACAATTAGAGTCAGTTTTGGCTAATAGTTTTTTTCTCGGCTATAAAGATGAACTTTACAAATTGGGAGATCAGGCGAAGCGTTGCCCCAGTGAGACAAGTAATAATGCCGTGTCGACATGTTCTCACCCCCAATTCGTTAAAAATAGGTCTTAAAAGAGTCTTCCCTCTTCTAGCAAATGGGGGCATGTAGTCACAATGTGTATTAAAGTTTCATCATGAGAACCACATAACCTACATAGGTTAGAGGACCAGTTTTTTTCCATTTGGGTATTCCGTCCTTAGGGGGGTATCTCCCAAACCTCAGTAACGTACATTTTTCCCGTAAGAATGATTTTAGGTGGGTCAACAAATATAATTGGGGTTCTAATTTAATGAATGAGTTAGTAAATCGACCAAGAGTGGTACTTTATTCTAAGCTCATCTTTATCTAAGATAATCGATAATATGTTGGCCGATCTTTTTCTTTCCAACAGACATAAAACAAAAATCTTCTTTCTCCTGTGGCAATCGTGCTTCCATGTGACTGGAGTCAATTTCCATTCCTAGAAAGGATAGCACTGGTTGTGGGCCCCCTGTTTTTTCCGGTGCTAGAGGCACCCCATGTTACCCATGAGCTCCTGGAACCATACCTACATTCATTGTCAGTCCGCCGACGCAGGTGTCCCCACAAAAAAGAAATCATCCAAGTAGAGGGTTATCAACTGATTACCCGTCTGCCATGTTGGCAACCACTGCTAGAAAGAGCTGAAATATTCAAAAAGTGCACATGATACGGAGCAACTCCTGGGTAAAGCCTTATCGACGTATCAGCATCCTTCAAATTGTAAACCCAAGAGCTGGAAGTCATTAGGATGCACTGGAAGCAGCCGAAAAGCTGACTTCACGTCGAATGTTACCATTCGCGCCCCTGGGCCCGGCATCATGACCAATGACATGGCCACATTCTTGGAAGAGTATGACACAAAGCGACCCTCCTTCTGGTCAGGACAAGTGAGGATGCATGCGAGCCGCACTCAGCTCTACCAAGTCCGGATATCTGTCCCGCTCCAGTACCTGCAAAAAGGATGACAGGTTGGATGTGCTATGCCCCCTGCGCCTGCCACTGGTGCCCCACTGACCCCCTCGAAGCTCCCATTTGGCCCAGGACAATCTGCCGCTGGTGGGGCTTCCTGTCCCAGCTCCATCCCCCTCACATCTCCCCAGTCCGAGCTGCTCATGACACCCCAAAACCCTCTCTTCTAGGCCACCTCCAATCCACTCCTCTTCCTCCCCACTCCACTCCAACATGGCTGCTACTGTGGCGATCACTATGGCAGACACTGGCCCTTGGCTGCCCCTGTTCCACCTGCGCCGTCCTGGTAGCCCAGATGAGCATCGCAAATTATCCCGTAGGTACCTTTCCCCCCTCATCTCCCCCAGAACCTCCTTCGTCCCCATGCCTCTGGCACCCTTGATATACCTGCAAACTCCCCCCTTTCCCAGGTAGCCATCCAGTTGGGCCAACATGTCTCTTCCCCCCTCCATGGGAGCCCCATCATTTCTGGGGCTGTCCAGATGGCCTATTCTTGCTGACCCCCTCACTTTCCCTACCATGCACTGGGGACCCTCATAACCACCCATCCTCCTCATGCAGACCTGCCCTGACTCATCACCCTCTTCCTCCTCCCTCTGCATGTCACTACACTCCCCCATAACCCCACCTACTGCGTTAATGCTCCCCAATCCCCCCCACTCCCTCTGGGCCCCAATCTCAATGCTTTCCCAAGCTGGGAGAGGGCTGAGGCTTCCTCCTGCCTCCCAGCAGGGCCTGCACCGCCTTGCTGCAGAACTACTGTAGTCGTCTCTAAGGACACCGCCCACCTCTGCAGTTGCGGCTTCCCTGCCGCCCCGAACACACGCAGGGGCCATGAATGAATTCTTTATTTGTGTGGTTACTTAAAACCATTACAAAAATACAGCTTATAAAGTGACAGATTAAAATCTAAAAACCTAAAATAGAAAAAACATGTATATGTTCACAACATTGTTAAAATAAATTCACAGAAGGTAGGATTTTGTCTTAAGTTTGTCTTAAGACAGACTTATGACAGACTTAAGTTAGGATTTTGTCTTAAGTTTGTCTTAAGTCTGACTTAAGTTTGTCTTAAGACAGACTTAAGACAAAATCCTAACTTCTGTGAATATCAAAAGTAGTAAGTTTAGGATTTTGTCTTAAGTTAGTTCTGTGAATCGGCCCCAAAAAGATTGTGGTGATCTATGTTGGGGCTTCTCAGATGTTTTTGTAGTCTCTTTCACATGAGACCTTTAATGTGTACATGTTCATTCTGGATCTCCACGTATTCCTCTATATATCACCAGGAGTCCTCTAAAGTCTGGAACACACTTTAAAAACCCCATAAATGTAGGTTTGTTTATAATGGCCAAATTTAAACTCCAATAAACTAGCCTTTGATAGGACCACTCCTCAGTCATAAGGGGTAACAACAGGGTGGAGAGTGTTCTATAACATAAGGAAGATTGCAAGCCCTGACTTAAGACACAACTAAAAGTGCCTTTATTTCCCATATATTTTAATTGACAAGCAGATCACACCAGAGTGTTTACTACAAACGGTGTTTAGACAGAATATCGGAAACAGAAATATCATGAGACAAAGTATTGCGTCAGGTACGTTGAGGACATGAATATTGTGAAGGAAAGCTTCTACAGGTCAGCAAAGTTTTACTATATATAACTCAACATATATGTACCTTGACAATATAAATATATCTTGAAGGTATGTAGATGGGGAGTTAAGAATAGTAAATTTATACTTACCTATTTGCACTCACCTTCTCGATATTTTGGTCCTCGATTTTTTGACATAGTATTCTGTCCGCGCAATAAATATGTTTCCGATATTCTGTCTGTGACCCCTACAAATAGTAGGAGCCAGTGCAGGTAAAAGAGGTGGGGGTGGTGTGGCGGGGCACAGGCACGGGCGTGGTGGGGGGAGTCGACAGACGACGTTGAGGGAAAATAAAATTTTAAAAAAGAAAAACACTTATCTTGCACTTGCCACATTGCCAACTCGGCGATGCGGCAAGCGCAACGTAAGTATTTTTCTTTTTTTTAATTTTTTTTATTTTCCCTCATCATCGTCTGTGGTCAACACCCCCTCCCCCCTCGGCTTAACTCTCTAACGCTCTTGCCAGCACCGGCCATCACTGTCTACAAACCTAGATAATGAAAATGCGCAAACAAGAAAATTTCAACAATCAGAAGCCAGCCTATCACAGCTTTTCAAATATAGTTCCTGCGACCAATCAGAACGCAAAAGAAATAGATGACGGGAGAAGGGAAGAAGGTAGAAAAAACAAAGCATTAAATGTGCGCCCCGAGGAGTCCCACCGTAGAGCACTGGCTCAGAAGGGGATATCTTAACTTATAACAGTCAATCAATCAATCAATCATAACATTTGTAGAGCGCACTACATACCTGTGAGGGTCTCAAGGCGCTAGGGGGTGGGGGGGGGGGGGGTGCTACTGCTGGAAGAGCCAGGTCTTGAGAAGTCTCCTGAAGGTCAGAAGGTCTTCGGTCTGCCGTAGGTGTATGGGGAGGGTGTTCCATGTCTTGGATGCAAAGTGGGAGAATGATCTGCTGCCGGCGGTAATTCTTCGGATGCGGGCGATGGTGGCGAGGGCACGGTCTGCGGATTGGAGCTGGCGTTGGGTGTGTAGAAGGTGAGTCGTCTGTTGAGGTATGCTGGTCCGATGTTGTGAAGTGCCTTGTGTGCGTGGGTGAGGAGTTTGAAGGTGATGCTCTTGTTGACAGGGAGCCAGTGCAGGTCTCTTAGGTGGTCAAATGATGTCCGCGCCCATCCCTCTTGTCTTGCAGAAAGTCCAGGATCAGTGAAAGGGGTGATGCTGCCTAACAAAGGACACTAGGTTTAGCATCAAACCGACTTGAAGCCGCCATTTTGTTACTCAGCATCTCTGGCTCCCAAATTTGAGAGACAGAAATTTGATTTTTCCTCTGAACAATGACCGATTTTAAAGTTAACAACATTCCCAGCCCCACCTTGAATGTTCTAAAGAATTTCCTCAAATGCCAGAGCGCTGTAGGGTCACCCTGGGCCTACAGGTAACCAGAAACCATCAATTAACCATCAGAATCCAGACACCTAGTCTGTCTAACGGACAAGGAGGTCAGCAGATCTCGGGGAGCTGTAAATTAGATTCTAAGACAAAACAACAACATAACGGGCTTCATGACTTGTATAACCTACAGTAAACAAGCATTGGCAAAGCTCAAAAATCTCACCTTTTAGGTCTGTTCGTTTTGCTCCTGACTGTTTGCTGATGGTGCAGCAGAATTAGCAAAAATAATAGAGCGCAATGACATGTCCGCACACATTTGAACATACTTTCACGAAGCAATGGTGGCCCTAGAATAATTGCATATAAAAGAGCATTCATCACCGGGCATGGAGGACCACGCAGCAAGCTGCAGCTTTAATTTTTTAATTTTTTATTTCTGATCCAAGATGGCAGCCACCACTTGGAGAGATAAAAAAAGAATGAATTTAAACATGAGCGAAAGCTCTTCGTATAAATGGAGTGGCATGGCAGCTGCAGGGCAAGCCAAATAAAACGAGAAAAAAATGTGTTTATAGAGGACCACAGCAGGATGGTGGGGAGGAGGGGGTTAATGGGTGAGTAGGTGGGGAATAGGTGGAAGAGAAATTAATGCGGAGGGAAGCAACGGGGATGAAAATAATAGAACAAAAATTTAAAAAAAACAGAGCATGGGAAAGCAATAGAGGAGCTGAGATGAACGAGGAATAGAGCAAGAAAGTGCTGAAGCAAAAGTGAAAGGTGGTGCCCTGAATGTGAGAAGTGTAAATATACAAGTTATCCAATCAAAAGGATGGTAAAGAACAGTGGCAGCTGGCAAGGCTCGCGGGTGGCGGGCGGGTGCAGGAGGGGATGGCGAAGAGGGCCCTGGTCGCAAAGTAAAAAAATGGTTTTAAAAATACACACTTACCTTGTCACCAGGTCCCACGCCTCTGCTCCTGCATCAGACTCCTGGAACAGGAAGCACACCCAGGCTCTGAGTCAGCCAATCACAACCCTGCTAAGCATTGTAGTAGGTCTGAGCGCCGTGGTTCAGCGCTCAGCCAGGCGCTGCAGATGTGGGCATGTTCTCCACGAAGGCTGTAATGCAATCTGCACGGAGAACGGGGAAGTGCGCATGACTGTTTAGTGCGGTCTGAGAGGGCCGGCCAAGCACTCATTGCACACTCAGGAGGGTTCTAGGTTCCACCACTTCTCCCCTGCCCTGCAGGACAAAATACATTATAAAAGCATTACGTTATTATCGTATTATTTTTTTCCTTTCTTTTACTGCTTCAAGGCAGTGGGGCAACGCTCCTCCCCCTTAGCGTAGGAGCCGCCACTAACAGAAGCTGCGCTCCAGGGGTGGGACAAACTCGAGAAGAGGAAGGAATGGGCCTGAGTGTTGGAAAGCACAACCAAGGTGCAGGGAAAGAGCTCTGCATGAAGCCTCCTTGTGTTCCAAAACCGGTGGGGCTACAAGGCCAACTCACCTTCAATAGCAAAGAAAAACCGAGGTGCACCCTGCAAAGCCCCTATACATGCAATCCGCCATGACCACCCCTGCCCAGCAGCAAAGACGGGGCTGCGGCATTCTGTATTGTTTGCTGGAACACTCAGCACTAAAATGCTGAGCTCATAGGACCCGGATCCCCCAGCATGCTCCACGCCCGCCCCAACCCACCAATTAACTAAGACTTTGAGATAGGTGGGTGTAAAAAGGCCATGTTTAATGACAACACTCATAAACATGACAAGCACAGTTATTAAAAACACATCTATAAAACATTACCTATTGTTGAGGCAAATCATCAAATTACAATATTTATTATTCACTGTGCCTAAAAATTGCAAGTTATTATTCCTTCCCCCAGCACCAAGGGTCCTTCTGGTTCGCATCTCCCCAGGTTGAGATGCCCACGCAAGGTGCAACCCACCTGCGCCCCTGAGCGATGGGCCCCAGCCCTCGGGTCCTTGTCCGCCATTTCCAGGGCTCCACCTCTCGTCCACCAGGCTGCCTGGAGGCTCGTACCTGACGCCCTAGCCTCCCCAGCCGGTGGTCTCCACCCGCCTGCGGAGAGCTTACCTTCTCTCCCCTCAGTGCTGGCCTAGGGAGTGCGCGAGGCGAACTCCGCTCACTTTTGTAAGTCTCTTTCAATGGTCCAATGTCTCTTCTCCGCCACAAGGGAGTCTAGGGCCCACAGGTCCGTCGCCCTTCCCCCCTTCAAGCATCGTGATGGAACATTGACGCTCCCGAAATCATCTTGTGAGGGAGGTGTAGCAAGCGGCCCTGTCCTGAGCACAACTTTGCCAGCTCCCCATTGAGACGTCTCACTGACACATTTACAGCTCTTGCCCGGATTCCTTCGCCCCACCATTGTCGTGGGATCATGCAAGACCATGCTATCCTGGCCTGAGGGAAGGTCCGCCCCAGCCAAGCAAATTCTGTGAGCAGTGCTTCTCTGACCACCAAGCGTCCCCGGTCTACCATGTCGGTGCCGCCCAGGTGGATGATGATCAAATCAGGGGACTGCTGTCCCTCACGTTCTCTAATCTCTTCCACAAGTGCTGAAGCCCTCAAGGCTCTTGGTCGTACTCTGGGACCCTCTGACCGGCGTGGCATCGTGCAGGCCCAAGCTGCTGCATTTGCATGCCCCTGACGCCCCGCCAAAGGAACTCCGTCCCGTTCAAGCCTAGTGGCTTCTTCACTCGCCGCTGCTGCAATCGCCCCCTGGCGTGCTGCCCGGAAGAGTGCCCCCGTATCCCTACCACCTTGGCAGGATACACTAATGAACAGGAGAGAAAATGGGAAAGTCAGGCATATTCATGACCAAATTGCAAGCATTATGTAACAGCCACCCAGGTTTGATATGAAGGCGAAACCAGCCGACCACCGGCATCCCACTGTCTTCCCAGTGTCAGGTGATGAGCCTGACCTTGCCGCTAAGGCTGCCGCCCCTACAAATCCTCTCTATTAGAGGCAAGGGCGAGTGGCGAGAACGAGCGGCGCGAGACCCGATCCGGTGTGGGCGCAGGAAGAGGCCGAGTTCCTGGTGACCCCGACCTAAATAGGTCACGGCCTCTGCCCCCACGCCCCCACCGGACACACGCCACCGCCCCGACCGGAAACGCCGGCTCAGGCCGGCCGCCGATAGGCCGGCTGGCCCACCCTACCCTGCCAATGGCGTTGCGTGGGCCGGGGGGGCCGGGCCCTAAGTGCGTGCTCGTCTAGCCTCGCACTTGGCACAAGATTCCTAGACCATGAGTGAGCGCCTCATCCAGTCCAGGTGCTTTGCATTCTGGGACTCGTAGTTCTTGTTTTGGGATAAACAGCAGTACACGCTCAGGAACTCAAAGCAAAGCCAGAAGTGAGTGCGCGGCTCATGCCCGGACCAGGGACACTTGAGAGCGCTGGTAATCGCGTTACCCTGTGAAGCCAAGTGTTGACACTCAGACTGGCACTCTGCCAGTCACTGCTAAATCTACACCACCCAGGCCCTCGCGCCCGGGCACGGTAATCCACAGACGCCAGTGGCTCGGATGTGCCCTGCTCGGATTCTGTCCTCACTGCAAGGCTCACCCCCCCCCCCCCCCAACCCTCCTGCTGCTGAGTGAAGCTGTGAGGCGATAATAACTGGTAAAATAACGTCACCCCATACAGCTCCCTCGCTCTTCCCTTACTAGGCCAGTCAATCTGCAGGGGCGGGGAAGGAAACCCCTCGCATAGGGATGCAGGCCCTTGAAGTGTGAACTTGCCCCACACTTCTCAGAGCGCTCACCTTGGCGCATGGCAGGTGTGAGAAGGTAGTGCCTACCTTGGCACGTGGCTGGTGTGAGAAGGTAGCGCCTACCTTGGCGCTCGGCAGGTGTGAGAAGGTAGCGCCTACCTTGGCGCTTGGCAGGTGTGAGAAGGTAGCGCCTACCTTGGCACATGGCTGGTGTGAGAAGGTAGCGTCTACCTTGGCGCTTGGCAGGTGTGAGAAGGTAGTGCCTACCTTGGCACGTGGCTGGTGTGAGAAGGTAGCGCCTACCTTGGCGCTCGGCAGGTGTGAGAAGGTAGCGCCTACCTTGGCGCTTGGCAGGTTTGACAAGGAGTGCACACCTTGGCGCTTGGCAGGTGTGAGAAGGTAGCGCCTACCTTGGCACATGGCTGGTGTGAGAAGGTAGCGTCTACCTTGGCGCTTGGCAGGTGTGAGAAGGTAGTGCCTACCTTGGCACATGGCAGGTGTGAGAAGGTAGCACCTACCTTGGCAATTGGGAGGTGTGAGAAGGTAGCGCCTACCTTTGTGCTTGGCAGGTGTGAGAAGGTAGCGCCTACCTTGGTGCTTGGCAGGTGTGAGAAGGTAGTGCCTACCTTGGAGCTTGGCTGGTTTGACAAGGAGCGCACACCTTGGCGCTTAGCAGGTGTGAGAAGATAGCGCCTACCTTGGCGCTTGACAGGTGTGAGAAAGTAGCGCCTACCTTGGTGCTTGGCAGGTGTGAGAAGGTAGCGCCTACCTTGGTGCTTGGCAGGTGTGAGAAGGTAGCGCCTACCTTGGAGCTTAGCAGGTTTGACAAGGAGCGCACACCTTGGCGCTTGGCAGGTGTGAGAAGGTAGCGCCTACCTTGTCAGGTTTGACAAGAAGCGCACACCTTGGTGCTTGGCAGGTGTGAGAAGGTATCGCTTACCTTGGCACTTGGCAGGTGTGAGAAGGTAGCGCCTACCTTGGCAGGTTTGACAAGGAGCGCACACCTTGGCGCTTAGCAGATGTGAGAAGGTAGCCCATACCTTGGCGCTTGGCAGGTGTGAGAAGGTAGCGCCTACCTTGGCAGGTTTGACAAGGAGTGCACACCTTGGCGCTTGGCAGGTGTGAGAAGGTAGCGCTTACCTTGGCGCTTGGCAGGTCACGGTGTGAGAAGGGTTTCAAGAACTGTGGTGAGGTGACCCTAACAGGTCGTGAGAGCTACAAAGGGCTTGAGGCCTTTGAGGAGGATGCAGGTGACGTCCAATGAAGGGTACTTAATGCCCCAGGTCCATGAATGAGTAGTTCATTTATTCAAGGTATTTTCTTTTAACTATGAGACGTGTAGTTCTGGTTTTATAATGGGTTAAAAAGGACTACAAATCCCAGCATGCAATGACAATATGGACTGGAATCAGCTGCACATTCATATAAGCGAGAAACTCGAGAGCTCCGCCAATGCAGGTCCAGCGGGGCCAGCTCCACGCCAGATTTTACAGAGATCTACATAAGACTAACTTTATACAATGCATCCTAATGGGGCTTATTTATAAGTGGTTACCCTCAAAACATGGCATTGATCCAGTCCTCCAGGACTTACTATGTACATGTTGGTGTTACAGAACGAGTGCATGCACTGGCACGCCTTGTCTAACTAATCAATGAATTCTGGGAATTGTAGTCTTTGTTCAGTTCAGCTTGATCAGTGTGTCTGAAACACCTGAAAACAATGATTTGCAAACGTAATTTTCCATAATGAGAAACTGTGCCCTGGAGGCATGGCGTCACCTGGTAAACCTATGACCGATGGCCCGGGGGCTCCTCGCATGACCCCATGACCTGGAAACACAGGGTTGTTTGGAATGAAAAGTGAACCCCACACAGAAGCAACAAGACCCCTTCTTATGTGGCACTCAGCTCAAAGGGTCCAATGCCAGGTGCAAAGAGTTCAGCCACTCAGGCCTTTTTTAGGTCGAGCCTGAGGCAGCGCACGCGCTGCTCTGCGAGCCATGCTGTATTGGAGTACGTACTTGAAGCCGCGCCCACTCTCCCCAATATTTGTCATTGGCTCGTTGTGTCATTGTCCTTCATAAATGCTGACTTCTGATTCATTCATTAGCTTGTTAGTCCCTCCTTACTATAGTAAAACATATAAATAAAAGGCATTGGTATTTATAATGCCAATAGCTTAAACTCTCGCAAATGTTATTGTTATTGTTATCTGAGGTTTATATAGCGCCAAATCACCGTTAGGTCTCTAGGCGCTCATGACTGAAGTAATAACAGACAGCTAAGTGAGTAAGAAAGTACAGATATAGGAGAGGTACTTCAGATGGAACAGAAAGCTTCCCTAAACAGCAGTGTCTTCAGTGACTTCCTAAAATGAAGAAGATGTATTTCTTTGCGGAGGGACTCCGGCAATTTGTTCCACATCTGTGGAATTTGGGCAGAAAAGGATCTCCCTCCCTTGGTTGTCATTTTGAAGCGCGGACAAGACAACAATTGAGAATTGGAAGATCTCAATGCACGTTTAGGGTTGTAGACCTCAAGCCGTTCTTTTATATAGGCAGGCGCTTGCCCATAGACTGCCTTATGAGTGATGCATAGACTTTTGAAATCCACACTTTGCTTTATAGGGAGCCAATGTAGCTTGCATAGTAATGGGGAGGCATGGGTCTCTCTAGGTAATCTAAAGATCAGCCGCGCTGCATCATTCAGAATAACCTGCAGGCGGTTAATTAAGATTTTTGGCAGGCCTAGGTAGAGCGCATTTCCATAATCAATCCTTGAGATTATGGTCGCCGAGACAATGGTCCGGAGCATATTTGGGGAAAGTAGGGGAACTAGCTTGCGTAGCTGCCTGATCAGATTAGTACACATCCCAACAACAGAGGATATCTGGCTAGCCATTGTCAGCTCATGGTTGATCTTATTACCAAGGCTTTTTACATTGGGGCATGGTTTCGGAGTGGGGCCAAGCTCTTGGGGCCAAAACAAATCACTCCAGGGCGAGGCCGCAGTTGAAACCACTAGAACCTCAGTTTTTTCAGGGTTTATTTTCAGCAGATTTGCCGTCATCCAGCTAACCGTATATCTGAGTATATTCTGAGCCTGGGTCTGTGCGGATGTCATGTTGTCAATACTCAGTAACAACTGGGTATCATCGGCATAGTTAAAGATTCTACAGCCCATGCTAGCCAGGGAGTCTATCAGTGGTTGTAAATAAAGATTAAATAAGAGTGGTGACAATGCAGAGCCCTGCGGGACTCCGCACTCAAGAACACCCACTTCAGATATACAATCCCCTAATTGAATCCTCTGGGTCCTCCCCAGCAGGAAGGATTTTAGCCATTGAAATGCTAGATCCTTTATCCCAGAAGCGGACAGTCTGTCCAAAAGCAGGGCATGACTGACAGTATCAAACGCCGCTGAAAGATCTAAAAGTATCAGGGCGCTTGGTTTCTTATAGTCAGCCATGCCTCTAAGCTCATCCAGCACCGAGAGCATTACTAACTCGGTGCTGTGATGTGCGCGGAACCCCGCTTGACGCTCCTGGAGTAGATGGTGTGACTCCAGGAACGAGGACAGGGACTTTAGCACATGTTGTTCCAGGATCTTGGACAGAAAAGGCAGCTGGGATATTGGCCTATAGTTTTTCAGAATAGCCGGGTCCGCCCCCGGCTTTTTTATTAGGGGCTTGACACGTGCCTCTTTAAAACTAGCTGGTAGAAGGCCAGTGTCTAACGAGTTGTTTAAGAGGGAGATGATGTGATCCTCTAGAACAGGAAGCGCCAAACAAAAGATTCCGGGGGGCATGGGTCTGCGGGGGAGCCTGACGTGGTTCTATTTATGAGCTGTCCAAGGATTGTAGAGTCCATACCTGGAAACCTAGAGATGGTGGATTTCGGGGGAGCTTGGGAGACCTGTGGTGTAGGGGGGCCATTTGAACTGTCCATCTTAATATCAGACAGGATAGTTGCCACTTTGTCAGTGAAGTAACGTTGGAAGGTGTTACAGTCTATTGTTATTTCCACCTTTTCATCTTTCTTACTCAATTCTTTTAGAATTCTAAAAGTTTCTTTCTGTACATTAACTGCATTGTTTATACGGGTTTCGTAATATTTCCCTTTGGCTGACACAATAAGTTTTTTATATACGTTCAAGGATATTTTGTACTGTTCTCGATCTATACAGTCCTTTGTTTTCCTCCAACATCTCTCAAGATGGCAGAGCTTTCTTTTGTGATCCATTAGAGATGGGGTGAACCAAGGAGCCCCTTTTTCAGTACCCTTTATTTTCTGTACCTTTTCAGGTGCTATCTGGTCAATAGCCTGTCTAAGATTCACCGCTATAGCGTTGTAGTCCTGGTCTAAGTCACCATAAGGGACCATAGATTGTACATATTTAGGAAGGACGTCAGTTAAGACTTTTGAGGCAACTTTCTTCCATTGACGCACTTTTTTTGTTTTAACAGGTGGTTTGGCTAGGACGCTATCTAAAGGGATATGACACAGGAGTAGGTAATGGTCGGACCAGATACAGGGTACGATATTAGTAAGGATCACCTCTGGAACAGAGGTCCAGATTAGATCGAGGGTATGACCCTTGATATGCGTTGGCGCCTCCATGAGCTGTTCTAGGCCTAGCGAGGTCATAGAGAACTCCAACTGGCGGGTTGTCAAATCTCTGCATTCCCTGTCCCAGTGGACATTAAAGTCTCCTGTCACCAAGACTTTTTTATATCGGGTACAGACATCTGAAATGATGGGGGCAAATAGTTCATTAAACGCTGGAGTGCATTGTGGTGGACGGTAGACAGTTAGGATAATAAGACATGAATTGTTCGTAGTGATCTTTACTCCAAGTATATCTGCTGAATCTACTGTTTCGGCTAATAATTTGATCACAGTAAGATATTTTTTAAACATAACAAACAAACAAATGTGAGACCTATTGCATTACAAATGTGTGTTTCTCTCAGCATTCTGGTAATTGTAGTTCTGCTTTTCACACCTAACCGTAACCATTGTCCCCAGACTTCACAGACATGGTAAACTATGTCCATCCCGCCTTCTCTCTCTGACCCCAAGAGGAGGACAGTTAATCTGGACATTATGACCATCCTCCAAGTACCAATTTGATATGTTCTACGTCACCCTACGATTTGATACAACAATTTATTACTTGATCCCTCATCGTCAACGGGACGGGCATATAATGCGTGAGAGGACGTGTGGAAACTTGCTGGCAACTGGATGACTCCGATACAGGCTGTACCATTCCACCTAACTAACCACTCAATGCTAACCAGACAGGCTTGCCGAGACCGAAGAGATGTGGCACAAATTACTGGTCAACTGAGGACTCTCGCGCGGTTCACCCTGCAGGTCCCAAATAGTTACAAAATCTGAGCCCTGACTTCATATAATGACCAAAAAAAGGGGACAATAACACAATCTTTCTTTGAAAATGTCTTCAATTGACATCTCAAAGGGACAATCATATAAAGAATGGATAAGTCTCATCAGCAACGCCCGACCACCCACCCCAGAACCTAACTTCTTCTCCTGGGCTTCGTCTCGGCGAATCCTTGTGAGTTGTCGTCGCTGCGTACTCACCTCAAACACATGTGCTGCCTTCTGGTCAGGACTGGTGAAGTAGTGCTGGTGAGAACCGAGTGCACGTATGAGGGAAACATCCTTTACCCCGCAGTCTCAACAGCGACCATCCTTTACAATGCAGTCCCTACCCCGACTGCGATGTTACCACGCATTACTTTAACTTGCATGTCGTTACAACGACTTGCTATAGGGGACGCGTTGTTGGACTGGTGTTGGAGCTTTAAGTCCAACATCTTCTCTACTGTAGCGTAGACTGGAGTTGGGATGGTAATTTATACTATTCCAACCTGCAGCGCCCCCTAAAGCAAGTTATTGTAACGGATTGTATGGCAAAGTAACGTGTGGTAATGTCGCAGTCGAGGTAGTGACTGCGTTGTAACCATAGGAGGCAAAGATCCCTGCTATGGAAGAGTGATGTACCGCGTCCCTGCCTCCTTCCTTTTCCCTAAAGCGGCGGAGCAGCTTACATAGGACACCATGTAATTAAAAACAGACCATGAAACTGATGCCTTTAACTAGTCCTTAATTTAACTAGCAAAACTATTAATTCATTTCTCAATAATGCTTGTAAATACCCTTAAGGTAGCTCTTGTCAGATGTTATTCCTGTTTAGATTTCCCATGTTTTACTTCATCTTGCATAGCCTAGGAGTATTTACTTTTGCAAATGTTGTGTTTCTGTCGTTTTTTTATGCAAAATTTAACTCTTGTATAGTGCATACTATCGGGAAACTGAGCCACCTCCAGGTGTCTGGGTAGAGTGCAGGTTGGCTAAGGTTGCTTAAAAGGGGAAATATTAAAAACTCTGGAGCTCAGGCCCAAGGCAATGTGAGTTTTTCACATTCCCTGCCAGTAAGTCATCAGGGGTTCTTAACCGCAGCGGCAATTCCGCCGCAGTGCAGCCGTTTAGCAGAGTGGGCGGGGCCGCGGCGGCCAACGGACGTGCGCAGCACTACGGAGGTAGTGCTCGCGAAGGCCGTTGGTCGACGAACGCAGCGAATGGAATAATTAAGGATCTCTGTTTTCCGTTTTTACTGATTTTTACAGATAAATACTGACAGAAAACATTTATTTTCTTGCCTGTATTTATTTTTAAATGTGGAAAAAAACGGAAATTGGGTTGCTTTTTGAGTATTTCTAAATACTGTCCGCAGCCATGACTGCCAGGCCAATAGCTGTGTGGATTGATTGGTAAAGGGGCTAAAAAAGAAAGGAATTTTAGTACAGAGGGTTTAACAGCAGTAGATATGAACAAGGTTGATATTGAAATGTGCATATTTTCTTATAAGTGCATTGATTTATCTTCTGCCGGTGTTTACCGCATTGAAACTTAGTAGGCATTCAAGCATAAGTGCACATGTACAGGTTAAATAAATGTGGAAATATACTAATTTCAGCTCTATTTTTCCACAAAATCCAAAATAGATATGGATAAATACAGATAACATTTGCACAAAAAAATATGAATGAATACAGACGGAAATGTCAAAAAAATAAATACCATAAAACCGGGAGCCCTATTCAGAATACATACTTATGCAATTCTTGGTGTCTCTGCAGAATGCAGAGCATGTGTGGGGGTTATGAGGTCTGGGGGCCGCATGCGCGTGGTGTATGAAGCGCTGCAGCGACACATGGACCTCCGGACACAAGTTTACTTTTCCGCGTGGTCCCGACTAACTTGCCGGCCACGCCCCGTTTATTATATACCCGGCGTGACGTATCACGCTGGCTTGCGCGCACGCCTACGTGCGCGTTTAACTAGACTGCTAACTCGCAGTCAAGGACATTACATTCCTTTCAACCTTTAATAGAACAAAACATGATAATCACACATGAGTCTCTGAATAGGAGGATAATAACAAAAATACAGTGAGGGCCATCCGGCCTGTTACCAGTCTGATGGATAGGAAGTCTGTGATCAGCCCACGGCAAAGTCCGCCAGTCGTGAGGAAGGGGCCGGATTCCTTCTCAGCCCGTATCCCGCTGCTTCCCCATGGGCGGGTGCCCTCCGGGGGGTCTCCTGAGGTGGTGTTCTGGCAGGCCGGGGGTCAGCAGGGACATGGGGGCTGTCGACTCTCGGCGTCTCGGCGGTCAGGGGGTTTCCTGTCGGGCTGTCACCTTGGGTGTCCTCTTCGCCTCCTTGTGGATTGCTGTTTCCTTCCGGGGACCTGGGCAGTTCTTGGTCGGGTTCTTGGCCTTGGTGATCTCCTGGTTGTGCGGAGGCTTTCTTAAAGAAAGAGATGTTGCGTGTGACAGTTTCCATTCCCCGCTGAGCTGTCACCATAGTGCCTGTGCGGCGCGTGACTGTTCATGGTCTTGGTTCAAATGGGAGTCTGAATTTGCTCTCTGGATATCTGTCTTTTACGTAGACTTGGCCTCTCTCTTGAATGGACGGTTCTTTGGCCCTGCGTCGGAAGCTGGCATAGTCATTTGACCGCCTTCTGTTGGACAGAGACCTCCGGGAGTTTGCACTGTTCGGGGTCCAGGTCAGATGGTTGGGGATTGTGTCTCTGACTACTCTCCCCATTGCTGATGGACCTGGGTCAGCTTCCGTAGTGCAATGCGGTGTGAGCCGGTATTCCCTCAGGAACGTGTAAATGGCTCTCTCCAATGGGGCTTCCTCGGCATGGGCGATCCGGATGACCTTGTTTAGAGTGCGCATAAACCTCTCTACCTCCCCGTTGGCTTGAGGCCAGCGGGGGGTGATTTTTTGGTGCTGGATTCCCCACTCTTTGAGGTAGTCTGCGAACTCTTGTCCTTGAAACGGGGGTCCGTTGTCTGTCTTGACCCATTCGAAGATACCGTGCGTGGCAATGGCCTTCTCAAACTTCGCAATGACTTCCCTGGCTGTGAGGGTTGTCACAATTTCTACCTCCGGGTATTTGGTGAAGTCGTCGATGATGACGAGCATGTATCTACCATCCGGGAGATGCCCGAAGTCTGCGCTGACGTGTTCCCATGGTTTCCGCGGATTGTCTTCGGTGATGACCGGGGGTGGGCATTCGGGTTGCCCCGCAGCCTGGCATCATTGGCATTCCTTGACATCTCGTTCCACTCTGGTGTCCATGTCCGGGAACCATACCTTTGCGCGAAGTCTACTCTTGGTCTTCACCATTTCTTGGTGCCCGCAGTGAGCTAGCTCGATTGCTTGTTGGGTGAAGCTCATTGGCATCACGATCCGTGGTCCCCTCAATAGGCATCCTTGGCTGTCAACGGACAGTTCCTCTCTCACTCTCATAAGTGTCTCTAAGTCGCTTCTCGCCTGCGGTGTCCTCTTGCTCAGTGATGTTTGAATGGTTTTCCAGTCATTGTCCTGTAAGGCGTTCGCCACTAGTTGGAGGACTTCATCGCTGCGGGTTGCTTCAATGATCATCTCTTTGCTCATCGGCAGAGGTCTTGACCTTTCCCGCACCACTTTTACATATTCCTTGGTTTCCTCGGCATCCTCCTTCTCTCCACTGGTTGCTGCTCGGGGGTGTCTCGAGAGGTAGTCTGCGGGGTTCGTCGCTCCCGGCTTGTATTCCAGTTGGTAATCGTATTCCTGGAGTTGCAGGATCCATTTCTCTATCCTGGGTGGTGGTTTGGAGACCGACCCTCGGAAGAGGGGAGTCAGAGGTTTGTGATCCGTTGAGACGGTGAACGGGTGTCCGTACACGTAAACGTGGAAGTGCCTGCAGGCCCAATGGATCGCAGTTGCCTCCCTCTCTATCTGGGAATACCGTTGTTCAGTTTCGGTCAGCGACCGGCTGGCGTAGGCAATGGGTGCCCAGTCTTCTTCTCCCTGGCGCTGTGTCAGCACGGCTCCCAGGCCGTAAGGGCTGGCGTCCACGGCTATGTTGGTATGCTTTATCGGGTCAAAGTAGGACAAAGTTTTGTCCGCCGACAACGCGGCCTTGGTATTTTGGAACGCTATGTCGGTGGACTTGGTGAGTTCTCGGAGAGGCCTGGTGAGGTTAGACAAATCTGGGATGAACCTCCCACAGAAGTTTACCATGCCCAGGAAGCTTCGTACTTCTGAGTTGTTGGTCGGTGCTGGGGCTGCTTGCACGTCTTTCACCTTGTCTGGGTCTGGGGCTATTCCTTGGTCCGAGAAGGTGTACCCAAAAAAGCTGATTTTGTTTCGGAGGAACTGGCACTTCTCGCGGTGTAAAGTCAGGCCTGAGTCTTTGATTCTCTGCAGCACGCCTCTCAGTCTTTGGTGGTGTTCCTCGACAGTGTTCGCGTAGATGAGCAGGTCATCGCTGACGTTCAAAACTCCTGGGAGCCCGCTTAGAACCTCCCTGATGGTGTTCTGGAAGACTTCAGCGGCGCTGGAGATGCCGAAGTTGAGTCGTCGATATCACCTGAGACCCACATGGGTGGAGAAAGTAGTTATGTAGCGGGAGTCCGGGTGTAGGGGTAGCTGATGATATCCCGACCGGAGATCCATCTTGGAGAACCACTTTGCTCCGTTCAGCTCTCCCAGAATGTCGTCAATGGTGGGGGTTAAGTGTCGTTCCCTCTTGACTGCCGCATTGGGCGAACGCATGTCGACACAGATGCGGACTTGTCCTGGCTGTTTGGGTTTTCGCGCCACCACGATTGGCGATACCCATAGAGTGGGCCCACTGACTCTTTCAATGATGCCCTTTCTCTCGAGAGCCTCTAGTTCTTCTTCCACCTTCTTCCTTAGGTGGAACGCTATTCTTCGGTGCCTGAGGGCGACCGGTTGAATGGACGGATCTATGTGTAGCGACACCTCTTTTCCTTTTAGACATCCGATGCCACGGATGCCACGGAACGTGCCCTCGAATTCTTCAAGAATCGTGTCCAGCTCTTCTTCTAGCACCGCCATTGCGAAGAATATGAGTTGAAGTCCTTCGGCCGTCTGGCCGCTGAGGAGCATGCTGCTGCATTCTTTGGTTACATAGATGGTCGTCGGGACTTTCCGGTCCTGGTGGTGAATTTCTGTTTGAAAGCACCCAATTAGCGGGATAGGGGTCTTCTGTCCGTATGCGAACACTCGGATTTTTGCAGGCTTCAACACTGGCTTTTCCCGCAGTTGGTGGTATACGTTTGCCGCCATGAGTTCAATTGAGGCTCCCGTGTCGATCTTTGCTCTAACTTCCTGTTGCTGTATTCTGATGCGGCATTTAGGGAGACGCCTCTTCTTCCTCTGTGGCTGGTCGATGGCGAACACGTAGTGAACCGGGTAGTCATTGGAGTCATCGTCCATGTCTTCGCTGTCCGGGCTCTCTCTGATAGCGTGGGCAGCCTCGGGTTTTGGTTTGGTGGACCTGCAAACCACTGCGAAGTGATTCATTCGTCCACATGAGCTGCATTTTCTCCCGCGCGCCGGACAGTCTTGAGCGCGGTGGGGCACGCCTCGCCAGTACCCGCATTCCTTTTGACGCTCTTGCGGCTTCCTTCCTCCGTATTGGCGTGACTTGGGCCGGACCACGTTGACCTGTTCGGCAGTGTTGACTTGCTCCGTCTTGACTGGCCTATGGGGAGCCGCCTCCATGTGTGACGCTCTCGCTTGCGACAGTTCTTTGGAGCGGCCTCCCGTCTTCTTGAAGTATTTTCACTCTCAGGTTGAACGAGTAGCACCCTTGTATTATTTGGCCGCGTATCTCCTCTTGTTCGTCACGAAAACCACAGGTGCTGGCGAGCTCTTTGAGCCTGCCGTGAAATGCATCAAGTGACTCTTTGGCCTCCTGTCTTGCTTGCCTGAATGTGAATCGTTCATAGTCTTTACTGGCCATTGGCTCGAAGTGTGCGTTGAGCGCGTGGAGGAGTGTGACGTAGGTGTGCGGCGTGGCTTCCACCAGGGTCTTGTAAATCCTGTGGATATCTTTTCCTCCCAGATGAAGGAGAAGCGCCCTGCTGCGTTCCCTCGCCGTGCCAGCGCCCTCAAAATAGAACTGCAACCGCTCCGTGCAGTCCTTCCAACGCGGCGCCAGGGATGCAGGGGCGCCGTCCACCACGAAAGGCTCGATGGGGGGAATGGCTGCCATGCTGGCGCGTGGGGTTGCTCAGAGCAAAGATGAGGCGAGGCGGGCGCTGTAGCAGCCACGGGCGACGTCACTGCGGACAGCCTCGTAGATGGGCCACTGTGTGGTACTTGCGCGGACAGGCCAGCGATGATTGAGGCCACAGACTTGCCAAAGAATCGTGCCAGGAGCGAGGCCCTTCCTTGCAGGCTGGGGGCCTCGAGCGCTCTTACCCCAGTGCTTCAGATCTGGACTGTAGCTCTGCCCCCGGGGTACGCTACACCCGGCTGCAGCTCTCCCATTCGCGGACGCCTCCGCGGGGGCCGCACGCTGCGCACGCCGTTATCCGGTGGTTCCAGCTCCTGGGGTGGGCGGCCTGGACTGGGCCTGCTGCGATCGGGGCTCGGCCGTCGGTCGAGCATCGGCTCACCACCTGAGGGCAGACGGGATCGGCGGGTGGGGCACAGCACGGGTTCTTTAGACCCTCGTCGCCATTGTGAGGTCTGGGGGCCGCATGCGCGTGGGGTATGAAGCGCTGCGGCGACACATGGACCTTCGGACACAAGTTTACTTTTCCGCGTGGTCCCGACTAACTTGCCGCCCACGCCCCGTTTATTATATACCCCGGCGTGACGTATCACGCCGGCTTGCGCGCACGCCTACGTGCGCGTTTAACTAGACTGCTAACTCGCAGTCAAGTGAAGTGAAGGAGATGAAAGAAGTTATGTGCAGTAGAAGAAGAAAGTAAAACGATGGCAGCGAAGAGGAAAGAGATGATGTGTGAGATTTCCAGATTCAGGAAACACCGTAAGTGTTTAAAAGAGCGAGAGACCGCGGGGGAAGGTGGTGAAAAGGAGAGAACTAAAGTGTTCTCTCTGCAGGCCGCTTCACTTTCCACAGACTTTAGTAGTGTTTAATTAACCCGTTTGCTGCGGCCGCGATTTCGTAGCAATGCGGCACTTCCGCAAAACGGGTGGGGCAACCAGTTTCATCGCACTTAAAGCACTGCCTGGCAAAGTGAGATAAAGAGTTTGCGAAGTGCATGGTGGTGGAAGAAGCATGAGATGGAATCAAGACCAGGCAGCCCCTGTGTTCATGAGATAAAGGAACAGGAAGTTTAGAGTGGTGGAAGAGAGAGGCATGAGGTGGAATATAAGACTCAACATCTTGAGGATTCGACAACACCTGCAAAAATTAAGCACTACACTTTAACATTCAGGATTAAAATCAAGAGCTCCTACACGCGCCTCCACCTTGTAGACCAGGTCCTTGTCTCTGTGCTGCAGTGAAAGCTGCACATGTAGAAGTGCAGACTCCGCCAGTGCAAGTTGCATCACGCGACCCTCCCCAAGGGGCTGCCACCCCCCCCCCCCCCCCCCCCCGGCCTATCAGCTCTGCCAGAAAATAATGCACACACTATCATTTGCTGCTGCAAAAGTGAACGTTGCAAAAAAGGCGCCAAAGAGCCCACTTACATATGTGTAATATTGTGCAAATAATTCACCAGGGGCAAATTTACATTGGCCAATAAAACGTGCAGCACAGCGAGCAGGGTATCTGGGTAAATAACGTGAAGTTCACACGGTTGCTGCCACGTCTGAGATTCGAAGTGCCTGATGACAGAGCGCACAAGTTGCACTGTTTTTCAGCGACACGTGCACCCTTCACCAGTGTGAAAGAGAGATTTGCACTAATTGATCATTAAATTCGATTAGAAGTTGTTTCCGGCAAACCTTGTAACAGAAATGCTAATGTTTTTGCATAAAAATAAATAAAACACTTTGAAATAAAAATAAAAAACAAAAAAAAAGTTGTTTCCGCTTTGGGTGATCGGTGCACCCACCAGCTGTGCCCCATGTAATCTTCCCTCCCACCCCCCAATGCTGCAACAGCCCCCTGAATAAAGAGGCCGGCGGCCCTGGGGTCCTCGGGTGCCCTCGATATCGGAGCATCCTCCGTCCGTTTCACCTCATCAGACCCCGAATTACTGACAAATGTCCCTAATCCGGTGCAAAGCCCCTGGCACTGCGGAGCGGCTGCTATTTCAGGCCTCCCCATCACCGCGCCCCCCCCCCTTGTGAGCAGGAGGCTCGGTTGAACAGGTGCCCCCACCTGCTGCCCCTCTGACACCCTCAGCTGTGCGGGGGGGGGGGCATGCGTCCTCGTGAGGGGGTCCCGGGACCCTCGAGCCCCCTCTCTGGCGAGTGACAGCCGCTAAGAATAGCAGGGAAGGGTCCGCTTACACCATCACATGTGCCCCTGCGCCCGGGCAGCCCACCCCCTCACATGTGCCCCTGCGCCCGGGCTGCCCCCCCCCCACCCCATCACATGTGCCCGAGCGCCCGGGCTGCCCCCCCCCCCGCCCCATCACATGATGTGCCCCTGCGCCCGGGCTGCCCCCCCCACCCCATCACATGTGCCCCTGCGCCCGGGCAGCCCACCCCCTCACATGTGCCCCTGCGCCCGGGCTGCCCCCCCCCCCCCCCCACCCCATCACATGATGTGCCCCTGCGCCCGGGCTGCCCCCCCCACCCCATCACATGTGCCCCTGCGCCCGGGCAGCCCACCCCCTCACATGTGCCCCTGCGCCCGGGCTACCCCCCACCCCATCACATGTGCCCCTGCGCCCGGACTGCCCCCCCACCCCATCACATGTGCCCCTGCGCCCGGGCTGCCCCCCCACCCCATCATATGTGCCCCTGCGCCCGGGCTGCCCCCCCCCACCCACCATCACATGTGCCCCTGCGCCTGGGCTACCCCCCCACCCCACCCCATCACATGATGTGCCCCTGCGCCTGGGCTACCCCCCCACCCCACCCCATCACATGATGTGCCCCTGCGCCCGGGCTGCCCCCCTACCCACCCCATCACATGTGCCCCTGCACCCTGACTGCCCCTCCCTCCCACGGCCTGGAAGGGCCACCGTGGATGGGGGCCCCTGATGACGCGCAGACCGTGGCCTGCTCCGGCAGCCATAACAAGAGCAAGGCCCCCCGGGGCACTGTGCGCCTCGAGACCCCCTCCACTCTCAACATGCCCTACGTCATCATACAAAAGAGGCGCATTACCAGCAGACGAGGCACTAGGCCAACTCGCTGAGCCCCCCCGACCCTCTCACGGTGGGTAGGAGCTACAATCTGTCCACAAAATCCCCATGGCAACTACAAAGCATGCAGGGTTTACCTCTGGCTACGGATGCCTCTTGTTTTTTTTTTATGTACTATGCTATTTTTGGTAATATGTCAGACTGATTTACATATTATACTCTATGTACTGTATTACAATGAATTATTCTGTATTATGCTATACATCTTGTATGACGCATGGCCTATGCATCTTCGTACTGCACTATGGTAATTTAAATGCCAATAAACGAATTTGAACCCCAAAAATCAAAGAATAAATCGGTGTCATCCGGAAGCTTCCAGTGATTCCATCAATTGCCAATACTAGCTTCCCTTTACCCTTTACATTTGCAGATTGAGCAGTTGGGCACATTTACATTTCTTTCAGGCAGCAGCACCCTGGCAGGAAGGCTTGTTTAGCTGCCTGCTCCTCACTCGGTTTCACAGCACAGCAGACTCCCTGCCTTACACTTCAGCTGAAGCATTTCAACTCTCGGAATTAACCATCCCAGGACGGTTGTCTTTTCACAAAAAGTAGGGGAGCTGTTTTTCAAAAATTAAAAGACCCCCCCCCCGCACCTTGACCACTGCATGAACAGGCAAAAAGGGCCCCCTGCTCTCTTAGGAGAGCACAGATCAGCAGACCCCCTGTCAATCAGTTTCACCTGACGGATACAGCCAGGTGCACGAGGGAGGGAGGGCAGTATGAGCCATTGACAATCAGACACGTCATATGATGAAAGCAAAGAGTGGGCGTGCCCTCCAGGAGGGAACTGTGTCGTCAAAGGACCAGGTAGGTTCAGGAGGTGTGTAAACTATAATTAAGGCTCCCTGTTTTCCGTTTTTACTAATTTTTACAGATAAATACAGACGGAAAACATTCATTTTCTTGTCTGTATTTATTTTTAAATGTGGCCAAAAACGGAAATTGTGTTGCTTTTAGAGTAATTCTAAATACTGTCTGACATGACTGTAAGGCCAATAGCTGTGTGGATTGATAGGTAATGGGGTTAAAAATGAAGGAATTTTAGTAAAGCGGCTTTAACAGCAGTAGAAATCCCGCCAGTTGATACAGAAATGTGCATATTTTCATATAAGTGCATTAATTTATCGTCTGCTCGTGTTCACAACATTGAAACCTGGCAGGCATTCAAGCATGCGTGCATATTTCTTGGTTAAATAAATGTGGAAATATACTCATTTCAGCTTCATTTAAACCCAAAATAAATATGAATAAATACAGATAAAACTAGCAAAAAATAAATATGGATAAATACAGACGGAAATTTCCCAAAAATAAATACCATAAAACCGGGAGCCCTAACTATAATATCCCTTAGAACACCTGAGCCAGAGATTTGCCTTGGCCTTGAGAGCTTATTGTAAGAGCAAAGAAAACCATCACACCAGTTAGAATCTTACTAGCGGAAAGCACGAAATGTGAACACATGGCAAGAAGCTTTCACATGTCCTAGGTCGTATTTTATGTTAGCGCTTAATGGCTTAGATTATGTATTGTGGCATTTATTAAAACTCAACATTATTAAAAATAAAGTAAGAAAGATTTAAGGCAGAATTTATCTCCTCACAAGTAGAGTCGAGAGGCATTAACACTTGTGCTAATATCATTCTGCATGATTACAGCTGTTACCAGGTGTAGAGTTACTGTGTGATATCACCGCACTGGTATTACAACTTTATTTTCTGGAAAGAAAGGTTTAGGGAGGGACGAACACCCTCCCACAGAAGAGCAAGCAAATTGCTATTCACAAACTGCACTTCTAAAGTTACAGCCAAAAAGGACTCAAAACAGTTGTAAACATACTCGACCACAGCCTTGAAGTTAGTCCAGCACCACCATGGCCACTCAAATGTGCTGTAACAGACCCCATACAAAATATGGAGGCAGAAACTTAAAAGCCCATTGCTCATGTTAACATAAATGTACCTATTTTTAATTTAAATAAATATATTTATATACATTTTATTTAATAATAAAAATAATTTATAGTGAAATATAAATATTGTATTAAAAATATTTGAATATGCCTTCCTTCATTTTAAATTGAATTTAACCTTTAATTTAAAAAGTGATTTCGAATGAATTCTATCTATAACTGTTAGTCATTTTAACACTTTCGAGTCTCATGACGAGCTCAGCTCGTCATGAGCCACGGGGCTACTGTGCTCATGACGAGCTCATGACCTTTAGAACGCTCGCATGCTGGGATAATTTCCCTGCTGTGCAAGCGTTCTAAAGAAACGGGTGTGGTCATGACGCACGAGCACTGTGCTGCATGACGAGCTGAGCACGCGCCCCCCCCCCCCCCAGCACAGCTGGGAAATTTGTCCAGCTGTGAAGGGGTTAATACATATTAAATACAAATAAACATTTTACTCTTGCTGGGAATATTTTTTTAAATAAGTGTTTAAGTAAATAACTATACTTTAATTAAATATATTTAAATTAATTAATGTGTTAATATACTTTAAATATAATAATAGTGTAATTTTTTTGTTCTAGATTTAAAACATATATCAGGCGATATATGCACCCAACGTAGACCAGGAAGCCTTTGTGTCCCATCAGTCAAACGCTCTTTCGGAATGGAAGCAATATCCATGGTTGTTGTTTGGAGATTTTAATGAGATCCTCGATGTAGAGCTGGATCGTTCTCACCCTCCTCTACCGGGCACTGTAACGATATTGCACACTAAGACCCTGTGTCGATGGGTGGAGGGATGGAACTTACTCGATGTATGGAGACTCCAGCACAAAAACATGATGAATACTCCTTCTTTTCACACCCCCATAGCCTACATACTCGCCTGGATCGATTTCTCTGCACGCCGGACATGCTCCCTTCTATATCACCTAGCACTTATTTAGGTAAGACCATCTCAGACCATAACCCGCTTGAATTAACGATTAACTGGGGTCGGGTCACCTCTCCAATTCCGATATGGCGCTTACAGCCTTCATTATTAGAGGACCCAGTGTTCAGAGACACCATTGCTACATCCATCACCTCTTACTTTACTGATAATGAGGTTACGGCTGCAACAAGATCCATAGAATGGGAGGCCTTTAAGGTGACAAATCGGGGAGTCTCAATAATGTGGTGCAACAGCCAGGTCCCAATAACCTACCATAACACCAGGGACTCATTAACCTTATAAAGCACTGTGGTCTCAATACCCCACAGCATAACCAGTACCTTAATAACACAATATTCCCACGGTCTCAATAACACACAGCATCACCTGTATTGTAATGCGAGTCTCACCAGGGGGGATTCCTTGTAAGCCAGAAATACCACTGCCGTCAATAACAAAGTTCCGAGTAGCGGCGGGCAGGGATGGAACTGAAATTTGGGAATCGGTGGGTCTGGGCATACTGGGCGATTTAGTCCAAGATGGCAACCTTATCCCTTTTGATTTATTGTCAGAGCAGACCCGCCTTCCGGCAGGTCAGTTGTTTACACACAGGCGCATTGTCCTTGAGCTAGAATGCATTTGGGGAGTCACAGTAAGTGAGCCCCCCATACATCCGCCACCCCAAACACTTTTTTCATCAGGCACCACAAAGCAGCTTGTACCCTGGATTGTAAGAGTCATTCCGGATAAGACCACCGACCCCGCCCCCCCCCCCGCCCCCAGCTGACTTGCGGCATGAATGGGAGCAGCACCTGGAGTATCTGTTGGCTCACGAAGAATGGCAAAGGGCACCCACATATCCACGAAAGGTGTTACGTAACTCCTTATTTCAATATACCCAACACAACATCCTCCACAGGGCCTATCTGACATTGTCGGGACTCCATTGAATTTATCCAGCGGGTACTACCACCTGCCTGCCCTCCTTACCCATCTCCTCACACTGATCTCTTACATATGTTTTGGAACTGCCCCCTTGCAAGAGCCTTCCGGGACACCGTATGCTCGACAATCCTACGAGTAACGGGTCGGCAGAGCCTGAACAAAGCAGACAGTTGTGCTCCGATTTGGGGTGCTTATAGTGACTTACGCTGACGACACCTAGTTAGGTGTCGTCAGCGTAAGTCACTATAAGCACCCCAAATCGGAACCACTCTAGCGCAGAACCACTCTGATAATGCCTCTATCGGCCTTTGTCTCTGCCTAGAAGAGGTAGTCAAATGGATGAATCAATCATACTTAAAGCTAAATGGTGACAAGACCGAGTTGATGCTCCTTGGCAATCCATCCCTCTTCAAGGCAGATGCTATATGGCAGCCTGTATGGGCCCGTCCCTGTCTCTAAGACCCAGATGTAGAGTCGAGGTATCTGGCTGGATAAGGATCTCAGCTTTATTTTACAGGCACAAAAGGTTGCGATTTCCTGCTACGGCATCCTCAGGATGCTCCGTAAAGTGCTTCTACTTCTCCCCTTCCGGGGCGAGAAAGCTTATGGTACAGGCACTTATTCTTCCTGCCCGTACTACAGGAACGCCCTTTACCTCGGAGCTCCGGTCTCAATCATCACGATGCGCCAAACGGTGTAAAACTGCGCGGTGAGGATGCTTGTGGGGATCTTGAACCGGCAATCCGCAAAGCCTGCACTATAGTCCCTCCATTGACATCCTGTTCGGAAGAGAGTTAACTTTAAGGCCATGTGCATTGTTTACAAGATGCTAACTGGGAACAGTTCCGCAATCAACCACTCCATGATCCTGCCCTATGTGGCGAATAGATGGCTGAGCTCAGACGATCTACCTGTCCGCTGTTCCCAGGATTAAGAGGTCCATAAGTGGCGGACGCCTATTCGCTTACAATGCTGCTAAGCTGTGGAACACCGTCCCCTCCGCCTACGGAGGGAACCCAGCCATCTAGCCTTTCGGAAATCACTGAAGACTTGGCTCTTCCTCTGAGTGTGCTGCGATGTCCTTCTCTGTTACTGCCATAGTGTTGGGATGCCCCTGGGTAGCTATGCGCTCAATAAATGCTGTTTTCATTTCATTGGATCTATAGGTGGCAACAGGCCGGAGGGGTATATCGCCACCCGCTTCATCAATTGGTGCTGTCGTTGGCTCGGTGAAGATCGCGATGAGGTGGAAGGCGGCGACCTTCCATGAGGCTTCATACTGGCAGGCCGCCATGACGTGGAAGACATGGCTTGGCAGTTCGGGCTGGACTGTTCCCATGAGGTACAGGGTCAGACTGATTTGCCTTTGGGGTGGCAGAGTGGGCTAAACAACGGTGATGGATTAAACCCAGATCTGTTGACTGGGTGTGAGTGTTTGATTGATTCAGATGCTCCGTCCATCACCACCCCCTTTTGTACCGCCATGACTCAATGGGCAGAGGTGGAACCTGTGGCAATGCGACAGGGAGAAACGCGTCGTTTACGCAGACGTCCCACAGCGGCAGCTTGACGAAATCACCCATGCACTCCAAGCTGACCCGGATGATGGTACCCGACTACTGTAGCCACTGGTGAGACCCTCAGAAACTAAAGGAATAGATTGAGGTACGGAGCATGTAGACCCCCTAGGCAACGCACCACCATCATTATCAAGGATACACTGCACCCATCTGGGTTACCACAGACCACTGTATCTCAAGGACTCTTGATGTTACTGTGGTCTCAGTGACCCACAGCATTGTCTGTATCTCAAGGACTCTCGATGTTACCCTGTATCTCAAGGACACTCAAAGTTACTGTGGACTCAGTGACCCACAGCATTGTCTGTATCTCAAGGACTCTCGATGTTACCCTGTATCTCAAGGACACTCAAAGTTACTGTGGACTCAGTGACCCACAGCATTGCCGGTATCTCAAGGACTCTTGATGTTAATGTGGTCTCAGTGACCCACATCAGCATATAAATCTGAAGGACTCTCAATGTTACCGTGGTCTCAGTAACCCACAGCATTGTCTGTATCTCCAGGACTCTCGATGTTACCCTGTATCTCCAGGACTCTAAATGTTACCTTGTATCCCAAGGACTCTCATTGTTACCGTGGTCTCTGTAACCCACGGCCTTGTCTGTATCTCAATGACTCTGAGTGATGCCATGATTTCAGAGTAATCCAAAGCATCACCTCTATCTCAACAGCTCTCAATGTTACCCTGTATCTCAAGGACTCTCAATGTTACCCTGTATCTCAAGGACTCTTGATGTCACAGTGGGCTCAGTAAACCACATCATTGCCTGTATATCAAGAACCCTTGGTGTTATCGTGGGCTCAGTAACTCACGGCATTGTCTGTATCTCAAGGACTCTCGATGTTACTGTGATCTCAGTGACCCACGGCATTGTCTGTATCTCAAGGACCCTCGATGTTACCCTGTATCTCAACGACTCTCAATGTTACCATGGACTCAGTGACCCACGGTATTGTCTGAATCTCAGGGACTCTCGATGTTACCCTGTAACTCAAGGACTCTCGATGTTACCATGTATCTCAAGGACTCTCAATGTTACCCTGTATCTCAACGACTCTCAATGTTACCATGGACTCAGTGACCCACGGTATTGTCTGAATCTCAGGGACTCTCGATGTTACCCTGTAACTCAAGGACTCTCGATGTTACCATGTATCTCAAGGACTCTCAATGTTACCCTGTATCTCAACGACTCTCAATGTTACCATGGACTCAGTTACCCACTGTATTGTCTGAATCTCAGGGACTCTCGATGTTACCCTGTAACTCAAGGACTCTCGATGTTACCCTGTAACTCAAGGACTCTCGATGTTACCCTGTAACTCAAGGACTCTCGATGTTACCATGTATCTCAAGGACCCTCAATGTTACCGTGGACTCAGTGACCCACGGCTTTGTCTGTATCTCAAAGACTCTCAATGTTACCGTGGACTCAGTGACCCACGGCATTGTCTGTATCTCAAGGACTCTCGATGTCACCCTGTATTGCAAGGACTTTCAATGTTACCCTGTGTCTCAGTGGCCCATGGTATTGTCTGTATCTCAAGGTCCCTCAATGTTACCATGGATTCAGTGACACACGGCATTGTGTGTTTCTCAAGGACTCTCGATGTGACCCTGTGTCTCAAGGACCCTCAATGTTACCGTGGACCCAGTGACCCACAGCATTGCCGGTATCTCAAGGACTCTCGATGTTACCCTGTATCTCAAGGACTCTCAATGTTACCCTGTATCTCAAGGACCCTCAATGTTACCGTGGACCCAGTGACCCACAGCATTGCCGGTATCTCAAGGACTCTCGATGTTACCCTGTATCTCAAGGACTCTCAATGTTACCCTGTATCTCAAGGACCCTCAATGTTACCGTGGACCCAGTGACCCACAGCATTGTCTGTATCTCAAGGACTCTCGATGTTACCCTGTATCTCAAGGACTCTCAATGTTACCCTGTATCTCAAGGACCCTCAATGTTACCGTGGACTCAGTGACCCACGGTATTGTCTGAATCTCAGGGACTCTCGATGTTATCCTGTATCACAAGGACTCTCGATGTTACCCGGTATCTCAAGGACTCTCGATGTTACCCTTTATCTCAAGGGGGGAACATCCTTTACAACGCAACTTTTACCACGCAGTGCCTTTACGACGCAACTTTTACAACGCAAACCATTACAACGCATTGCGCTGGGGGGCGCTCTAGGATAGGGAATAAGTTTGATTTACTGTCCAACACCTTCCCTAGTGTCCACGGGGACTGGAGTTGGAATAGTAAATTAAACTATTCACTATTCAGCACCCCAAAGCGCTATGCGTTGTAAAGGTTTGCGTTGTAAAAACTGCGTTGTAAAGGCATGCGATGTAAAAGCATGCGTTGTAATGTTATACATCCATCTCAAGGACTCTCAGTGTTACCCTGTATCTCAAGGACTCTCAGTGTTACACTGTATCTCAAGGACTCTCAGTGTTACCCTGTATCTCAAGGACTCTCAGTGTTACCCTGTATCTCAATGACTCTCAGTGTTACCCTGTATCTCAAGGACTCTCAGTGTTACCGTGGTCTCAGTAACGCACTTCAGCGTCCGAATTTCAAGGACTCTCAATTGTATAGTGGTATCAGTAACCCACGGCATTGTTTGTTTCTCAAAGACTCTCGATGTGACACTGTATCTGAAGGACTCTCGATGTTACCGTGGACTCAGTGACCCACAGCATTGTCTGTATCTCAAGGACTATCGATGTTACCGTGGACTCAGTGACCCACAGCATTGTCTGTATCTCAAGGACTATCGATGTGACCCTGTATCTCGAGGACTATCGATGTTACCGTGGACTCAGTGACCCCACTGCATTGTTTGTTTCTCAAAGACTCTCGATGTGACCCTGTATCTGAAGGACTCTCGATGTTACCGTGGGCTCAGTGACCCACAGCATTGTCTGTATCTCAAGGACTATCGATGTTACCGTGGACTCAGTGACCCACAGCATTGTCTGTATCTCAAGGACTATCGATGTGACCCTGTATCTCGAGGACTATCGATGTTACCGTGGACTCAGTGACCCACAGCATTGTCTGTATCTCAAGGACTATCGATGTTACCCTGTATCTCAAGGACTATCGATGTGACCCTGTATCTCGAGGACTATCGATGTTACCGTGGTCTCAGTAAACCACAGCATAGCTGTATATAAATAACTCTCAACATCACCTTGGGCCTAAGAGCCCAGACCATCACCTGTATCTTATTAACTTTCACATCACAGTCGTCTCAGACCCCCTGCAGCACCTGGGCCTGTTTTAGTAATTCACGGAGACATATTCATGGCCAAGTCATGCAGCGCAGCGCAGCAAGTCACCATCCTGCGCTGCGCTGCGTGACAGGGAAAGTGCACAAGTGCGCCATATTTCGGTCTATACAGCGCATTCCTGACTTTTCCCTTGCGCTGGCCGCCCTATGGCAGCCTTAGCTCCAGAGCATGCACCCTTGCACCATGGGAGGCATGTTTCCCTTTCTATGCATGCTGCAGAATGCACCACACACAGAAAGAGGAACAAATCAGGAGAAACAGAGGTACTTCTCCTCGTTTCGCCTCCCCTGGGAAGGTGTAAGATTTTGGCGCATCCCCAGGTTTGCAAGTTCTTGTACATCTGGGGATGCATCAAAATCCATGGGAGTTGCTTGGGAACACCCACCGCAACGCCAATGGAACACCTTCCCAGGTAAGAGTAACGCAACGCAACGAGTTGCGCTGCGTTGCGTTGCGTTATTCTAGATTTTTAAAGCCACTCAGAGCCACAGAAAGGGTCTTTCGTGACTACAAAAATCTGGCTTAGAGGTTTGCTTCATACATGTACCACGTTGCATGGTACAAACGTGATGCAACTCTCATAATTATGCCCCAAAGTGTCCCCAAGACGGTGAAAAGAGGGTACCACCTTAGTAAAGGCAACACCGGCTGTACTCACTTTGGGCCTGATTCACAGAACTAACAAGACAAAATCCTAAACTTACTACCATTTTGGTATTCACATAAGGCACTTACTCATTTCGGTATTCACAGAAGGCACTTACTCATTTCGGTATTCACAGAAGGCACTTACTCATTTTGGTATTCACAGAAGGCACTTACTCATTTTGATATTCACAGAAGGCACTTACTCATTTCGGTACTCACAGAAGGCACTTACTCATTTCGGTATTCACAGAAGGCACTTACTCATTTTGGTATTCACAGAAGGCACTTACTCATTTTGATATTCACAGAAGGCACTTACTCATTTTGATATTCACAGAAGGCACTTACTCATTTCGGTACTCACAGAAGGCACTTACTCATTTCGGTATTCACAGAAGGCACTTACTCATTTTGGTATTCACAGAAGGCACTTACTCATTTTGGTATTCACAGAAGGCACTTACTCATTTTGATATTCACAGAAGGCACTTACTCATTTCGGTACTCACAGAAGGCACTTACTCATTTCGGTATTCACAGAAGGCACTTACTCATTTTGGTATTCACAGAAGGCACTTACTCATTTCGGTACTCACAGAAGGCACTTACTCATTTCGGTATTCACAGAAGGCACTTACTCATTTTGGTATTCACAGAAGGCACCTAGGGCCCGATGTAGGTAAATCCCATTTACCGATTTTGAAATACCGAATCTTACCGATTCGGTATTTTAAAATCGGTAAATGGGATGTAGGTCCCAACATCTGGATTCGTTACCGAATCCTTAACAATTCATTAATTACCGATTGGGTAAATACCGAATCGGTAATGCCCATTCTTTCCTATGGGCTTTGAAGCCCATAGGAATGATTAGGCATTACCGATTCGGTATTTACCCAATCGGTATTTAAGGAATTCACAAGGGTGCAGGGGGTGTCACTTTGACACCCTCTAGCACCCCCAAAACGGCCACGTGTGCAATGTTGCACACAGACATGCCCTAAGGGCACGTCTGTCTGTCACATGGCACATGTGTACATGCACAGATGTGCATGTACACAGGAATCGTTTTTTTACCATGGATTTGTATTCCATGGTAAAATACCGATTCTGTAAGCCATGTGCAGCCGGAACATAGGCTACCTACATCACATTTTCGGTAATTTTACCGAATCGTTATCATTACCGAATCGGTAAATATTACCGACTCGGTAAATTTACCTATTCGGTAATGATAACGAATCGGTAAAATTACCGAAAATGTGCCCCTACATCTCCATGGCCCTTTACCGATCGGAAACGGCCGAAAATCGGTATTTTCGGCCGATTCCGATCGGTAAAGGGCTACCTACATCGGGCCCTTACTCATTTCGGTATTCACAGAAGGCACTTACTCATCAATGAGTAAGTGCCTTCTGTGAATACCAAAATGGTAGTAAGTTTATGATTTTGTCTTAAGTTAGTTCTGTGAATCAGGCCCTTTGGGTTTGAGGAATGTTACTGGAGGAAAGGTCTGTGCTGAAGGGGAGCCAGGAAGTGATGGCCTGGAGCGGAGGAGGGTCAGTCACATGTCAGAGCCAGTCACGTGCCTTGACTCCGCCCCCGTCCTTCCGGCCTTCGAAAGCACCGGCCTCCCTGAACTCCTGTCGTTTTGCAAGAGCCGGAGCACGCGAGCCCTGCCAGACCAGAGAACATTTGTCAATGATTAGCAGAGCAGAAAGGGTTCAGAGAGGTTCAAAACCACACCGTGGAGTAGATTTAAAGTCAGAGAAAGCTTTTGTTCATCTTTAGACACCGTGAACCATCATCACATGCATGTCAGTCTCCCATCTGTAAATCTTTATAAACAAGCATTTGAAAAGCCAATAAGTCTAGCCCATGTGAGAACTATTGTCTTTGCAAAATTTGTTTTTCGTTGTGTTGTACACCCGCGTGGCTGAAAGTAAAAACACAAAACTATGACACAGCCAGCACTGACTGCGTCATTGCGTTATTTTTTTTTTTACTTTCTGCATGCTGCATAGCAACCACGCTGCTGTTCAATATTGCTAAAAAAAACTATAGACAAAGGTAATAATATTTCACCTAGACCTATTTTATTTTTATATTGCTGAAGGTAGGGTAAGGCAGCAGGCAACACGGAGAGAAGGGGGGGACGAGATACAGATGGCTGGTGGAGGAGGCAAAAAGGCAATATGACACAGCCAGCGGTGTCTGCATCATAGCACTTTTTAAATGAAAGGTCCTGGGGCAGCGCAGGTGGGTGGGGGCAAAGGAACACGGATGGTAGGTAGAGAGGGAGAGGAAAAGTAACACAGACGGCGGGAAGGGAGAGCAGGGGCAAAGGAACAGAGATGGGAAAGAGAGTTGGGGCAAAGCAAAACAATGCTGGGCGGGGAAAGTAGGGAAACAATAATGTCGGCAATCAACAACTCAGGATAGAAGTGAGCAATCAGCCGAGTGAGGTGGAAGGGGTGGAGACAGCCTGCAAACTCAAGCACTCTTATGGGGTGCTGCAACCAAAATTTTAAAAAGTAGCTCCAAAAGGGCGAGCCATGGAAGAAATCTGGGTAAGTAAGCAGTAGTTGAGCCATGCTCCAGGGGAGGGACAAACACATGAAGAGGAAGTGAAACTGGCATGTGCTGACCACAGAAAAGCAAGGAAACGAGAGTGTCAATGAAGACAACCAATGACAACCAATGAACGGGCTCTAAGCCCCTTGTAGGTAGAAAATATTCTTGTAAGCAACAGCGTATGTGCTGTCGCAGGCAAGACCTCAATATGAATGATTCTGAAAAAGAACATCCTTAAATTACTGGAACAGCCCTGGTATGTAACCCTCAGGCTGAGGTTTCCATGGTATTTTGGGGGAACATGTTTTCCCTTTGCAGTGACTAGCACCAGTCAGTCTGGGCCCCCCTAAACTTGAGAGAGGTGACTGGCAGGCGTCTATGTGCCAATACTAAGCGATAAACATTTGAAACTGACTAGTTATACCAAATCTCATTGGTAAACCATCAAGGTACCCTAACACATCCAGAAAAGCAGATTAATGCCCCAAATCTACTGTTTGTGAATGAGTTCAATGACAGAGACACAAACCAAGGGGAGACTGCACTTTGGGTCACAGACTCTTTATCTGTGGCCAGATCACAACTGAACTGGTGATGAGTTCAGAAAATACTGTGGCTTGGCTGTCATCACCACCCTCAATCAGCCCTGTAACCTGCAGAACCATCCTCTGTGATTTCAAATATCAGCTGGGGTGAATTCACTAATATTCCCTTCCCTGCTTCCTGGCAGTGTGAAGGCTGAGGAATGAGGAATGACTGCCAATGCGTGCACAGGGACCAGAGCTCTGATTAACATACAGGCGGGCATCCTGACAACAATACCAAAGGTCCAGGCCAAGTAACCAGTCTGAAGGCCGTCTGGCCAAAGAAAGCTCTGCACGCTAACCATCCACCAATGAATACAAACACTGACATCCCAATAATGACTGCACAGCAACCATTCACCAATAAATGCAAGCACTGACTGCCCTTTAATGCCTCTGCAGTCCAACGATCCATCAATGAACACAAACACTGACTGCCCAATAATGACTCTGCAGGCCGCCCATCCACCGATGAATACAAACACTGACTGCCCAATAATGACTGCAGGCCGACCATCCACCAATGAACACAAACACTGACTGCCCAATAATGACTCTGCAGACTGACCATCCACCAATGAATACAAACACTGACTGCCCAATGATGACTCTGCAGGCCGACCATCCACCAATGAACACAAACACTGACTGCCCAATAATGACTCTGAAGGCCGTCCATCCACCAATGAATACAAACACTGACTGCCCGATAATGACTCTGCAGGACGACCATCCACCAATGAATACAAACACTGACTGCCCAATGATGACTCTGCAGGCCGACCATCCACCAATGAACACGAACACTGACTGCCCAATAATGACTCTGAAGGCCGTCCATCCACCAATGAATACAAACACTGACTGCCCAATGATGACTCAGCAGCCCGACCATCCACCAATGAATACAAACACTGACTGCCCTATAATGACTCTGCAGGCCGCCCATCCACCGATGAATACAAACACTGACTGCCCAATAATGACTCTGCAGGCCGTCCATCCACCAATGAACACAAACACTGACTGCCCAATAATGACTCTGCAGGCCGACCATCCACCAATGAATACAAACACTGACTGCCCAATAATGACTGCAGGCCGACCATCCACCAATGAACACAAACACTGACTGACCAATAATGACTCTGCAGGCCGACCATCCACCAATGAATACAAACACTGACTGCCCAATGATGACTCTGCAGGCCGTCCATCCACCAATGAACACAAATACTGACTGCCCAATAATGACTCTGCAGGACGACCATCCACCAGTGAATACAAACACTGACTGCCCAATAATGACTCTGCAGGCCTTCCATCCACCAATGAACACAAACACTGACTGCCCAATAATGACTCTGAAGGCCGTCCATCCACCAATGAACACAAACACTGACTGCCCAATATTGACTCTGAAGGCCGTCCATCCACCAGTGAATACAAACACTGACTGCCCAATAATGACTCTGAAGGCCGTCCATCCACCAATGAATACAAACACTGACTGCCCAATAATGACTCTGCAAGCCTTCCATCCACCAATGAACACAAACACTGACTGCCCAATAATGACTCTGAAGGCCGTCCATCCACCAATGAATACAAACACTGACTGCCCAATAATGACTCTGAAGGCCGTCCATCCACCAATGAATACAAACACTGACTGCCCAATAATGACTCTGCAGGCCGTCCATCCACCAATGAACACAAACACTGACTGCCCAATAATGACTCTGCAGGCCGTCCATCCACCAATGAACACAAACACTGACTGCCCAATAATGACTCTGCAGACTGCCCATCCACCAACGAATACAAACACTGACTGCCCAATAATGACTCTGCAGGCTGACCATCCACCAATGAACACAAACACTGACTGCCCAATAATGACTCTGCAGACTGCCCATCCACCCATGAATACAAACACTGACTGCTCTATAATGACTCTGCAGGCCGACCATCCACCAATGAACACAAACACTGACTGCCCAATAATGACTGCAGGCCGACCATCCACCCATGAACACAAACACTGACTGCCCTATAATGACTCTGCAGGCCGACCATCCACCAATGAACACAAACACTGACTGCCCAATAATGACTCTGCAGGCTGACGATCCACCAATGAACACAAACACTGACTGCCCAATAATGACTGCAGGCCGACCATCCACCAATGAACACAAACACTGACTGCCCAATAATGACTGCAGGCCGACCATCCACCCATGAACACAAACACTGACTGCCCTATAATGACTCTGCAGGCCGACCATCCACCAATGAACACAAACACTGACTGCCCAATAATGACTCTGCAGGCTGACGATCCACCAATGAACACAAACACTGACTGCCCTATAATGACTCTGCAGCCGACCATCCACCAATGAATACAAACACTGACTGCCCAATAATGACTCTGCAGGCCGCCCATCCACCAATGAATACAAACACTGACTGCCCTATATTGACTCTGCAGGCCGCCCATCCACCAATGAATACAAACACTGACTGCCCAATAATGACTCTGCAGGCCGACCATCCACCAATGAATACAAACACTGACTGCCCAATAATGACTCTGCAGGCCGACCATCCACCAATGAATACAAACACCGACTGCCCAATAATGACTCTGCAGACCGATCATCCACCAATGAACACAAACACTGACTGCCCTATAATGACTGCAGGCCGACCATCCACCAATGAATACAAACACTGACTGCCCAATGATGACTCTGCAGGACGACCATCCACCCCACCAATGAATACAAACACTGACTGCCCAATAATGACTCTGCAGGCCGACCATCCACCAATGAATACAAACACCGACTGCCCAATAATGACTCTGCAGACCGATCATCCACCAATGAACACAAACACTGACTGCCCTATAATGACTGCAGGCCGACCATCCACCAATGAACACAAACACTGACTGCCCAATAATGACTCTGCAGGCCGCCCATCCACCAATGAATACAAACACTGACTGCCCAATAATGACTCTGCAGGCCGACCATCCACCAATGAATACAAAAACTGACTGCCCAATAATGACTCTGCAGGTCAACCATCCACAAATGAATACAAACACTGACTGCCCAATAATGACTCTGAAGGCCGACCATCCACACATGAATACAAACACTGACTGCCCAATAATGACTCTGAAGGCCGACTATCCACCAATGAAGACAAACACTGACTGCCCAATAATGACTCTGCAGGCCGACCATCCACCAATGAATACAAACACTGACTGCCCAATAATGACTCTGCAGGCCGACCATCCACCAATGAACACAAACACTGACTGCCCAATAATGACTCTGCAGGCCGCCCATCCACCAATGAATACAAACACTGACTGCCCAATAATGACTCTGCAGGTCAACCATCCACAAATGAATACAAACACTGTCTGCCCAATAATGACTCTGAAGGCCGACTATCCACCAATGAAGACAAACACTGACTGCCCAATAATGACTGTGCAGGCCGACCATCCACCAATGAATACAAACACTGACTGCCCAATAATGACTCTGCAGGCCGACCATCCACCAATGAACACAAACACTGACTGCCCAATAATGACTCTGCAGGCCGCCCATCCACCAATGAACACAAACACTGACTGCCCTATAATGACTCTGCAGGCCGCCCATCCACCAATGAATACAAACACTGACTGCCCAATAATGACTCTGCAGGTCAACCATCCACCAATGAACACAAACACTGACTGCTCTATAATGACTGCAGGCCGAACATCCACCAATGAACACAAACACTGACTGACCAATAATGACTCTGCAGGCCGATAATCCACCAATGAATACAAACACTGACTGCCCAATAATGACTCTGAAGGACGACTATCCACCAATGAAGACAAACACTGACTGCCCAATAATGACTCTGCAGGCCGCCCATCCACCAATGAACACAAACACTGACTGCCCTATAATGACTCTGCAGGCCGCCCATCCACCAATGAATACAAACACTGACTGCCCAATAATGACTCTGCAGGTCAACCATCCACCAATGAATACAAACACTGACTGCCCAATAATGACTCTGCAGGCCGCCCATCCACCAATGAACACAAACACTGACTGCCCTATATTGACTCTGCAGGCTGACGATCCACCAATGAATACAAACACTGACTGCTCTATAATGACTCTGCAGGCCGACCATCCACCAATGAATACAAACACTGACTGCCCAATAATGACTCTGCAGGCCGACCATCCACCAATGAATACAAACACTGACTGCCCTATAATGACTCTGAAGGCCGTCCATCCACCAATGAATACAAACACTGACTGCCCAATAATGACTCTGCAGGCCGCCCATCCACCAATGAACACAAACACTGACTGCCGAATAATGACTCTGCAGGTCAACCATCCACCAATGAACACAAACACTGACTGCTCTATAATGACTGCAGGCCGACCATCCACCAATGAACACAAACACTGACTGACCAATAATGACTCTGCAGGCCGATAATCCACCAATGAATACAAACACTGACTGCCCAATAATGACTCTGAAGGCCGACTATCCACCAATGAAGACAAACACTGACTGCCCAATAATGACTCTGCAGGCCGCCCATCCACCAATGAATACAAACACTGACTGCCCAATAATGACTCTGCAGGCCAACCATCCACCAATGAACACAAACACTGACTGACCAATAATGACTCTGCAGGCCGATAATCCACCAATGAATACAAACACTGACTGCCCAATAATGACTCTGAAGGCCGACTATCCACCAATGAAGACAAACACTGACTGCCCAATAATGACTCTGCAGGCCGCCCATCCACCAATGAATACAAACACTGACTGCCCAATAATGACTCTACAGGCCAACCATCCACCAATGAACACAAACACTGACTGCCCAATAATGACTCTGCAGGCCGACCATCCACCAATGAACACAAACACTGACTGCCCAATAATGACTCTGCAGGCCGACCATCCACCAATGTACACAAACACTGACTGCCCAATAATGACTCTGCAGGCCGACCATCCACCAATGAACACAAACATTGACTGCCCTATAATGACTCTGCAGGCCGACCATCCACCAATGAACACAAACACTGACTGCCCAATAAAGACTCTGCAGGCTGACGATCCACCAATGAACACAAACACTGACTGCCCTATAATGACTCTGCAGGCCGACCATCCACCAATGAACACAAACACTGACTGCCCAATAATGACTCTGCAGGCTGACGATCCACCAATGAACACAAACACTGACTGCCCAATAATAACTCTGCAGGCTGACGATCCACCAATGAATACAAACACTGACTGCCCAATAATGACTCTGCAGGCCGACCATCCACAAATGAACCCAAACACTGACTGCCCAATAATGACTCTGCAGGCTGACGATCCACCAATGAATACAAACAATGACTGCCCAATAATGGCTCTGCAGGTCGACCATCCACCAATGAATACAAACACTGACTGCCCAATAATGACTGCAGGCCGTCCATCCACCAATGAATACAAACACTGACTGCCCAATAACGACTCTACAGACCGCCCATCCACCAATGAATACAAACACTGACTGCCCAATAATAACTGCAGGCCGTCCATCCACCAATGAATACAAACACTGACTGCCCAATAATGACTCTGCAGGCCAACCATCCACCAATGAATACAAACACTGACTGCCCAATAATGACTCTGCAAGCCAACCATCCACCAATGAACACAAACACTGACTGCTCTATAATGACTCTGCAGGCCGACCATCCACCAATGAATACAAACACTGACTGCCCAATAATGACTCTGCAGGCCGCCCATCCACCAATGAACACAAACACTGACTGCCCAATAATGACTCTGCAGGCCGTCCATCCACCAATGAATACAAACACTGACTGCCCAATAACGACTCTGCAGGCCGCCCATCCACCAATGAATACAAACACTGACTGCCCAATAATGACTCTGCAGGTCAACCATCCACCAATGAACACAAACACTGACTGCTCTATAATGACTGCAGGCCGTCCATCCACCAATGAATACAAACACTGACTGCCCAATAATGACTCTGCAGGTCAACCATCCACCAATGAACACAAACACTGACTGCCCAATAATGACTCTGCAGGCTGACGATCCACCAATGAATACAAACAATGACTGCCCAATAACGACTCTACAGACCGCCCATCCACCAATGAATACAAACACTGACTGCCCAATAATGACTGCAGGTCAACCATCCACCAATGAACACAAACACTGACTGCCCAATAATGACTTACATATTACAGAAAGTTATTTGATGTAGATGGCTCAGAGGATTTCTGCTTTTGTCACAGAGTGCCATCAAAGAGCTGCATGCAAACTGCAAGGACAGGATGGAAATTTATGTTTTTTCCCAGTTTTTTATTATCCTGATGATGTTCAAAAATTATTTGGGTAGAAACAAATTAGCAACTGTTTTATGTTCCGAATCCTGAGTTTGTACTTCTTATGCCTACCAGTATGGATGACATGTGAATACTACACGTCAACTTAGCCTTATGTAACATTATCTATACACTGATTTACACATATATAATTCATTGACTGTGTGTGTGTGATGTAAAGTGCTCCGTCACCCTTTACATGTATGAGAGGCGGTATACAACAACTGAAATACATGTGAGAGAGGGCTATGGAGAGATGAGAGGCACTGTTGGAGGGTGATAGTGAGGGAATCTGTGACCCCCCCCCCCACACACCGCCACCACCCCCCGCAGTGTCAGCTCAGCAGACGGATGCTTGAGTGCTGCAAGGGAAAGACCCCCGGAGGCTTTCCCAAGGTACAGGGTCCGTCGAGGGACATTTCACAAGGCTGGCGTCTCCCCGTAGCATGTGCACGAGGCGCTCTCCAAGGTGCTGCACGTCCTCCCGCCAGAAACTCTACTCGACGTCACAGAGCCACGTCATCAGACTTAAGTAACCTTCATCACGTGACTCGAGCATCGTCAAAGAAGCGCACGGTGGGCTTCTCAGCGACACCCCCTCTTCAGTCAGGCTTCTCTAGGCGCTACACTGTGCACAGACGTCCGCCCTCTCTATGCCCTCTATGCAGGGCAGCTCTTCAAACTCTGGCTGAGTTTTGCAAGTTTGGGCATCCAAATAACCAGGGCACAAGTCAGGCCCGGCTCCAGGAATTTTTATTTGGGTGGGCCAATGGTGTATTTGGGTGGGCCACTGAGTTAGTCGCGTCCGGCATGACACGCGGGGGGGAGGGAGAGGGGTCACGCGGGGGGGGGGGGGTAATTTAATAATATCTTTTTTTTAAATGTAGCTTACCAGGTGCCACGGCTTCTCAGCTCCTGCCCAGAATGCAAGCAGCCATGCTCCCTCCCCAATGGTGCATAATTCCAGTGGCCCTGGTTATATCAATACACCCCAGCAGGCAGCAGTTAATGACTGTGCTGTCTGAACAAATAACTATGGCGTAAACATGTTCAGTTTCGCTGGTTTTGATTGAAAGGGCTTTATTTTTTTTTCCAAGGAAGGAGTACATGATCAAACTTTTGGTCTCTCAGAAAAACCATAACACTTTCTGTGGTGACCCTCCTTTGACTGAGGTAACTTAAAAGTTACACTGCAGTGGCCCTAGGGCCCAGGAAACTCGCTGCCAAGGGCATCTGCTGACAAAGCCTATACATTAAATGCCACATCTCAAAGAGATAGGTATGGTGGGGGTTGGTTTCTGATTAAATCCTGAGTTTGAGATTGGAGGTTGGTAGAGCAGTGAGGATGTCTTGCCTGGCCAGAATGAGTTGGAGTCGGGCCAGCCATCCACTGCGAGGAGGGAGGGAGCAAAACCACGTTTATTGCCCTCATCACTTCCTGTTCCAAGGGGAGTGAAAACTCTGGCCCGTCGTAGCAGCATCTCCCGTGGTGAGGCCTCACTGTCATACCCTAAGGCAGTGGTCTTCAAACTTTTTTGCATGGGGCCCCCCAAAGCAAAATGTTTTGAAGTTGGGGACCCCTGCAAAACTTTATTCCAAGGATCGTAAAACAGGAGAGGCAGGGCTGAGAGCAAAGGCAGAGCTTTTGAGATCATATCATGGACACTTTTTTGTAGCTCATAATCCACAGTAAATGTGAAACATATGATAGGGAAAATCATCAAGCAATAACAGAAATTGACAAAAAACCTGTTCTCTCAATAAATTGGTTCTTGTGAGCCCCTCGCACTCCTGGGCCCCAATGGAATTTTATTTTCTGCACTAATTATAGCTGAGGCCCTAATTAGCCCCCTACCTCCTCTGCCTCTTTCACAACTTACCGACCATGGCTATCACTCCAATCTTGAAACAGGTTATCCATCACTTTTTTGGTTTTACGTAAGGAAGACCCGGCCCAAGGGCATTGGGAAACTTTAAATAAGCACCATTTACATTACACAAATACAAGTTCATAAAATTTATTATATATATTTTTTTATTTTAGGCACTGGACTATTAAGTGATTTGAGTTGAGCTGACAGGAGGACCTGAACTAGGTTCCAAAGTAGGAAGCTCTTGCCATTAGGACACAACTCCTCCCTTTTAGAAATAATGAGCTCCAATGTGCTGCCCCCACCTTTTCGCAGTGAAGGTGCTCTCATCTCTCTGTGAAACACCCTTCGCAAAGCTTGACTGGTCACCTTTCTTTTGCTTTTTGCTATATTTGGGTATTAAACCAGCATTAATGAGGTAAAATCAATGCCCAAATAGTTTTTACCAAATGTAAAAATGACAAAGTAGATGCATGACAAAATGTTCTGCATAACCCCACATAATTTTCCTTTTCTTGCCACATAATTTAGTCAACACTACCAAATGATTTGGTCCTCCCCTGCCGCATGATTCCAGTGACCCTGGCTTTAATAGGCCTCTCATGACACTGGACCCTATGCAACTGGTTAAGCAACACACATAAAAGCAGCAGAGGAGCTAATATATTCTTTATGTGATACCATAGTGCTTTTTACCACAGGCATGGAACGTGTAGCTCTATAAATACACTAGTTACTATTTCCCACTGTGAAAACCAGGATTCAAATCGGCGACTCTCTGGTCAGACACAGAAATCTGCAGTGATTGCTTTAGATAACTGAGGTTTATAATGTAAGAGTATATTTTTGCAAAATTCGTTCCATTTGCTTTGTTTTTTCATTTACTGTGTGTGCGCTTTTTTTTTTAAAATATGCAATTATATGAAGATGAAAAAATTACATAGTTATTAGCATGTTGTGTTTACCCTCGAGCCCCGTCTCCCTACTCACTGACAGCGCCCCAGGAAACACTCAGGATTACAGGTACAAACTTTTTATGCTGTTTAACTTCTGCATATAAAAGAAGACAGCCTGTGAACTCACCAGATACACGTGGACGCTTGCAGGCGATCTTCATTCACAATTCCTTCCTTGCAGACGCAGTTGTGCCCCCCTGGGAATGCAATCACGGACCCCCAGGGGGGTGTGCACCACCGTTTGAAGACCTGTGCCCTAAGGCCAGGGCCGGAGCTCCCACCACATGCTGTGCCTGCTGGCTTTGGCCCATTGTCATTCTATATGTGACAATGGGCCGCGATAATCTGTTCTTGGCTGCACAGAGGCTGCAGCAGCCTCTTGACTTTGAATCAGGAGAGCCAGCCTGAACACTTGATGGGGGAGGAACGGCTCACATCAGGCCTCAGGCCAAGGCTCCTGTTTGGGTGGGCCAGGCTCATGTTTGGGTGGGCCCGGCCCACCCGGCCCACCCTCTAGAACCGGGCCTGGCACAAGTCCTGAAAAAAGAAGCGAGGGGACTAACGAAGTTAGGTAGCATGCAGGTGACATCATGGCTCATGACATCACAGCGCACCATCACGGCACTGCATCACAGGAAGTAGCATCACAACTCATACCCTCACAGGAAGTGACATCACAAGGAGTGACATTACATCTTAACACCTCAAAAATATGTTTCGCAGGACTCTCAGGAGTACATTTGGGTGCATTACGAGATTTAACAAGTGAGAGTTTGCGTGGGGGTGGTGCCAAAAAAGTGCACAACTTTTTTTTGAAACTCTGTCACAAAGAAATTGAGAACAAGGAGAATTGTAGCAGTAAATATATTCTGTTTAATTGGTTACAAAGTCTGCATTTTGAAATGCCTCATGGGGTTACGGCGCCTGCTGCAGAGATCTTTGTGTGCCCGGTAAATCCCAAGGAACAATAATAATGGCTAGGTCATTTTGGAGGGCAATGCGTTGGCTGAAGAGGTCTGTGTTTTCTCTAGTCTCAGTTTTGAATCAAAGTAGCATTAATGTGTCTCCTGCAAAGCACAGCATGTAACATGCAAATGACAGATTTTTATTTTATGTAGCTAAGTAAGTGGATTACTGTTTTTAACACAGACATCATTTTGTTCCTTGCAGTTCATAAATTGTAATCCTTCTAATATAGCACAGCAAGCTATAAAGGACCCGTGACTCCAACGCCTTCTAATCCTAACTGTGTTATGTAACGTATCCTGTGCATTGGTTTATAAATGTATACGATTTATTGTGAATGCATAATGTGCATGTGTGATATAAAGCACTCTGACACACTGCATTGGGATGATTCGTGCCTATAAAAAAATACGATAATTGTATTTAAAATGCTATTTGTGTAATTACTGAGTCAGAGCATCACATTTGACATTCTTACAGTGCATGCACAGCTCTTATATAGAGGGATTAAACAAAGTCAAAAGCTTGTCTCTCTTAAGTATTTGTGAAGAGGTAACAAGCTGTGGGGCATATTATCAAGACTGGTGATAAAATTATCGTCGCTTTAGCGGCAGAAAACTGCCGCTAAAGCGGCGATAATTGGCTTGATAATATGCTCTATGGCAGTGTTTCCCAAACTGGGGTCCGTGACACATTCCCAGGGGGTCCGTGGGCAACAGTTTTAAAAGCACAGAAAAGTGTCTTGTATAATTAGCAGCTTCCCAGCAACAATAAAAGTGTCAAGATAACGCCAGTGATTAATGTACCTGCTGGGTGAGGAGAGTTTTGTTCAGTGGCAGCTTTGACTTAACTAATGTAGTACAGAGGATTAATGTGCCTACTGCAAAGAACGTGTAACATGCATTTTAAAAAGCAGTATTTTATGTGCATAGGTTCGTGGTTACTGCTTTTGTCACAGAGATTCTTTCATTACCGGAACCACAACCACACTGCAGAAAAGACTCCAACGCATCCAGAACGCCTCAGCACGATTCATCCCGGACATCCCCCGACATAGCCACATCTCCGAACACCTGAGAGACCTGCACTGGCTCCCGGTCAACAAGAGAATCACGTTCCGTCTCCTTACCCACGCACACAAGGCCCTCCATTACCTGGGGCCCAGGTACCTCAACAACCGCCTGACCTTCTACACTCCCACCCGCCAGCTACGATCGACCAGCCTCGCCCTCGCCACCGTTCCACGCATTCGAAGAGTCACCATGGGAGGAAGATCCTTCTCCTACCTGGCGGCCAAGACATGAAACTCCCACCCCATCCACCTCCGCCTGACCCAAGACCACCTCTCCTTCAGGAAGCAACTCAAGACCTGGCTGTTCGAGCAGTAGCGGACCCCCCTCCCCCAAGCGCCTTGAGACCCTCTGGGTGAGTAGCGCGCTTTACAAATTTCTTGATTGATTACTGTGCACTTCATAAGTGACAATCGTAATGTAGCAGAGGGACCTATAAACTGTCATCAAAGAGCTGCTTGCAAACTGCAGGGTACCAGTTAGTAACTTATGTTTTTTCCCAGTTATTCATTATCCTGATGCTGCTAAAAAGATTTATTTGGGTGGAAATACATTTTTAATGTTAAAGTCAGTGCCAGCCACTGTGTTATGTTCTGAATCCTGAGTTTTTTGGACCAAGCACTCTTTAAACATTTTATATACACACTGATTTACATGTATGGTTCAATGTCTCTATATGTGTGTGTGATGTAAAGTGCTCTGACATCCTACAATGGTATGAGAAATGCTATAAAACAAATGAAATACATGTGACAGAGGGGCTATTTCTTCAATGTAAAATACTAAGGGCCAGATGTACGATCCGTTTTTATATGAACAAACGGATTTGTGAACCCGTTTGCACTTCCAAAAACCTATTGGGCCATGTACATTGCCTATTTCGCGAGTCACAATTTGTTTGCGACTCGCTAAATAGGTTTTGCAACTTGCTATTTGGAAGGGACATTCCCTTCCAAATAGCGAGTCTCAAAACCAGGCCACAAAACACTTGCAATTACCACCTACTTCAAGTAGATGGTAATGCATTCGCAAATGGGAAGGGGTCCCCAGGGGACCCCTTCCCCTTTGCAAATACATGCAAAATTATTTTTTAATGGCAGGCAGTGGTCCCATGGACCTCTGCTCGCCCTTAGAAAATAAAACGAAAACGTTTCATTTTCTTTTTTTATGATGCATGGTAAACTGGCTGTTTTTTTTAACTGCTTTATTTAAAAGCAGTCCGAGACATGGTGGCCTGCAGAGCCCAGCAGGCCACCATCGCTGGGAGGGCTGGCATTCCCAATGGGCTCGCAAATTGCGAGAGGCTCATTAATATTAATGAACCTCGCAATATGCGACCCCATTGGGAATCCCAAACAGTGTTAAACACACTGTTGTACATTTCATTTAGCGACTCATAATTTGCCACTCGCAATGTGTCGCCAATTGCGAGGCGCTAAATGAAATGGTTGTACATCTGGCCCCAAAATCCTTAGTACTTTGAGTATTTGTTTTGTGTGCACACGTGTGTATTTTTTTCAAATTACTGTTTTAATATTTGAAATTTAACTCATACAAATTGCTTGGGGGTCCCCGGCTTTCAGTGATGACTCAATGGGGGTCCTCAGGGGTCAAATGTTTGGGAACCACTGGACTCTATGGAATTCCAATTGAAGCTCATGTTAGATGTCCTTCACATTTAACCTGGGCTTCAATTGGAATTCCATAGGGCATATTATCAAGCCAATTATCGCTGCTTTAGCGGCAGTTGTCTGCCCTTGAAGCGGCGATCATTTTATCGCCTGTCTTGATAATATGCCCCTGTGAGCCTTTGTTTCCCCTCCCTTGCATCTAGGTGTGACGCTCAGATTGCTCCTAACTAGTATAGTGGAGCAAAAGATGACCTGATGGCCCTTAAATTCAGCCTTTGCTATGGGCCCAGCTGGAGTCTGAAATATGATAGCCCCCTCACCGCCTGCACATTGCTGCTCTGAAAGAAAGCAGACAACGCGCAGGTGTCCCAGTGCCTGAAAACTACACCTGGACAAGTTCAGGATATTTCAATGAGGCCCACTTCTTGCAGAGTGGACGGCGTCCACCCTGTGAAAATAGTGGGTGGACGCCGTGTACCCACGTGTACCCCCGACTAGTGCCCTGCATATAACGAGCATCGGCAAAGCAAATAGGTCCCGCTTACAAGAGTTAGTGGTTTTGTTAATCAATATATTCACCTATATTGTACAGCAGTACGACTGCTGTGCAACATGACAAATGTGATTTTACGCGACCTACACTGGCTGCTTCCTACTGCTTTTTTTTTTATTGAGAGGTGGGATGCAACGCCAAGTGAGTGGGAAGGTAATACGAAGGGAGGTTGGGGGCAAAAGGAGGAAGCAACACAAAGGGAGGGAGAGCAGACTGAGGGCAACAAGGATGGAGGGAGGGAGAGTGAACTGAGATAGACAGCATTGAGGGCAACCAACAACACAGACAGCAGCAGGAGGCAAACAACAGCATAGACAGCGGGTGGGGGCAAGCAACAACGCTGACAGTAGCAGGAGGCAAACAACATAGAGAGCGGGTGGGGGCAAGCAACAACGCTGACAGTAGCAGAAGGCAAACAACATAGAGAGCGGGTGGGGGCAAGCAACAACGCTGACAGTAGCAGGAGGCAAACAACATAGAGAGCGGGTGGGGGCAAGCAACAACACAGACAGAAGCAGGAGGAAAACAACAGCATAGACATCGGGTGGGGGCAAGCAACAACACAGACAGCAGCAGGAGGAAAACAACAGCATAGACATCGGGTGGGGGCAAGCAACAACACAGACAGCAGTAGGAGGAAAACAACAGCATAGACATCGGGTGGGGGCAAGCAACAACACAGACAGCAGCAGGAGGAAAACAACAGCATAGACATCGGGTGGGGGCAAGCAACAACACAGACAGCAGCAGGAGGAAAACAACAGCATAGACAGCGGGTGGGGGCAAGCAACAACACAGACAGCAGCAGGAGGAAAACAACAGCATAGACAGCGGGTGGGGGTAAGCAACAACACTGACAGTGGTGGGGCAAGCAACAACAGGGATGGGGAAAGGGTGAAAGAATCATATAAGGAAACAATATCACAAATACATTCACTCCCACAGACTACTTCAACAAAAAGAAAACAGAAGCTCCTAAAACCCAAGCAGGGGAAAGGCACTTGTACTTTGGCCATGCTCAAGGGGAGGGTCAAACACAAGAAGGGAATGTAAAGTCTGCATGCTTTAACAAATGAGAAGCTAGAAAATGAAAGTGGCAATGAAAGCAACTAATGGTGAGCAATGGGTGGGGTCTAAGCCCACTGTAAGCAAACAAAATGTCTTGCAAGTGACTGCACATGCACTGCCTCAGGCGAGACCTAACAAGGACCACAGTCTCCATACTGGGCGTCATGCGGTCATCATATCACACACCCTACGGCTCCATTGATGCATTATGTGTAGGCATAGGTACAACACATCTTATCCCAATTCCTGTGTCAAGGCGTGTTGGCGCTAATTTGTTCTCCCAAACTGTTGACACTAAATGAGTATTATTACGCATTTATTTTGGGGATTGTGGTCCTTGTGTAAATCCCAAAGTAAGATGAGGCTGGATTAAACAAGTCCAATCAACTTATTCCACATAAGGCTCAAAGTCAAAACAATGAAGATTTATTTAAAATTTAACACCATCACAGAAAGCAAAAATAGTCTGTCAAATCAAAATGTAAATAAATTGAGAAAATTCAAATAAATGAGAATTAGCATTGGGCTCATCTTTATTTCATGAAATAGCCAGAACCAAATACAGCCTAACACAAGATAAAATAATGCAAAAATATTCTGAGTATAAAGTCTGACATGGAGACTGCTTGGTATGAAAGCAATACATAATCCTGTATTGTACTATACTAGAGAAAACAAAGGCACATTTGAAATGACATACACAACTTCCTCTAGCCAGAGGAAGTGGCCTTTTAAAGTTACAGTCGAGCTCTGCTCCATCCTCCAGGACATCAGGAACAAGAAGAAGAATACATTTCAAAGACACTACAAAAATAAATCCATAAAACTATTTGAATTAATAGTATTTTTCAAAATGCTGAAAGACACATTTTTAACTCCAGCTGCACAGACAGAAACATGTTCATTTTAAAATGTGCAACATACAATAAATGGAAGGGGGTATGAGGCCTAGTCATATCACCTTAAAATGCTTTGGTGTTATAAATGCAGTTCATTATAATATTTATGAGCTATTCATGTTAAGTAAACACATTGTATTTTTTAATTCTAAATACACTTTCACAACACCTCCATCTGACTCTATAAATCATCGCAAACCACGCTACTTAAAATACTGTTTTATTCAGGCTCTTTTTCTTCGTCTACCTTCTTCAATGCTCTTAACTCTTCAAGCACCCTAGCTTTAAAGTTGTCCATTTCAATCTTGTGCTCTTTCTGATTGTTGGTATGTCTTCTTCCTTACATCCACAATTTAACCCATTTCTGAAAACATTTCCTCTAAGAAATTAAATACAAATGTTAGGCCAGTTATACACAATAAAATAATAATGGTTGGTGTTAGTAATTTATGCATCATACGTCTAACCACATCACCAAACCATTCACCAACCTTTGTGATTCCATTTCTAATCACACTGAACCATGAACCAACCGTTTCCCACACAGACATTTCCTCAAGAACCTCTGCCTCGTAAGAAATATCAGTAATATTACTTATATATTGCAGGGTCAAGACTGATTTGCATATGGCTGAGTCCGAACTGAGTTGGCATGGTGGGGAAAAAATGTATTGGGATGATAAGGCCCGAGCGATTCCTATGACTGAGATTAATTCACGTATTCCATCCATCACTTTGTTTTTGATGCCCTAAGTGTGACGGGTATGCCCAGACATGTGCCCTGGACTCACAGTGCTACTGAAACCAAGATATACCAGGTTGATGAGCCCCAATAAGGTTCAAACCAGTCCTGGGTCACTTTTGTTCCAGTTCATGATGAGCTGGCTTGGTAGTTGAGGCTGAACTGTTCACTATGGGGCAGGTTCAAGAATGATTTGCATATGCTGGGTCCAAACTGAAGTGGGGTGGAGGGCACGAAACGATTGATTGGGAGGCAGCTCTGAGTAATTAATTGCCAGTGGCTGAGGTTAATTCAAGCTTTCCATCCATCACCTTCTTTCATGGCACATTTAAAATATGGCACACTCCACCTTCCATTGTGAGAAGCATATCTAAAGCGGACGACCGCACATGCACAATTTTGACCAAGAACGCGATGAAGAGGAAGAGGGCAGTCCGGGGACGCCACAGCTAAGGTAAGGCGTTTATATTTACTTTTAAATCGTTTTAAAAAGATTTTACTATGAGGTTCTGTAATTCTCGAGCCTGACTCCATTTTGTGTTGCCCTCACGTAGGCCTGTGAAAGAGGCCCGGCGAACAAGTGGCCTGGCCTTCTGAGTTCATGTATACATTAACTAGGTTTCTTTCGACTCTGAAAGAACTGCAGAGAAACTGACCTCTTCACCTGAAACTGACCTCGCAAAGCCAATTTCCCTTGGTCTGATCCTTGTCTAAGATTGCCACTTAATGTTCAGGACCTCGTTAACCTTTAGTTTCCTTGCACATGTTTTATCTTGTTCAGCATCTATTACTGTTTCCTTTATGTTCTGACATTACATGGGTTGTGCTTTTCAATAATAAATTTGTCCAGCTTGCAAAGATTGAATTTGGGACATTCCTAATAATTAACTTTTGGGTTGGGTTACTGTAAATTGGGTTTTTGTTAATGTGATACTCAGTTAGAAAATGTGCCCTATTGGTTAGAATTTTGCGCAGTGGGTGTACATTTATAATGAGAATATGGTGTATAAAAGGAGATGTCTTGCCTTAGTAATTTGAACAGTCTCCTAGGAATATACATTGTGATGTATTGTTGGGATTGCTGTTACTAGCTGTTACTAGTTAATAAACTTGGTCTCTGACTCCACCCAGAAGTATTCCGTGTCTCTGTATACCAAGACAGGTGGAACTCGAAGATTTCAGGTGTGTCCCTGGCACCGCTGGGTTCTGACCCGGTTCTTCAACTGGTGCGGCCAACGTGGGGCGACTTCAGCGGTACCGGTCCAAGCCCGAAGATTGTGAGGAGCCCCGTGAGGAAACTCTGGAGGAGGACCCCCACTCCATCGACCTCTGCATGTCGAAAAGTGGACCGAAGGTCTTTTCTGCGAGGCTTCCCCTTTCTGACGGCTACGAAGGACTGCTGCCCTGACTGTCGCCCTGTCTTGGACCCTCGTGTGATGATTTGTAAGGCGAGACGTTAGACGGTCTTCTGGTGGCGTGACAGACATTTTGGTTAAGTATAAGTGGGTCGCTCCCACGACTTTGTTTTGTTTCTTGGGTCTTGATTTGGATATTGCAATAGTCGAAGCCGAGGGGTTCGTATATTTATAAGTGTATCATTTTTTGATACCCTTTGAAGTTTGAAACCAGACTAGTGAGCAAGATGCCTGGTCTTGGTGAACTTGGTAAATGGTTTGTTTGTGGTCTTAATAGGGATTCCCGATTGGAGGATTCGTGTCCGATACCCCCGGTTGGAACTTCAACTTATGAGCTTTATTCGAAACATGGCGTGGGTCCCATTACCTTTAATGAGGTTTGGGTCCGCTACACTAGGAAGGATGGTGTTTTACGATGGCCCCCACATGGTAGTTTTGAAACAGAGATTTTAGATAACTTAGAAGTTGTGCTATTTAGGAAGAAAGCCCGGCCGGCGATGTTTTACTCTTTCCGCCTTAGGCGTAAGGAAGCCAAACAGCGAGAAATTAAGCAAGCGAAAAGAGATAGGAAAGAAAGGAATATGTCAGTAATGCAAGCCGCTGTACAGTTTAAGGACGATGAAGAAGATCGTGCGATTGAAGTGTCAGATAGACAGCATTGCATGGCCATTGACAAATGTTATCCGGCTTTGCCACCTCCCCTTTCAACTGTGACTGAAGACCCTGAAAAGGATCCTTTGATGTCGCATCTACTGAGATTACCAACCCCTTATGCGCAGAGTGCTACAGCACCTCTGTTACCTCCAGTTGTTGCACCCCCTGTTGTTGTTCAACCCCCTGCTGTTGTTCAGCCATTTGTTGCTCCACAAGTGGTTCTTCCTCCAGTGGTGCAGCCCCCTCTAGGGCCGCCAGCTTTGTTACCAGCCTTGCCTCAAACTCCTTTGATTACACTGCCTTATCTTCGTCTTCTCTTACTTCTGTCCCTATGACTCCTATTCCTCAGACTACTTTGTCTCCTGTCCTTATGTCCACTTCTTCTCCTTCTGCTCGACAAAGAATGACTGAAACTGTCACTAGTCTTTTGTCTCCTCTCTTTGGGTCACTGAATAGGACCCCTGTTTCTGAACGTAAGCAGAGACGTAGTCAGCTTCCTGGTACCGAAGAGCGGGCAGTGTTAGATCTCCTTGCTCGTAGATGGGTTTCGAATGCTTCCAGGTACGGTTTACAAGCGGTTATGGATGTTTTTCTACAGTGGGAAGCACCAAAGCAAAGGTATGTTTTTGATGTCATGTGTACCTTTCTTTGTCAGGAGTGGGAAGATAATGAGTTGGGTCCAATTCCGTTGGACTTGATTAATGCTCAGTCCGAATTTGCTAAGGGAACGATAGTGGGTTCAGATGTTGAGGTAGCGGTAGAGACAATACTTACTTTCAGGTCTAGACTTCCACCTCAGTCATTGTTCGAACCTGATCCTTCTGTTAGAAGAAAAGTGAAGCAGTATCCTATGCGAGAGGTTCCTCCAGTATGGAGAGAGGCAGTTGAGGCTGACGTTCCTAATGGTGTTTTGGTTGCACCAGCACATTTTCAGCGAGTGTGGGTACATGTCCCTTGGAAGAGAGCAGAGGTTTTGGCACTTAAGCAGACATTGCCTGACCCCCGTAAAAATCCTGCTGGTTATTACAAGGAGTTGTCTCAGACAGTTGATGCGTGTGTTATGAATTTAGCTGACATCGATATGTTGATGGGTAATGTAGTTCTTCAACCTTTGTGGGCGAAGATCCGTCACGAGGATCATGTGCAAGAGTTAGGAGAAACATGGGTTAATATTACTGCTGCAGATGGTAGACAGGTAGGAGGTGCTAAACCTGAGCCTTTAGTTGCAGAACTACCTGGTAGGATTGTTAATTTAATGAAAACTTTGATGCCTCCTTTGCGAGTGAATTGGGACAAGTTAGCAGCATGCAAACAAAAGAAAGATGAGAGTGTGTCCGATTTCTTCACTAGGTTTGAAGAAACATTCATTGATCATAGTGGTCAGGACATGAGTACAGAAGGTGGTCAGAGGTTGTTCGAAGATAGATTTGTTTTTAATTTACTCCCCCAACTTTGTAATAAGTTAAAGGACTCTGAGAGTTCATGGGCAGTTTCTTCTTTGGCCCAGATATTGGCTACAGCACAATACTATGAGAATAGAGACAAAGATGAGAAGGATAAAGTAGAGAAAAAGACTAAAGAATTAAAAACGAAAGTTCTTTTGCAACAGGCTTATCCGCCTCGCCCTAATCAGCGTCAGTTTCAGCAACCCCCACAGTTAGAAACCATTGCAGACGCCTGAATCTTTTGTTCCGCGATTTCCGCTAGGCCCTAATCAGTGCGCTTATTGTAAAGAGGAAGGTCATTTCAAGAGTAGTTGTCCGGTCTTGCTACAACGTGTGAATGGTATGTCTGGTCTGAGAGGTCGTGGTGGTTACCAACAAGTACCTAGGGGTAGGGGACGTGGTACGTTTCCTCAGAATGAACGTTCCTTTCCCCCCCAGAATTCTGCAAATTATTTTGACCGACAGAATGTTCCGAACGTCCAGTCTGCTCAGTACTACGTTGATGATTATTATGTTGGAAGCGAGAGTGCTGGTTTTAATGATAGCTAGAACAGCCATGGACAAAGAGAGGAAGTAGTGTACGTTCCAGTAGACCAGAGTGGGCCTTATGTTGAAGTGATTACATCAGGTGTGGCAGAAATTTTTCTTTTGGATACTGGTGCAACAAAAAGTTCTATCATGCACTCTAAACTCCCTGGCGCACCTTTGTCTGGCTTGACGAATGTTTCGGTAGGATTTTCTGGCGCCCCAGTTAGCAACCCGGTTTCTAGTCCTTTTCCCCTTTCTATTAGTCCTTGTGAATTGGAGGTTTCCCTTATTCTAACGACTGGTTGTGGTGAGAATTTGTTGGGTTTGGACTTGTTGAAAAGATTGCATGCGACATTATATTGTTCTCCGTTGGGAGTACATTTTAACTTGGGTAAGAAAGTGATCTCCCCGATGTATTTGTCTAAGGATTGCCTGCCGCTGTAATTGCGTTCTCTCCCTGATACACTTTGGGCTACGGGTCCTAATGATGTTGGTCTTTTGCAGATTCCACCCTACGTTGTTACGCTTAAATCAAATGCTAAATTGCCACGCATTCCTCAGTACAAAATTTCCAGTGATGGTGAAAGAGCTCTTTTAGCGATTATTTATGATTTGGTTGAGAAAGGTGTGGTTGAAGAAACGAGAGGTAATGTGTGTAACAGTCCGGTTCTGCCTATTCTTAAGCGTACTGACTCTTCTCAGCCACCTGTGTATCGATTTGTGATTGACCTTCGAGAGGTCAATAAGATTGTTGTGCCACAGCTTCCTGTTGTTCCGGACATTACTGCTTTATTGACTATGGTCCCTGCCTCAGCTGCTTGGTTTTCTGTGATTGATCTGAAGAATGCTTTCTTCAGTATTCCGATCGCTGAGGAAAGTAGGGATATTTTCGGCTTCTCTTTAGGAGGCCGCAGCTTCCGGTTTAGGCAAGCTCCTCAAGGTTATTGTGAAAGTCCTTCCATTTATAGTCAGGCTTTGAAAACTCAACTCGATACTCTTGTGTTGCCTTCTGGTGCTACTCTTATCCAGTACGTTCATGATCTGCTAGTGGCTGCTGATAATGAGGAGATTTGTAAAGAGGTTACTTTTTCTTTGCTACGACATTTGTCTGACCTTCATCATAAAGTTTGCCCTTCCAAGTTGCAGTATTGTCGACAAGAAGTGACCTACTTAGGTCATCTCTTATCGAAGGAGGGAAGACGATTGACCCCAGAGCGTATTCAAGCGATTGCCCAAATGACTGTACCATCCACACAGAGAGAAGTGCGTGCTTTCTTGGGTATCACCTCTTATTGTCTGCAGTGGATCCCGAACTTTTCTTTGCTAGCGAAACCTTTGTTGGCACTTACTCTCAAAGATAACCCACACCCTCTTCCTTGGTCTGATGAATGTCAGAAGAGTTTTTCTGAATTGCGTGATGCATTGTGTTCTGCTCCGGTGTTGGGTACCCCTGACTATAGTAAACCTTTTACACTTTATGTGTACGAGAGAGAAGGTTGTGCATTGTCAGTGTTGACACAACAGTTTGGAGACAAGCAGCGCCCATGTGCGTATTTTTTGGCTACTTTAGATCCGGTAGCTAGGGCGTTGTCTGGTTGCCTAAGAGCTACGGCAGCAGCAGCTGTTTCTATCCGACAGTCTGCTGGTTTGGTATTGGATAATACATTGATTGTGATGGTCCCATGTGCAGTGGATACCTTATTAAACAGGACGAATACTCAGCACCTTACTAGTGCACGTCTGTCAGGTTACAAGATGACGCTTTTGGCTAGTCATGTGCACATTAGGAGGTGCAACAAATTGAATCCAGCTACATTGTTGCCGATTTGTGTAGAGACAGATGATCAAGAACATTATGATTGTGTTCTTAGGACAGAGGAGGAAACAAAGGGTAGAATTGATTTGAAAGATCCTCCTCTTTCAAACCATGATGGTACCCTATGGGTAGATGGTTCATGCTTTAAGCTTCCGAATGGAGAGACGACTGCAGCATATGCTGTCACAACTTTGCACACGATTGTTGAAACAGCGCGTATTGCACAGAATTCAGCTCAGGCAGCTGAATTGATAGCCTTGACTAGAGCGTGTGTGTTGTCAAAAGGAAAGAGAGTGAATGTTTTTACTGATAGCCAGTAGGCATTTGGCATTGCTCATAGCTTTGGACGATTGTGGAAAGAAAGAGGATTTCTTACTTCTCATGGTACGAAAATCCAGCATGGCCAATTAGTGAGTAAGCTTCTTGAATCGCTTACTTTGCCAAAACAAATCGCCATTGTAAAGTGTAGTGCGCATAAAAAGGTTACAGATGATGTGGGTCGAGGGAATTCGTTTGCGGATGAAGTAGCGAGAGAAACAGCGAGAGATTTGACGAGTCGAATGTATGTTGCAGGTCCTGCATGATGGGTTGTGGAAAGAGGAATGTGTGAAGATACAATAGAAAGTGTGAAGATGATTCAGGCAGAAGCTACTGAGAAAGAATTGAGTACGTGGAGAGAGAGTCCGGGAATGTTGGATTCGACAGGCTGTTGGGTTGAGTTGTCAGAGCATCGGCGATGGTTGTTGCCAGATGAGTATGTGCTTCCAGTGGTCACTATGGCTCATGGGATGGCTCACATCAGCTCAAAAGGGATATGCAAGTTGTTGGCTCCGGTATGGCAGAATAGTGGAATTCCCAAATGTGCTGAGAATTTGGTTAAACACTGCATGATTTGCTTGATGCATAATCCTGGCAAGGGAACCCCAACTCCAGCTGGTCATTTTTTTTCCTCCAACGTATCCGTTCGAGGTGTTGCAGATAGACTATATTCATATGGAAAGACGCAACAATCTGAAGTATGTCCTTGTGGTTGTTTGTGCCTTTTCGAGATGGATAGAGGCCTACCCCCTGAAGGATAATACTGCCTTGTCTACAGCCAGGGTTTTGCTCAAAGAGTTTTTCCCGAGGTATGGATTGCCGAGGATGGTCTGGAGTGATAACGGAAGTGAACTTGTGGGTCAGATTATGCAGAAAGTGTGTGCGGGTTTGGGAATTAGACAGAAGTTCCACGCAGCGAATCACCCCCAGTCAGCAGACCTGGTCGAGTGCTATAACGGCACGTTAAAGCTGAAGTTGGCCAAGGTGCAAGCGAGCTCTGGTCTCACATGGCCTGATGCTCTACCATTGGCACTTTTGTCCACAAGAACGACAATACATTCTCGTGTGGGACTTAGCCCATACGAGATTGTTTTTGGATGCCCGGCGAATGTTTGGGGTGTGCCGAGGCCAAGAGAATAGAGCGATATTGAGTACCCTATGTTGGTTGACTATTTACATGATTTGACTGCTAAATTGCGTGTTCTTCACCAACAGGTTCATGATACCTTACCTTCAGCTTCTGTTGACGCGGGACATGCGATCCAACCCGGCGACTGGATTCTGATCAGGAACTTCCAGAGGTCCAAGAACCTACAGCCGAGGTGGACTGGTCCTTATCAAATGCTGCTAGCAGCGAGGACCGCTGTGAAAGTCTTCGGGAAAAAGAGTTGGGTGCATGCCACCCACACGAAAAGGATACCTCTGCCCTTACCGTATGATCAGTGGGTCCGGGAAAGTGTTGCCGATTCTGAGACTGAAAATGTCCCGAGATTTGTGCCTTTTAGTGATGCTCGTTTAAAATGGCCTCAGTCGGAACGTGCGGATGATGAAATTTTGCAAGAAGCTGTGCCGCCGCATTTGAGACTGGACACTAGGCATCCGGAGATTCTTTTTCAGGATCAAACTGTGCCGAATAAAGAACATTATAGTTTAAGGCCGAGGTCTAAAAAAGGACAAATAAAGTAATATTTTTTTGTGTATTGTGCTCTCTCAGACAAGAGCCTTTTTTTCTTTTTGCTTTTTCGAACCACCATTCGGGTTCAGCTGCAGGGTCGTGGTATAAGACTTAAGGGGTGAACCGCGAATTGACGAAAGGTCTGTGGTTCTAGTTTGTCTAGGACGCCTGAACGCACACTTGAGTGAAGAAGGAAAATTGCCGCGAGCAGCACGTTAGAGGATGGAGTCTTTTGTACCTGAGAGAGATGTTGAGAAAATAGACCTTAAAATGAAATTCTGTACATTGATACATAGCAAATGTTTTATAATATCATGTTTTTTAATGTTTTTAAGTATTACGATAGCTTATGTGGGATGGATTGTCTATGCTACACAACAGACGTTTGCACCCACTTCCCAACCTATGCTTTCTTATGTTGAAAACTAGTACGGTTTGGTGAACATTATCTGCGCCATCTTGCCTCTTCCCCTGATGCCACACTTTTGTCGTGCGCACCCGCCATTTTAAGATGCCCTGATCAGAACGAACCCTCTTGCATGCCGCTGGTCCCTGACATAGCCCTTCACCCTCACCAAGCCCGCACGCTGACCAACCCCCCTGCTTGCACCTGCCTTGAATCATAAACCCCTCTTCAGCGCTGCTCTGCCCCAGGCCCTCATCCTGTTCCCAGCGCGACACCTCCCTTCTTCCCTTTCATGATCCCCGGCCCTTAGATGCAAACCCCCTTTTTCCCCGTGTGCCCGTTTGTCTCCCTCGTTCCCAGGCCGACACCCAGCTCTGCCGATACTGTTCCTTGCCCCTCCCCGTACAATAGAAAGCTTCCCCCATCAAGGGATCCCCTGGTTGATCAAAGCCCCCACCCCATGAGATCCGATCGAACCCCGCATTCCATGAGTTGACGGAATATCCAGCTGCGCGATACTCATCACCTGTTGTGACCAGGGTGGGGACCTCTACTGTAAATATGTGTGGGAACGGGCCCGGAGGGGGGGTTTCCGGGAATGTCTTTCCGTACATCAAAGCTTTATCATGAATATGTAAACTGTAATAAAAACCGCAAACACTGTATATAAGGGGCCAGGCCTCAAACATAAGTTAGAGCACCTCAGAACGATACCTGCTGTCCGTTTTGCCGTGTTCTCCTCCGGAGAGAATAAAAACCTTGTTTCCTGCTTTCCAGTCTCCAGCGCCTGCCTCTTCATTGATTAAATAACTAGAGGGTCACAGAGGCAATACCGCCGGGCAAATATCGATTGTCCCCGACCCAAAGCTTTACTTTAACAATTGGCGTCCCAAGCGTGGGGCCCATCAGCGACTCGTGGATCCAGTGGGAGAGGTCCCGACGACAGAGTGAATGACTGCAACGATCGGGAGAGCTCTTGCCCAATAGACCCTCGTCTGGCAGCCGATCATCCGAACTTCACTAGTTCCGAACAGACCTCTCTCGAGTGATCTACGGTCCTGACTGGGGACCATTAGGAGTGCCGTGAGAAATACGAGAAAAAGAGGACGAACGGGCGCTGGATTCGGAAGACAAGAAACTGTCCACACGGTCCGGGTAAGGTCGTGTAAACACGACGGATTGCGAAAATAATTGATTGCTTGATTGTTTACAAAAATATATACTAGTATTACTCTTTGTTTGACCTATTTGGAGATTCACTGTCTGCACACGGAGAAACAGTAGGCTCCTTCTCTTTTGCAAACAGTGAAGGATAGGTAACGTAACCGTCGCGCCTATTTTTCTCCCCCACTGACTCTATTATTTCTTAACGGTTTTTGGGAGACTCCCCTCTCCCTCACTGATTAACTGGGTTCTTTGACCCCGAACTACTGTTCGCAGATTGTCTTCTGGAGATTCTCTGTCTGCAAACCGGAAACAACAGATTCCTCTTTGCGGATAGTGAAAAGGTAGAGGACGCAGACTTTTGCGCCCTACTTACTCTCCCCATTGATCTTACTCTATCTTATTTATTTATTGATTGTTTGATTGTTCCTCGTTATTTGTTACTTTTTGTTCATGAGGTATTCACTGCCTGCAAACAACGTAGAATAGGAATATTCTGTCTAGTCTTTGCACCTAGTGATAAGATAGGCAGTGCTGACTTTTTAGTCCCTCGTTACGAGCCGTCATGTCTGTCTTCTCCCCATTGATTGATAATTGGTTCAGCCCGGACCGTGTATTAGAGGTGGACCATATAGCTCCACTAGAAGGCACCCCTAATAAGGACATGTTCATAAACTATGGATTAGTTACCATAGCCTATAATAAATTGTGGCACAGGTATACCAAAGAAAGTCAAGACAAACAGTGGCCACTGGCAGGATCCTTTGACCTTGATAAAATAGAAACGTTGGAAATAGCCCTTCGCAATAATAAGACAACGCCTATTATGCTCGACAGTCTCGGTATGTGGCGCAGAGAGGCTATGCAACGACAGAGAAAAGACGAGGACAAACCAGGTAGAGAAATATGCCGACAGGACAACCCCGGGACACCACAGCCCAAAAGTTATCCCCCGACACTACGCAAAAGACGGCCAGACTTAGGGCCAGACCAATGCGCTTTTTGTAGATATGTCGGACACTGGAAAGCCCAATCCCCGACTCTACTGAGCGTGAGTAAGGGCAAAGGGCCGACAGGAATGACAGGCCAGCAGAATGAGAAAAAGCGCGAGACAAAGAAAAATCCGATTCGCACGGACAGACCAGATAGAACCACCACGTTTGATTATGCCCGATGGCACAGGTTCCGCCAGAACGATTTCAGCGACATGTTCGAGTTTTCCTAGGTCGGACAATATAAAAACGGGAACCCAGCCTAGCTCTAAATTAACAGACGGAAAAAGATAATTTTGGCCAAATAATCACTGTTTTATGTTTGTCTTTGGATCTTGTGTGTCATACTTTTCTATTACCCCCCCCGTCTGAGTTTATGTGTACGTAAATCTGCGTCATCCCCCTGCACGTGCTTCTATGTTACATAAACTATGTTAATAGAAATTTTAGCATAAAACAACCTGGAAAGAAAGAAATGGGAAACGAAATCAGTAAGCCACTGATAAACACGAACTTTTATTTTAACATAACAGGCAAAGAAAAACACAATAACGCTAGAAAAACAAGAACGGTAAACTGTAGAACTTGAAAATCAACAGAACATTCGCCCCCCCCCCACCTTCTGGAACCTTCCAAAGCAGGGTAGGGTTACGGCTACGCCCAACCGGCGGCAACCCATATAAGGCGGGCCTTGCTGCCAACTCTTGGTCAGGAAATCTTAACGTATTGGGGAGCCGGAGGAGAGGAAGGGGCCAGCGGCCTGGGCAGTTACAGGTAGTCCCGCCACATGTCTCCTCGGCCAGCCGCAACGGGCCTGGATAGTCTCAGGTAGTCCCGCCACATGTCCAGAGAAGAACGAGACACCTCTTCCTTTTCCCTTCCGTAACAGTCGCAGCAGCTCTGGGCGGCGGGATGCCCTGTCCACACCTCTGCAGGAATGCGTCCAGGTCGGGCTGGGAGGGAGAGGCGACGCGGACGAGCCTCCCCCACCTCCACGGATAGGAGGTCTCCCAGCCCCCGGCCCAACGCCGAACACCCCCAACTAGGCGATGGTGCCCCAATACTTGCGCAGCACCGAACGTGCAATGGTGCCCATATTTTCGGAACACCGAACCTGCAATGACAGCACCGATACTCGTGCCGCGCCGAATGCGCGCCACAGGTGGCCATACTCCCACAGCACTGAGCACACGACTTGGGGAGCACCGGATGGGGAGAGACCTTCGTGCGGGCCGATGAAAAAGAGCGGCATGGGGTGCGCCGGAAGAAGGAGACGGCGCGAACGAGTCTCCCTCGCCCCCCCAGGTGGGGGCATCACAGCTGCACCCCAGCCGAACGTCCCGCTTTCACAAAACAGAGCCCTCTTCCTTTCACTCCGAAGGATCTCCTTCCACTCTTGCAAACTCGACGAGAGTGGCCCCTGTAGGGCCCCAAAATGGCGTCTGGGTCCGCTGGAAGGCGGGCCTCGGCCGCTAGAGTAACTTTGACCAGCAATATAACTCGGTGGCTCGCCCACCGGAGCACGAGCCCCCACCTCCGACAACATCTCCACAGCCTTGAAGATTCTACAAAGGTCCCCGAAGGAGCCCTCGGCCACTGCAGGCCTCCGGTAAGGGGCAACTGCCTTGATCACCAACGAAATAAACATGACATTGCCACTCCTTCTGTTAGCATGAATTCTAGAACTGCCGAAAAGGACTCTGGTCCAACTGCCGGTTGTAGGAAACATTTTTCCCTGATGCTACTTCCGGACTAACCCGGCCCCGCCCAAAATGGCGCCGGTATCAATAGGAACTTACGAACACCTCGTGGTGTCCCTTTTTCACTATACAAACTTGATGTTCTGATACATGTATGACCCTTTGTACACTCGATGAGAAGAACGGAGAGCTCACTCGAGGAACATGTAAAAGGATCGCGTTAAAAATGATGATTATAAATGTACAATGTATTATATTTTTATAGCCGATGTATATCCTCGCTTATGATGCACGCGCACGGTATGCATATAGGAAATCTGATTGCAACTAGTATGACTATGCTTCTAAATTATTAAATAAACGCCCCCGAACCCCCCGGCCAACTGATAGACGTCCTGGTTTGCTACAAATGAATTGCTAAAACTTTCAGATGTTTTTTATTGCTGCCAAACAACATACCCCACTGTACGCACTTTAGCCATTGCCGTGCCCGGCCAAATACAACTGCACCCTTATGAATCCACATACTATGATCTCGCAAAAATAAAGGCCCTTTTTTTCAAAATGATGAACGGGTATTGCTTGCTTTATTTAAAATATGGGATGGGCGGGAGAGTTCTTTTCTGTGCACCCTACTATGCTCTCTCTTTAAGGTTATTAAGAAGATGGCTGCCCAGCCCTGGAGGACGGATCGGATCGACAACACGACGCTCTGCCTTCAAAGTACGCGACTGACTCATGAACTCTCGCATGGAGGAAGGCCTCGACTTCCAAGGATGGGTAAAACGAACGGTATAAATGAGGGAATGTAAAAGACGGGTAAAATAAAACGATGTAAATGTTATAAAGTACGACGTTCAAAGGTATTAGGGAACAGAGCTGACCCAAGAACCGAAGAACCTTAGAACGTCACAGCGCTGAAGGAGGTTTAAGGACCCCGATAGTGGGATACATCTTTCAACTAGATACCTCGCATTAGACACCTCTGGTTCCCTTTTCACGTTTCCCCGCACACGATCTATAAGGACACACTGCCCCCTCCGACTCCAGAAACGATACCCCCGGGGATTCTACCCCGAGGAGGAAAGACGAGTATGAGGTAAGTAAAGGACTTTCGAATCCATGTATTGGATGTGCGCGAATGTTGTCCCCCTCCCCTCCCCTCTTTTTCCCTCCCTCTACAGGGTACATCAGGGGCCGCAACCAAGGTATGGCGAAGATCTGAAGCCTTGCCATGTCTAATACACGAAACAGACCAGCGCTGCAAGGTGGCACCTAAGCACGCCTGCAAACTACTCACGTAGCAAACAAACCTGTAGAACTAGTATGATCTGATGAAAAGTGATCACTCTTAACCCAGGCTGCGCGAATGAACCTATGTCATAGATGAATCAAAACTATGAGAGAATGTGCATGTGTGACTGAAGCATTGACTCAACGGGTCGAAGGACCGAGAATGCAAGAAGGTGCGACACAATGGTACTTCCCTTTTCTTTTTTCCTTTTTCTCGAAGCATGTCCCCTCTACCCTGTCTAATGCTCAGACTGCATGATTTCAAGATTCTAACGCAGACCCGTGAATGTCCTTTACTGTGTAATGCACTAAATAGCCTTCCTTAAATACACTGCCATTCTCTCTGTCGCACGTGTACTATTTAGCCTGCCGTTGCACTCTCTCTCTCTCTCTCTCTCTCTCTCTCTCTCTCTCTCTCTCTCTCTCTCTCTCTCTCTCTTCTCTCTCTCTCTCTCTCTCTCTCTCTCTCTCACTCACTCTCTCTCTCTCTCTCTCTCTCTCTCTCTCTCTCTTTCACACTCCCACTCTTCCGAGCGATTAGCCCCGAAATTGACAGACTGCCACCCCTAGCACACCACCCAATTGGCTTCAAATACCGCCGGTATTTGCTCAAAACTTGTCTTTAATAAAATCACCCTAATACTGTGTCACCACCTCTCCTTTCCGGAAATGTTTTGATGAAATCGAGAATTGGTCTTAAAGGAAAGGACAGGTAAGCTGACTGGGGTTCCCTAAATCTGACCCGAAATGAGGGAACTACATGTCAGCGGCTACTACTACGGAATAAAAGTGCCCCAGATAACGCGCCCCTCCCCGTCCCAAATTGTCGCGATACCCAAAACCATAAAGGTAACCGAAACCCCCCATCTTCTCAGGGCGCTCCCAGTATTGCGTTCAGTTGCCCCCCCCCCCCATCAACGTTTTCTATGTACCTAGGTGTCTTCCGATGAGACCCCTGTCTTCTCTAATTTAGTAATCCGGCCGCGAGAGGCTGCATAGGGACCAGAATGATGTTTTGCAAAGTTAAAGATTAGACCGGAGCAAAGAAAACCATTACACTGAGCCTTGTCGAAAGTGAAAATGTTTAGTTAAAGGGCAGGAGGCATTGATGATAGAAGCCTATCAGTACCATGCGATTAGCTCACACCACTTTTTATTAGCATTGCCCGGCTTACATTACAGAGGTGGGCCCCCATCAGATGACCTGTCGTGACTATATTAAACAGTTGTGAAGGAAAGCCATAGTAAACCCAGCAGGTCCACCATCGATCATTTATATGTATAGCGAACGTTCCTATCTTCATTTGCCTGGAGCAGGGAGAGAAATAGACTTATGTGGTTACTTTCCTCTACCAAATCTCTAAAAACTGTCTTTTCAAACTCCTTCAAGGGTACGGCTGTTGGAGGAAAGAAGGACCGGATGTGGGAGCACGTGGCCTGACTACGGACTATGGAACGTCTGTGACATGGGCCAGGGCGAGACCGCGACAGAACAGAGCTACAGGACGAGGCACTACCTCCAACAAAGTGAGAAGAAAGGGCTAACCTGATGCCCCCGCTCTATGTTCGAATGTGTGCCGAAAGGTCCCCGCTCTCTAGACTCGGTCATGAGCCCGCCTATCTGAAGTCTCTCGTTCCCCTAGTTTGTTCCTGATTTGGCCTTGCTCCATCCCCCTTTTTCTCCGACCTACCCTATGGACTATTTTGTACACTCTTCTTCCACCTGAACTTTTGACTATTGATCCCAAAGGACACAGGGCGAGAAAGACCCTTTTTTGACCAGAAACGCAAGGAAAGGGTCGTGCCCTGCAACACGGAACTTAGAATAGAGCTGGACTCATAGCTCCACCGCCGGTGCTCCACAGTGCCAACGGAAGACGAAGAATTGTTGAAAGCTTACTAAACCTCGAACATTCCCGATCATTTCTGCCACGTCTCGTTTCTCTCCCAGCCAACATTGTATTGATTATGTAACAATCCATCAGTTCGCCTTATGAAATGTACTCACTGCTCTGCATTGCATTACTATGACTTTCCTGCTAAACAAGTTTATCAAAGATTATTCAATAGATCCGCCTCCTAAAAACTAGAAATCTCAAAATGTATTGTTTACAACTCTTTCATCTAGGGTTCCTACCGTTTTCTTTCTCATGCCCACCACAATAGAACCGAGTAGAAATTGAACCAGCAAGATGTCTTGAATATGTTAAAGGGAGGACTGTTGAAAACTAGTACGGTTTGGTGAACATTATCTGCGCCATCTTGCCTCTTCCCCTGATGCCACACTTTTGTCGTGCGCACCCGCCATTTTAAGATGCCCTGATCAGAACGAACCCTCTTGCATGCCGCTGGTCCCTGACATAGCCCTTCACCCTCACCAAGCCCGCACGCTGACCAACCCCCCTGCTTGCACCTGCCTTGAATCATAAACCCCTCTTCAGCGCTGCTCTGCCCCAGGCCCTCATCCTGTTCCCAGCGCGACACCTCCCTTCTTCCCTTTCATGATCCCCGGCCCTTAGATGCAAACCCCCTTTTTCCCCGTGTGCCCGTTTGTCTCCCTCGTTCCCAGGCCGACACCCAGCTCTGCCGATACTGTTCCTTGCCCCTCCCCGTACAATAGAAAGCTTCCCCCATCAAGGGATCCCCTGGTTGATCAAAGCCCCCACCCCATGAGATCCGATCGAACCCCGCATTCCATGAGTTGACGGAATATCCAGCTGCGCGATACTCATCACCTGTTGTGACCAGGGTGGGGACCTCTACTGTAAATATGTGTGGGAACGGGCCCGGAGGGGGGGTTTCCGGGAATGTCTTTCCGTACATCAAAGCTTTATCATGAATATGTAAACTGTAATAAAAACCGCAAACACTGTATATAAGGGGCCAGGCCTCAAACATAAGTTAGAGCACCTCAGAACGATACCTGCTGTCCGTTTTGCCGTGTTCTCCTCCGGAGAGAATAAAAACCTTGTTTCCTGCTTTCCAGTCTCCAGCGCCTGCCTCTTCATTGATTAAATAACTAGAGGGTCACAGAGGCAATACCGCCGGGCAAATATCGATTGTCCCCGACCCAAAGCTTTACTTTAACACTTACACTACTGTTTCTTTGCATCAGTTCTATACGTTGCCTGAACATGAACAGACAAGGAGGTCAGAATTTGTCAACAACTCGTTCATACAGTTGTTGCATCAGCATCAGTTAGTAGTGAATACCACTAACTGTTGGGTTTGAGGTCTTATGCCGCATACGACCGATAAGGGTATGCCATATTTGGTTTTGCCTTTTTCTTTTAATGGGTCTGTGTGGGCTTTACAGACTATGTTTATCTATGCAAATGAGATACGCCCTTCACGTTCCCTTAAGGATAACTCCAGCAATAGTGCCTTGATAAAGGGAATAGTAGATATGATCCGAGATATCGATGCATATAATGCTATCCCCAAGGATGAGATGCAGGCTTATGTTGGTTGGAATTTGACCGGATATAGTACCAGCTTGACTGAGAAGGAGAGACGAAAAAGGTCTCCCCCGATTTGGATTGTGCCCCATCAAGGTTATTTTTGTTTGCAAGGCACTGGTCGAAATCCGAAAGCTCAGCTAGGTAAGAGTGTGTGTGTTCACACCTATGTCTATTCGTCCCAGACTTCTTCACCGTTCGTACCAGCTAAAGGCACAAATTTCGTTTGTTACGACAGAGCCTATACATGGTTGCCACCTGATTTTTCAGGTACATGTTATGTGGTGTTTTTGCTTCCCCCTACATATACTACGGCTCCGGACTATCATAGAACGAGATATGGTAGAGGAGTCTTCGATAAGGAAGATACTGCTGGACAAGAAGCAGGAGATTTCTTCAAGGGTTTCCTGCCCTTTTGGGGTCCTATGATCAATAGTGGGCATATTCGACAGCTTGTCCGTGTTGTTGAAGCTACTATTAACGAGACAGCAGGTGCTCTTAGTAATGTTACAGCTGAGCTTCAAGCGGACCGCCTTATGACGTTGCAGAATCGTATGGTTTTAGACGTCATATTTGCAGATCGAGGTGGAGTATGCAAACTGATCGGATCTAGTTGTTGCATTTACGTACTAGATAATGCTCCTACAGTGTACCAAGCCATCTCTAGGTTACATAAGATCTCTGAGTCTATCCATGTAGACAAAGGAGACTGGTCATTGACGGGATGGTTTTGGGAATTGCTGTCTAAATGGGGATGGAAGATTTTGACATTCCTTGGTATGGTTTTGGCCATCCTTTTCTCTTGTTGTCTTTGCATCCAGTGTGGTACCGCCATTTGTAGTCTTTGTGCTACTATGTGCGTTAGGAGACCTGTCCAGAGAGAAGTAGAGAATAATAGGATGATGCTACAGCAGCACTTAGATGACCTAATGAAGATTGATATGGACCTAGATTCAGATTAACATGAGTTTAGGTTATTGCCTACGTAATGGCAAAAGGAGGGTCTGAGGTTCTGTAATTCTCGAGCCTGACACCATTTTGTGTTGCCCTCACGTAGGCCTGTGAAAGAGGCCCGGCGAACAAGTGGCCTGGCCTTCTGAGTTCATGTATACATTAACTAGGTTTCTTTCGACTCTGAAAGAACTGCAGAGAAACTGACCTCTTCACCTGAAACTGACCTCGCAAAGCCAATTTCCCTTGGTTTGATCCTTGTCTAAGATTGCCACTTAATGTTCAGGACCTCGTTAACCTTTAGTTTCCTTGCACATGTTTTATCTTGTTCAGCATCTATTACTGTTTCCTTTATGTTCTGAATTTACATGGGTTGTGGTTTTCAATTATAAATTTGTCCGGCTTGCAAAGATTGAATTTGGGACATTCCTAATAATTAACTTTTGGGTTGGGTTACTGTAAATTGGGTTTTTGTTAATGTGATACTCAGTTAGAAAATGTGCCCTATTGGTTAGAATTTTGCGCAGTGGGTGTACATTTATAATGAGAATATGGTGTATAAAAGGAGATGTCTTGCCTTAGTAATTTGAACAGTCTCCTAGGAATATACATTGTGATGTAGTGTTGGGATTTCTGTTACTAGCTGCAGTTAATAAACTTGGTCTCTGACTCCACCCAGAAGTATTCCGTGTCTCTGTATACCAAGAAAGGTGGAACTCGAAGATTTCAGGTGTGTCCCTGGCACTGCTGGGTTCTGACCCGGTTCTTCAACTAATTGTTAATAGGACGGGTGGTTGGCGGGGACTGGCCAACTGCGCTCCGCTGCGGAGTGTGTGGAGTTTTGCCAACTCCGCGTTCTCCACGGAACGCGGAGTAGGCAAAACTCTGCAGACTCCGTGGGCCCTTCTCCCATGGTTAGTTTGCATGCAGAGCCCGACCCAAAGCCAGGATATTGTATGAAACCCACTCTAAACACCATAATTCATGCTCCAACCTACCGGCACGATTAGTATACCCCTTTGCTGATTGCATATTTTAAAAAACAGAAGGCCAACGTATTTTGTTGGATGCATGATACCAAGCAATGAACTTTTATTTTTCATTTTTATATATATAATACTGGTGACTGCGAAAGCGGATGGAACATGCCCAGGTATGGGCTTTAAGGCAGTCCACCAACATAGCGTCGGAAGGCAAAGGACACTGCTTGCAAGCAGACCGTGACTGCACGGGTGAGTCGGTGCAATCTCACCGATTCTTGCCCCAGCTGGAAGACGCGCTGCGGGTTGGGACGTTTTGGCAGGGATTCAAGGGGCCAGGACATCATAATGCCTCTTTCACTAAGTGTGCCCAGCCCTACAAACGCTGAAGAACGAAAAGATTTGACTTTGGTTCCCAACATCACGCTAATCCGGAGTACAGCCTTCTGGGAGTTGTAGTGTCGCAAGTGCTGCTACAAGGCGGATGATCACATGGTTTGGGGGCGTGTAGGACTTTAATAACGGACATTTGAACTGGGTCACACCAACATGAAACGCGGCAGCATAAAGGGGTCTGAAGAAGGAAAATAAACTGAAATGCATTACGCCTACGCTGCCTAGCTCCAATAAAAAGCCTCACCTGAATTTTCCCTGTCTGTGGCTGCTTCCTTTCACGTTGTTGGAGGGTGGATTTGCATATTCCGTGTCAGCCAGAGGACACGTCAAGCGGCCCCGTTCTTTCAAGAGACTGCCTTTTACACTGGTGACTGCGAAAGCGGATGGAACATGCCCAGGTATGGGCTTTAAGGCAGTCCACCAACATAGCGTCGGAAGGTGAAGGACACTGCTTGCAAGCAGACCGTGACTGCACGGGGGAGTCGGTGCAATCTCACCGATTCTTGCCCCAGCTGGAAGACGCGCTGCGGGTTGGGACGTTTTGGCAGGGATTCAAGGGGCCAGGACATCATAATGCCTCTTTCACTAAGTGTGCCCAGCCCTACAATCGCTGAAGAACGAAAAGATTTGACTTTGGTTCCCAACATCACGCTAATCCGGAGTACAGCCTTCTGGGAGTTGTAGTGTCGCAAGTGCTGCTACAAGGCGGATGATCACATGGTTTGGGGGCGTGTAGGACTTTAATAACGGACATTTGAACTGGGTCACACCAACATGAAACGCGGCAGCATAAAGGGGTCTGAAGAAGGAAAATAAACCGAAATGCATTACGCCTACGCTGCCTAGCTCCAATAAAAAGCCTCACCTGAATTTTCCCTGTCTGTGGCTGCTTCCTTTCACGTTGTTGGAGGGTGGATTTGCATATATATATATATATATATATATATATATATATATATATATATATATATATATATATATATATATATATATATATATATATATATATATATATATATATATATATATATATCCAGGCTCCGGTTGTACCGTAAATCCCAAGGCACTCGTGGGCGGGTGCTCCAACCCGCCGGTACTGCGAGTAAAAATCAAAGCTCGAAACTTCGTGGTATTAGAACACAAAGCAGAAGCACTCCGTGGTGGGCGGAAAGTTATTTTAATCCAGCAAGCAGGAAAAGTGTGTACAGACGCGTTTCGGATGTCTAGTCCTTCGTCAGTGTTTCACAGAGTCAAATCTTGCTTTCTGTAAGAATTGCGCTTTTATTTGTAGCGTTCAAATACTAAAATGTCTGTATGTAAACAGTACTATTATGGCCGCCAGATTTGCATGCTAGATGAGTGTTCTTTAGCCGTCATCGCTTTCAATATCATGTCGCGATGACGTGGTTTAAATACAGCCACTTCACATAGACTCTGTGAAACACTGACGAAGGACTAGACGTCCGAAACGCGTCTGTACACACTTTTGCTGCTTGCTGGATTAAAATAACTTTCCGCCCACCACGGAGTGCTTCTGCTTTGTGTTCTAATACCACGAAGTTTCGAGCTTTGATATATGTATATATATATATATATATATATATATATATATATATATATATATATATATATATATATATATATATATATATATATATATATTACCTACTGGCAGTCGCCAGTAGGTATATATAGTTAGGATTTTTTCTCTATGGGTTTTTTGAAAATTCTATGTCTAATAACTTTGGCGTTTGTGGACGGAATTGGCTGAAATTTTCAGGAAAATGGCACATTTTGTTTCTGAGCAGCCCCTGAAAATTGGGGGGGGGTTCGTCCAGGGGGGACGAGAAAAAAGGGGGGTCCCAAAACGTGTTTTTAACATTGAGTTTTCCATAGGGCGGTTGGCCTCACTTTTAGCCCGAACGGCTGAATGGATTTGCACGAAACTTGGCAAAATTGTAGAGACTGGTAGCCCGATGTGCCTTTTGTAGGTCTCAATATATGTGCTCCAGTGGATTTTGAGAAATTAACGTTTAAAAAAGATATATATCTGTAACAGCGGACCGGGCAGCGCTCCAGTTCACGTACTTTTCGCGCAACGGAGCTTTGTGAAGCGAAGCTGATTGGTTCTCCGGCGTCTGTAAACATTCCAAACAGTCCGTAGCGGCCGCCATCTTGTCTCTCGGTAGGATCGAGAGACAAGCGGAGGCCAAACCAAAGGGGCAAATGACCATAAGGGGGCATAGTAGATCCTCCCTGACCGTTTAGGTTTGATGTGGAGGTTTTAAAAGGGCCCCGCGGGGCAAAAAAAAAAAATAATAATAATAATCGAACAGCTGAATAGATTTGCACGAAACTTGGCAAAATTGTAGGGACTGGTAGCCCGATGTGCCTTTGCTAGATCTCAATATATGTGCTCCAGTGGATTTTGAGAAATTAACGTTCAAAAAAAGATATATATCTGTAACAGCGCACCGCTTCGCGTACTTTTCGCGTTACGGAGCTTTGCGAAGCGAAGCTGATTGGCTCTCCGGTGTCTGTAAACATTCCAAACAGTCCGTAGCGGCCGCCATCTTGTCTCTCGGTAGGATCGAGAGACAAGAGGAGGCCAAAGCGAAGGGGCAAATGACCATAAGGGGGCATAGTAGATCCTCGCTGACCCCCTAGGTTTGATGTGGAGGTTTTAAAAGGGCCCCGCGGGGCAAAAAATAATAATAATAATAATAATCGAACGGCTGAATGGATTTGCACGAAACTTGGTAAAATATTAGGGACTGGTAGCCCGATGTGCCTTTGCTAGGTCTCAATATATGTGCTTCAGTGCATTTTGAGAAATTAACGTTCAAAAACAAGATATATATCTGTAACAGCGCTCCGCTTCGCGGAGATAAAATTATATCTGTATTACCTAGCTGTTGCTAACACCAGTTAGCGACGGCTAGTAGAAGATAGCGACCATCTTGGGCCCCACTTTGCATGTGAGTGATATTTATCACTAATGACATGCAAAGTGGGCATGCCAAGATGTTAGCGACTGGAAACAGTCGCTAACATCGCTATCTCCTATTATCAACTTTTGGAAATATTCGAGATAAGCGCGAATATCTCCAAAAGCTAGCACCTGCCCTGAGCAGTTCTTAGCCATGTTATCCAATGGGAGGTGGATAACATGGCTAAGAGCATTAGCTCGGTAATGCATGAATATCGCTGAGTTTTCAGCGATATTAATGCATTGCGGTCGTTTTTTATCGTATTTGCGATAAACCTTGATAATAGCAAGGTTTATCTGCGATAATTTCTGACGGTAAAAAAATCGTTGCTAAGCATCGTTAGGGATAAATATCGCTTAACTTTGGTAATATGCCCCAACGTCTGTTAACGTTCGATTCGAAGGAAATCAGGAAGTGTTGAAAAACATTGTCTGCGCCATCTTGTCTTTTTTCAAATGCCACACTTTTGTCGTGCACGGCAGCCATTTTAGATGCCTTGACCAGACCCACTCTGTGCACGCTGTCGATCCTTAGCATGGCTCCCCACCCTCGCAAGCATCTCCCCCAGGCAGTGGTCACCCCCGCTCTCTGTCTTATGCATGGGTAATAAACCTCCCCCCATCTGCGCTGCTCTTCCCTGAGAATCACACCCTGTGCCCGCCCGACACCTCCCTTTCGCCCTATTCACTACCGCACCCTCTGACACTCCTTTTCCTCTGTGTCCGATTGTCCAGGCTGGTCCTAGGGTATCAGCTAGCCCTGCAGATGTAGTTTATGGCCACAGCTGTAAAGAATCACCCCTCTTCAAAGGAGTTATAGTAGATCAAGGCCCACACTCGATGAGATCCGTCACAGCAGAAGCGTTGCTATTATCTGAAAACCATCCTGTATTGTGATTGGGGAGGGGACCGAGCCTGAAGCGGAAGATTCCAGGGATGACTCTTTGTACATCAAAGTTTTTACAATTATGTGTCACATTAAAAATATATAGCACTCCGACAAAGTAGTAAGATTATAAAACTTTAATAATTTATAAATATATACAAGAAAACAAAAATAGTAATAACATATAAACATTTTTAGGGAAAAACAACGAAGTAGCGGTCGGCTGTGCGAATAGTCCCAACGCAGCACAACGTCCAGATTTCCGGCGTGGGGCGTCGCGGGGGGTGGGTCATCAGTAGCAAACTGTTGTGCGAATAGTTCCAAGGCAGCAGAACGCGCTGAAATCTAGATGACACGAAAGTGATGTCTAGTAAGTTGCCACCCAGCAAATAACGGCGTGGGGCGTCGCGGGGGGTGGGTCATCAGTAGCAAACTGTTGTGCGAATAGTTCCAAGGCAGCAGAACGATGGCACCAAGGTGATGTCCAGTAAGTTGCCGCACTGGTTTTGGTATCCTACAATGCTGCTCCGAATAACGGCGTGGGGCGCCCCGGGGAAGGCGGCGTGAACGGGCCTCTCCAGGTGGAGTGTCATCTGTTGTAGTGGGGCGCCCCTTTACCGTTTTAGTTGCCATTCCGTCCGTTTTTGGTCCACTGTGTCAAAAGCCGCAATTCAGCTGAGTTGCGCCCACTCTTGCGGTGCAGCGATAGGCGGCTGTCACAGGACTCTCAAAATGGCGGCAGGCTCTTTCCTTTTTGGGCCTGGTCCACTGAAATGGCCCTGGGACACCTTGGAAATCGGACGCTTGTCTGCTAGGCCTTGGACCCCATTCTCGAAAGCGTCCCCTCCGCCTTGAGAATTCATCAAAAGTTTTGGGGGCCCCGACTCCTGCAGGCTTCTGGTGGGGAGCGGCTGCCATGATTGCTCGCGGAATGACCACGACGGAGCTACGAGATGGTGGTGCTCTCATGCTGACGCCAGCTTCAGTCTGAAACATCCAGAAACAAGGTGGGGCTTTCATCGTTTGGGAAAAAAAAAAGTTTTCATCCAATGAAAAGTGTTGTTTTTAGGTCATATGATCAAGCCTTCCATCATTAGGAAACCAAAAGTAAAATGAACCAATGAAAAGTTTTATAAACAAGTCACATGACCTGTTATGCGGCATAGGGTATAAAATGCGGAGAAAGTACGTTGGCACGTGAGGCGGCGTCAGTAGCGGACCGATGTGCGAATAGGCCGAAGGCAATACAACGCGCCAAGATCCGGATGGCACCGAGGTGGTGTCCAGCAAGTTGCAGCACTGGTGTGGCCATCCTACAATGCTGAAAGTCGGCGTGGGGCGCCCCGTTGGCCTGTGAGTTTGCGTCAGTAGCGGACCGATGTGCGAATAGGCCGAAGGCAGCACAACGCGCCAAGATCCGGATGGCACCGAGGTGGTGTCTAGTAAGTTGCCGCACTGGTGTGGCCATCCAACAATGCTGAAAGTCGGCGTGGGGCGCCCCGTTGGCCTGTGAGTTTGCGTCAGTAGCGGACCGATGTGCGAATAGGCCGAAGGCAGCACAACGCGCCAAGATCCGGATGGCACCGAGGTGGTGTCTAGTAAGTTGCCGCACTGGTGTGGCCATCCTACAATGCTGAAAGTCGGCGTGGGGCGCCCCGTTGGCCTGTGAGATGGCGTCAGTAGCGGACCGATGTGTGAATGGGGCCGAAGGCAGCGCAACAATATTTTCGGAATAGAAGACACCACTAGGCGCTGAGATGCCAAGATCCGGATGGCACCGAGGTGGTGTGTAGCAAGTTGGCGCACTGGTGTGGCCATCCTACAATGCTGAAAGTCGGCGTGGGGCGCCCCGTTGGCCTGTGAGTTTGCGTCAGTAGCGGACCGATGTGCGAATAGGCCGAAGGCAGCACAACGCGCCAAGATCCGGATGGCACCGAGGTGGTGTCTAGTAAGTTGTCGCACTTCTGTGGCCATCCTACAATGTTGAAAGTCGGCGTGGGGCGCCCCGTTGGCCTGTGAGATGGCGTCAGTAGCGGACCGATGTGCGAATGGGGCCAAAGGCAGCGCAACAATATTTTCTGATTTGAAGACACCACAAGGCGCTGAGATGCCAAGATCCGGATGGCACCGAGGTGGTGTCTAGCAAGTTGTGGCACTGGTGTGGCCATCGTACAATGGTAAAAGTCGGCGTGGGGCGCCCTGTTGGCCTGTGAGATGGTGTCAGTAGCGGACTGATGTGCGAATGGGGCCAAAGGCAGCGCAACAATATTTTCTGACTGACACCACAAGGCGCTGAGATGCCAAGATCCGGATGGCACCGAGGTGATGTCTAAGTTGCGGACTGATGTGCGAATGGGGCCAAAGGCAGCGTAACAATATTTTCTGTATGGAAGATACCACTAGGCGTTGAGATGCCAAGATTCGGATGGCACCGAGGTGATGTCTAAGTTGCGGACTGATGTGTGAATGGGGCAAAGGTAGCGCAAGAATATTTTCTGAATAGAAGACACCACAAGGCGCTGAGATGCCAAGATCCGGATGGCACCGAGGTGGTGTCTAGTAAGGTGCACTGGTGTGGTCATCCTACAATGCTGAAACTCGGCGTGGGGCGCCCCATTAGTCTGTGAGATGGCGTCAGTAGCGGACCGATGTGCGAATAGGCCGAAGGCAGCACAACGCGCCAAGATCCGGATGTCACCGTGGTGGTTTCATAGTTGAGAGGCACTTCATCTGCAGTGGGGCGCCGAGATCCGGATGGCACCGAAGTGATGTCTAGCAAGTTGCTGTACTGGTGTGGTCATCCTACAATGCTGAAACTCGGCGTGGGGCGCCCCATTAGCCTGTGCGATGGCGTCAGTAGCGGACCGATGTGCGAATAGGTCGAAGGCAGCACAACGCGCCAAGATCCGGATGTCACCGTGGTGGTTTCATAGTTGAGAGGCACTTCATCTGCAGTGGGGCGCCGAGATCCGGATGGCACCGAGGTGATGTCTAGCAAGTTGCTGTACTGGTGTGGTCATCCTACAATGCTGAAACTCGGCGTGGGGCGCCCCATTAGCCTGTGAGATGGCGTCAGTAGCGGACCGATGTGCGAATAGGCCGAAGGCAGCACAACGCGCCAAGATCCGGATGTCACCGTGGTGGTTTCATAGTTGAGAGGCACTTCATCTGCAGTGGGGCGCCGAGATCCGGATGGCACCGAGGTGATGTCTAGCAAGTTGCTGTACTGGTGTGGTCATCCTACAATGCTGAAAGTCGGCGTGGGGCGCCCCATTAGCCTGTGAGATGGCGTCAGTAGCGGACCGATGTGCGAATGGGGCCAAAGGCAGCGCAACAATATTTTCTGAAGAGAAGACACCAAAAGGCGCTGAGATTCCAAGATCCGGATGGCACCGAGGTGGTGTCTAGCAAGCTATGCAGTTGAGTTGTGTGCGCACTTGCGGCGAATAGGTCGAAGGCAGCATAACAATGTTTTCTGAATAGAAGACACCACAAGGCGTTGAGATTCGGTTACCACCGAGGTGATGTCTAGCAAGTTGCCGCACTGGTGTGGCCATCCTACAATACTGCTCCGAATAACGGCGTGGGGTGCCCGAAGGGGGGGGGGGAGGCGGCGTGAATGGGCCTTCCTAGGTGGAGGCTCGTCTGCTGTAGTGGGGCGCCCCTTTACCGTTTCAGTTGCCATTCAGCTGAGTTTCGGCTGCTCTTGATGCTACAGCGACAGGCGGCTGCAAGAGGACTCTCAAAATGGCGGCCTGTTCTTTGGATTTGGGCCTGGTCCACTAAAATGGCCCTGGGACACCTTAGAACTCGGACGCTCGATTTTTTTTTCCTTTCCTGTACATGCAAAAAAAGGTAAATGCCCGGTACGTTACACGCTTCATCTGCCATGATGAACTCTCCAGAGGAACCGAAAAAAAATATAGTTGTGGTAACTATACCATGCATCGTCATATGGAGAGGTGGCACCAATTAATTATAGTGCTGCATAAAAGAGAGATTTGGAGGAGAACCCCTGACCTGCTAGTACATTCATCAAAGAAGTGGCACTGAGAGCTTCAGAGGCAAGGGAAACGGTCCCAAATATTTAGAAGAACTTTGGAAAGATTAAAATGACATGTTTAGATTGTGGCAAATTAATTTCATGTGGACAGATGAGTGTTACTCTAATAAATACAGCATATGAACATCATCATAGTCGATGGTTGGTAGAGACATTTTGACTATATCCTGGACCTGCCCGTCCTCGCCCAAAATGGCGCCGGAATAAATGGGACTCGTAACTCCTTGTTGTGTACTGGTTGCAGAACCTTGAAATCACGAGATACGTATGCAGTTTTGAAGCACATGGCGGGCGGGGACGAGAATTGATTGAATATTTCGACATCCCTATTGATATTAAGTTCTGATGTGTTATTGATTACTGTACTGTTGAAAGTTCGAATTAACGTCACCCATGGTACTTGCCCGCAAATGTATATCTAGATAATTTTATTGTAACTGGCCCTGTCGTATTTTAATTATAAAATGTACGTCCACCGATTCCGTAACTGTTAGACACCTTAGTTCTTGCAACCTAATGGCCCGCCCGTTACGTTCCTCTACAGTGTAAATGTCTATTCATCATATACGATTACAGTTTGCTCCGTGGCAGGCCCACGTGGTTATAGGCTCGTATTTGTATAATGAAATTTTCACAATAAAGGTTTTTAAAAGAAAACATGGTAGTAGTATATACATTGGTAAAGTTTTTAATAATAGTCACTGTTTTAGAATCATTAAAAGGCAAGTGAAATAAAGCAGACCAATTACATGAAGGGTAAAAGGTATAATACGAAGGAACGCAGTAAAGATAAATGGTCAAGGGCTGTTGTGTTTTCTATTCCTGCAACATAAAGTGATCGATAAGAATCTCATATTCAGGCGTATCGGCGACTAAGACAGCAGGTCGACCCTCTTTTGCTCAACGGCTCCGTCATGGGACGAAGAAACGCTCTTTTTCTCGAAAAAAGAATATATTTTACTTGCAGGACAGTTGTAAAATTTCCGGGAAAGTACATTAGCCTGGAACATTATAACATATATTTAAGAAAAAATAATGTTCGGAAGTAATGAAAAGCGTAATTTTTAGGTCATATGACCAAGCCTTTCATCATTACAATAAGAAAAGTAAAATGAACCAATGAAAAGTTTTATTAACAAGTCACATGACTTGTTATGCTTACGTTACGCGCTGCGCGCCCCGGATGACTTCCGGATGCGCTAACGCGGCGCGTCATATGACGCATTACGCGACAACGCAGGTCCAGAATATAGTCAAAATGTCTCCACCAACCAGCGGTCGGAACACAACCCCTTTCAGCAGGCTAAATAGTTCTGTTAAATGACAACAGAAGGGACAGGCAACAAGAACCATCAGTCAAAGAGGGGCGGGCTAGTTCTTCTCTACCGGGTTACATTGGGGCGCTACCGGAACTGATCGAATTGGTAGTCTACAGTGTTTCTGGATGTTTCAGACTGAAGCTGGGGTTAGCATGAGAGCAGCACCATTTCGTAGCTCCGTCGTGGCCATTCCGCAACCAATCATGGCAGCCGCTCTTTATCGTTATTTTGGGCGGGGTGGGTGGCGGAGCCGAGCTGTTTTGCAGCCATCATTGTGTGGAGTTCAGTTCATCTCACTAGTTTTGTATTTGTCATGAGGGGTTGTTCCTAATGTTTCTATTTTAGCGAGGTCAAAAAGAGATCCCATTAGTGGCCTACTGATTTTGCTCGATTCCTTTTCTTTTTTTTTACACGATTTTTCGTTATCTGCAAAGACTAAACAGAGTATTGCGACTCTGTGTTTGTTTGTAAATAGAGAATGAACCAAAGAGAACTAATTCTAAAACAGTAAATACTTGGATAACAATCAATCAAATGGAGAGAGAAGCAGGCACGACGGATTACAACGGGGGCAAAGGCCTGTGTTAACTACCTTTCACTATCTGCAAAGAGAGAGTACTCCTAATAGAAATGAGGGGGGGGGGGGGCACCATTCAAAGCAGATCAGTGTGCATAAACACGAAAATGTTTTCACTTACCACGTACTTGACATTCGACAGCTTATGATATTTGCTATTAAAAAACCATTGAAATTCACTGAAAAAACCATAGGTTATAGACCATATATAGTTAGGAATTAGCATTTACAAAACCTTGAAAATTCACTGAAAAAACCATAGGTTATAGACCATATATAGTTAGGAATTAGCATTTAAAAAACCTTATTTTACTCACACAAAACCATTGAAATTCCATATATAGTTAGTTGCACTAACTATATATCGCGCACCCGCAATCCACTGCTGATCATGTCACATATTACATCATTCATGACATGGTCAGTGACATCACTGATGACATCACTGATGACATCTCAAATGACATCACTGATGACATCACTGATGACATCTCAAATGACATCACTGATGACATCACTGATGACATCTCAAATGACATCACTGATGACATCACTGATGACATCTCATTTGACATTACTGATCACATCACTGATGACATCATTCATGTGATAATACGATGAACCTCTTCAGACTCTAATATAACCTTAGATACACTCAGTGTAAACAGACACTCATAGACTGTCACTCATCCATGGAGTTACTCAGACACTTAGTCAGTCATGCAAAGAATCAATCACACCTCCATTTCCTCAACTATACAGTTATACACACCTTACTTATTCAAACATATACTAAAACATATTTACTCACTTATACAATCCTGGATACAAGTTCACAATGATCCATACAGCCACTCACACATTCACTGGCTCTTATGCACAGTTATTTATATATGTCAACTCTCACATGTACTGTGTTTTACATATGTACTTACTTTGACATGTAGCACTGAGATATCCATTCACTCACCAATACACTCATGCACACAGTCAACCGCCCATACAGCTGTTTCCACATGCACTTTTGAACCCATACATCTAGTCAATCAACTGCTCAAACATCTATGCAGAGAGTCATACACCTCCCAGCCACCCACACACACACTCAGTCTCCCATACAAATGCTTGGGCAACCAATCAATAACCCATACAGTTAATCATATAGCTAATGATCAACACATGCAGCAGTTTACAGAACAACAGACATAATGATGCACAAATTAAGACAGTTTAGTCACTAACCCATGCACTCAGTGAGACACATTTAATCAGTCACTCATACAGTCAGCCATGCCCCTACTAAATCCTTCATCAAGACACTTATACATCCACTCATTCTTCAATATGTAAGACATATTTTAACTTTACAGAATTATACAGTCACTGGATGTAGTCATCAGTGATGTCATTTGAGATGTCATCAGTGATGTCATCAGTGATGTCACTGACCATGTCATGAATGATGTAATATGTGACATGATCAGCAGTGGATTGCGGGTGCGCGATATATAGTTAGTGCAACTAACTATATATGGAATTTCAATGGTTTTGTGTGAGTAAAATAAGGTTTTTTAAATGCTAATTCCTAACTATATATGGTCTATAACCTATGGTTTTTTCAGTGAATTTTCAAGGTTTTGTAAATGCTAATTCCTAACTATATATGCTCTATAACCTATGGTTTTTTCAGTGAATATATATATATATATATATATATATATATATATATATATATATATATATATATATATATATATGTTTCCAAAAGCCTCCGAGCTTTAAAAAACGCACTCCGTGGGGAAGTTGTTCACAGAACTTTATTAGCAATGCAGTGGCGTCACGGGCCCGCAATTTATGTCCCTGACGCGTTTCGGTGCACACCTGCACCTTATTCCTAGGGAAAGGCAAGTTGTAACATCCGGGCTGGACTGTCGCCTCTTCTACCCTTCCAAATGCATGTGTGCTCCAGTACACAGCATGCTGGGAGCGGCAGTCCTCAATTCCTCCCCCTCGATGGGTCCCATGTTCAACTTTAATACTTCGCCATGATTCTCCTTTCATTCACATCTTGGCCCTCCAGTGAGCCCCAGGTCCGTGCTGCCACTGCCACTATATCAAAATTCCTCACGCCGGAAACAGGCTGCCCTTATCTGCAGCCACACAGAAAGCCTCCCGGTGTCAGCAGCGGTGCGTTTTTCCACGGCCGGAGTTGCCGTGTTTGTTCATGTTTCCAAAAGCCTCCGAGCTTTAAAAAACGCACTCCGTGGGGAAGTTGTTCACAGAACTTTATTAGCAATGCAGTGGCGTCACGGGCCCGCAATTTATGTCCCTGACGCGTTTCGGTGCACACCTGCACCTTATTCCTAGGGAAAGGCAAGTTGTAACATCCGGGCTGGACTGTCGCCTCTTCTACCCTTCCAAATGCATGTGTGCTCCAGTACACAGCATGCTGGGAGCGGCAGTCCTCAATTCCTCCCCCTCGATGGGTCCCATGTTCAACTTTAATACTTCGCCATGATTCTCCTTTCATTCACATCTTGGCCCTCCAGTGAGCCCCAGGTCTGTGCTGCCACTGCCACAATATCAAAATTCCTCACGCCGGAAACAGGCTGCCCTTATCTGCAGCCACACAGAAAGCCTCCCGGTGTCAGCAGCGGTGCGTTTTTCCACGGCCGGAGTTGCCGTGTTTGTTCATGTTTCCAAAAGCCTCCGAGCTTTAAAAAACGCACTCCGTGGGGAAGTTGTTCACAGAACTTTATTAGCAATGCAGTGGCGTCACGGGCCCGCAATTTATGTCCCTGACGCGTTTCGGTGCACACCTGCACCTTATTCCTAGGGAAAGGCAAGTTGTAACATCCGGGCTGGACTGTCGCCTCTTCTACCCTTCCAAATGCATGTGTGCTCCAGTACACAGCATGCTGGGAGCGGCAGTCCTCAATTCCTCCCCCTCGATGGGTCCCATGTTCAACTTTAATACTTCGCCATGATTCTCCTTTCATTCACATCTTGGCCCTCCAGTGAGCCCCAGGTCCGTGCTGCCACTGCCACAATATCAAAATTCCTCACGCCGGAAACAGGCTGCCCTTATCTGCAGCCACACAGAAAGCCTCCCGGTGTCAGCAGCGGTGCGTTTTTCCACGGCCGGAGTTGCCGTGTTTGTTCATGTTTCCATGCAAATTTGGAAGGGTAGAAGAGGCGACAGTCCAGCCCGGATGTTACAACTTGCCTTTCCCTAGGAATAAGGTGCAGGTGTGCACCGAAACGCGTCAGGGACATAAATTGCGGGCCCGTGACGCCACTGCATTGCTAATAAAGTTCTGTGAACAACTTCCCCACGGAGTGCGTTTTTTAAAGCTCGGAGGCTTTTGGAAACATATATATATATATATATATATATATATATATATATATATATATATATATATATATATATATATATATATATATGTATATATATATATATATATATATATTCACTGAAAAAACCATAGGTTATAGACCATATATAGTTAGGAATTAGCATTTACAAAACCTTGAAAATTCAATGAAAAAAACATAGGTTATAGACCATATATAGTTAGGAATTAGCATTTACAAAACCTTATTTTACTCACACAAAACCATTGAAATTCGCATATAGAGTTAGTTGTACTAACTATATATCGCGCACCCGCAATCCACTGCTGATCATGTCACATATTACATCATTCATGACATGGTCAGTGACATCACTGATGACATCACTGATGACATCTCAAATGACATCACTGATGACATCACTGATGACATCTCAAATGACATCACTGATGACATCACTGATGACATCACTGGTGACATCTCAAATGACATCACTGATGACATCACTGATGACATCTCAAATGACATCACTGATGACATCACTGATGACATCTCATTTGACATTACTGATCACATCACTGATGACATCATTCATGTGATAATACGATGAACCTCTTCAGACTCTAATATAACCTTAGATACTGTCACTCATCCATGAAGTTACACACACACCTAGTTAGTCATGCAAAGAATCAATCACACCTCCATTTTCTCAAATATACAGTTATACACACCTTACTTATTCAAACAGATACTAACACATATTTACTCTCTTATACAATCCCTGATACAATTTCAGAATGATCCATACAGCCACTCACACATTCACTGGCTCTTATGCACAGTTATTTATATATGTGAACTCTCACATGTACTGTGTTTTACATATGTACTCACTTTGACATGTAGCACTGAGATATCCATTCACTCACCAATACACTCATGCACACAGTCAACCGCCCATACAGCTATTTCCACATGCACTTTTGAACCCATACATCTAGTGAATCAACTGCTCACACATCTATGCACAGAGTCATACACCTCCCAGCCACCCACACACACACTCAGTCTCCCATACAAATACTTGGGCAACCAATCAATAACCCATATAGTTACTCATATAGCTACTGTATTGTTTCGCTCCCGGTCCGCGAACCGGGTAGCTTACCGTTAGCTCAATTTGGTGCCGCGACCCGGTCCGCGAACCGGTAAACGTTCCGTTTGCGCAACTGCCGCGTTAGAAAACAACATCGTGACACGTCGCGTAAGCGCGACGTATGCCGTTCTCGCGTAATGCGTCTTATGACACGCCGCGTTAGCGCACCCGGAAGTGCTCCGGAGCGCGAACCGAGGCGCGAAGCGCAGCTCTCCGGAAGCGATCCGGTGCGCGGCGCGCAGCGCGTAACGTAAGCGTAACAGGTCATGTGACTTGTTATTAAAACTTTTCATTGGTTCATTTCACTTTTGGTTTCCTAATGATGTAAGGCTAGGTCATGTGACCTAAAAATAACACTTTTCATTGGTTTAGAACAATTTTTCTTCCCAAATGATGAAAGCCCCCACCTTTTTTCTCACTCTGACTTTCAACTTTGTGAGAGGAAGACCTATTTTGCTTACTTACAAATGGCTTCATTAGTAGCTGCAGCTGGTGCACCCCCACCACCACCACCACCTCCTAGGAAGAGAGGACCACCTCCTCAGGTTATCCTTCAGCAAGAGGAGGAAGAAGAGGAACAAGAGGAAGAGGAGCAAGGGGAGAGGCAGTTTTTGCCTGAGGAGCCTAGAATTTCCCATGTAAAGGAAGATTTCATCTGGCAATTTTATTCATTTCCCCCGGGGCCAAAAAAAAGTTAATGCCCGCTATGTTACTTGCCTTATCTGCAAAAAAGTTTTGTCCAGAGGGACAGATAAGAAATATAGCTATGGCAATTACACCATGCATCGCCATATGGAGAGGTGGCACCCTAATAATTATAGTGCTGCGCAGGTACGTCACCTGCAGGATAACCCCCCTCCTGTGGCCAGAACATCAAATGTAGAGGCAGTGACGGGACCAGAGGCGAGGGAGACGGTCCCAAATATACAGATGAAGTTTGGGAGTGTGAAACAAGTGTGCGTTTATTGCGGCCAATTGATTTGCTACAGGGAGAGTAGCATAAATGTAATCAACGTTGCTATTGACAATCATGATTGTCCAAAACGCCCCAGAAAATAAATTATCTTTTTTTTTTGTTGCTCCTGTTGAGCCCTTTATAATTAATCATTTTCGTTCCCCCCCCCAAAAAAAATATAAAACCGTTCAAAAAATACAAAAAAGTAAAAAAATGTTCAGAAAAATAATTAAAAAAAATAAAACAACAAAAACAATAAAAAAAAGTTCTTTTCAGAACTACCTCCCCTTTATAAAAAATTGCTAGAATGTTTAGCACTCTGGCAACCTCTATTTCTTTTGTTTCGCTTCGCGGTTCGCGTCCCGGTATGCGAACCGGAAGCGAAACACAAAAAACTATTTATTTAAAAAGAAGAGTAAGCATAAGTGAAGGAAACAGAGAGTAATGTTAAAAGAAAGACAGCTAGAGGGAGTAACAGAGAGATACTGTTTAATAGATCTATTTACCAAAGAAAAGATGTAAGAGGGTATAATTGAGAAAAACAAAATAGATAAGGAAGTTAAAGAAAAAAAGGAGAGTAAAAGAATAATAAACAAGAGTTTCTTAGAGAATGTGAGTGAATGTTCAAAATAAGAAGAAAAACAGTAAAGGATGTGGAATGAGAGGTAGGGATAGAACCGGACTAAAAGAACAATCCTGAGGGAAAGTGTTAAGAAAACAGTGAGCAAAAGTAAATAGGAATAAAACAAGATGTATGATAGTGACTAAGGTTAAAACATGTGGAATAACAGAGAGAAAAAAAAGAAAGCAGAAAAGAAGAAGTGACAGAAAAGGAATGATTGAAACAGCAAAGAAATGTAAATAACATAGGGGCATATTATCAACACAGGCGATAAAATTATCGCTGCTTTTATCGGCAGAAAACTGCCGCTAAAGCCACTTTTGCAGCAGAAAACTGCCGCTAAAGCCGCTTTTGCAGCAGTTTTCTGCCGATAAAAGCAGCGATACTTTCATCGTCTGTGTTGATAATATGCCCCTTAGTGTGTTTGAACTACAGGGAGAAAGCATAATGAACAAGTAGTGAAAGAGTGATGAGTCAGAGATAGTGAGAGTAATAGAGACGGAGTGAGTGAACACGAGTGAGGAACTATGAGAACAGAGGGACTGAGAAAAGGAGTGGAAGGAGTAGAGTAAGTAAGTAATAGAAAAAGGAATGAGGGAAGTAGCAAAGGCAGGAAACTGACGGTTAAAGAAATGAAGCAGTGGAACTAATCGAAGTTAAATGTGATAGAAATGTAACGAAAAGAGTACAAAACACTTACCTTATAATTGTCGTTAACTTAGTCACTTGTTATTTTTATACTTTCAATCTGTGAAAGAAACAACAAAAATTTGAAAAATATTAAAACATGTATTTAAAAATTAGAAAAGACAAGGGAAAAGATTGACAATCATCCAATTTTACAAAGAAATAAAGTTAGAGATAAACATGCAGAAAAAAAGAGAAAGAAACGGTGATAGACAGTCAGAGACAAAAAGAAATTGAATTAGAGTAAATTACTAAGAGAAAAAAAGAAGATACTTTCAGTGACAGAAAAGAAGGATAGAAGAGAAAACTAAATTGAAGTTGTGTAAGCTACTAAAAGAAAGTGAGTAAGGTAAACTATATAAGGAAAGGGTGAATAAGGAAAAGAGAGTGAGGGAGAGAGGAGACAGAGGAAGTGAAGGAAAGAGTGTCAGATACAGACTGAGTGAGGCATCTACACAATGTGATTCATAATGTTAGGAAACACAGGTAATGTAATTGAAAAACGTTCAATTTTTTTTGCTCATTCCACAATCACATCACTTGTGTTTCCTTTGGTTAGGTATCTCATTGTGCAGATGTAGTATAGCATATGAAAGACTACGCAGAAGGTGAGCACTGTATGCAACAACTTTGACACTTACAGAAGCCTCAGCTTCTCCATGCCCCCTACACAGTCCTAAATATATACATTTTAAACTGACGGTATCTTGTTGCAGATGAAGTGAGGCCTATCTTGCAACATGGTGCATCTTTTGCACTGCTGCTGCGTCACAAAAGTGACGCAACGGCGGCGCAAAAGAGGCGCACTGCCATCATAAAACTGCCCCTAACATTTTAAATGATTGTTTCAGGATGCCGATAAGGTGTGGCCTATCCAGAGATTTGTTTGAGGTGAGGCCTACTCAGAGTTACAGATTAAATTTAGGCTTGTTGAAGAGTACAGAGGAGATAATACATGTGCAGGCCTACCAACGAAGTGAGTCATGTCCACTGCACTGTTGAACAAAGGCCAGACCTCCTCTGTCTCCCTGGACAGGCCTAAACCTCAACTGCACAATGTGATTCGTAATGTTAGGAAACACAGGTGATATAATTGAAAAACGTGTAAATATTTTTGCTCATTTAACAATCACATCACCTGTATTTCCTCAGCTTAGGTATCTCATTGTACAGATGTAGTCTAGCATATCCAAGAGTACGCAGAAGGTGAGGACTGTATGCAACAGAGCAATGTACATTACTCACCTCCCTTGACACTTACAGAAGCCTCAGCTTCTCCATGCCTCCTACACAGTTCTAAATGTATATCATAAATACAAAAAGTACAGAATTAATTATACATGTTAAATGGTTTATTTTTGCTGTTCTCAGAATATATCAAATTTCACTAAAAACAGTGACTTGAAGGTATTCATCATATAACAGCGGGGAAAAAAAACACAATCAAAATGATTGTGTTTAAAAAACCCATATAACATAACCAATCAGAAATCAGAACTCCTTAAAAGTAACTTACTTTCCATGACGTCGAAGGATGTCCTATGAACAGCTTACACTCTGTTGTGCTGTTATTATTTTCAGCCCGCCACTTTCTGAAAGAAAAGCTCCATCGTTTTGACAAATATGTTACATACAATAAATGACTTCTCGCTCTCTACCGCACTTCTCCTCAAGGCCAAATCGTGTAAGAGCCATTTATAACTCTTGGAATTCTTCTAAGCAAATCCCGTCATTTTCTTTTTCCGCAACTTTCAGAAAGAAAACGTTCAAGATCACTTTCACAATCCTGTACTAGTAATATTTTACCCTTCTTGCTCACTCATGTTCCACATTTCCCATGACACTGATACTGCTTACTATGAGGCAGACTTACACTACCTCTATGACTACTACAATTATTTAATTCTCTACATCACTTTTAATCACAAAGCAATTTAAAACAGTACATAAAATTATATCAACTCCTAGAATCATTATAGGCCAGTTACCTACCCAAAATTCTTTCTTCTAAAAACAGAAAGTAAGAATATTTTTAAGTCAAAAGGCAACATTGTTTCATAGTCAAATGTGAATCATTTCCGGAACATCAGCTTTTTTTACATTTTCAATAAGCTGTGTAATAAGTGGATGTTATCAAAGGACCATCATGTCATATAATAGCTGCAGTTAGAAATGTTCTTCCTAAAATCAACGACTGTGTAGCCACAACATTTGTAATTAAAGTTGAAAACTTACTTTCATCAGGTTTATATAGTTGGAATTTTTAAATGACATTATAACCAAAAGTTTGTTCAAAAAATGTGGACAGCATTGCAGACTTACATTACCTCTACTCCATGTTTTGATTGGCTGCTTGAATTAGCTTATTAAAAGAAACAGTTTTTCTGAACTCATTCAAAGTGCAGTTATTTTTCCATGACGTCAAGTGTTATGGTAAGAACACCGTTTGCTTTGGGAAATACTCTGTTGTCCTTTAACTAATCCATGCCCACCACTTTCTGTAAGAAAACCTTCTTTTTTTTCAGGAACTACTTAAAACTCAAAAATAACTTTTTACTCTGTACTACACTTATCCTCAAGGCCAAATAGTGTAGGAGTCATTAGAACCTCTTGAAATTCCTCAGAGCAAATCCCGAGATTCTTTCCCTAAAATTTTGGTTGTAAAAACACCAGGTAAGAATTTTTAAGGTCAAAAGGCAATTTTTTTTTTAAGTTAAAACAGAATCATTGCAGAATGACCAGCCGTTTCTAGACTTCAAATAAGCAGTGTAATGTCCTGATGTTGTTGAAGGACCGTCATGATATATAATTGCTGCAGTTACAAAAGTCCTTCCTGATATTGACAACTGCGAAGCCACAACATTTTTAATTAAAGTTGTCAATTTTGTTCCATCAGGCCTACATCGTTGCAACATTAAAATGACATACTGGCCATATGTTCGTATAAATAATGTGGACAACATTGCAGACTTACATTGGCTACACTCCATGTTGTGATCGGCTGCTTTTACTAGCTTATTAAAGGACACTGATTTACTGTCTGGCAAAGTTAAATATATAAATCTTTCTGAGTCTACACTAGTAGTACTTGATACCCTACAGTTCTCGCAGTCATGCTGCCATTGATAAGAAAGGCCAAACAGATGATCTACATCTACACCTTCATCTTGCAATACATCAAGCATATACATTAAAAACTCCTGACAATCTTGCTGAATATTTTGAGAGAATTGCGTTTGACCTGAACATTTCTCTAACAGATTTTGAACTTCAGACACACTTTCTATTTTTGTTCTATCAGTGCTACATTTCTCTAACACAGAATTCAACAAACTGCAAAATCTTTGATCCGAATTGACCACAATCTCTTCTTTTAAAGTTTCTAGAGAAAAGACAACATTAACCACTACATTAGCATAGCAGTTGACACCAGAACTATTTTCAAATTGAAAATCAACAACATCTTCAACAGAATCCATTTTTTTTCTGCTTATAATTTTGGGTTCATCGACTTTTCGTCTTTTTGCTACAACCTCCCTACTATTGGTCACATTTCTTCGTTTCCGGCCTACCACACGTTTCTCAAACAAAGGATATTGAGGCAAATGTGGCGCATACTCTCTTCTTAACCTATTGTATTCCTTAACACAATCTAGATCCGCACAAATGTTTGTGACATCACTCAATCAAGTACAATCCCGATAAAGTTCTGACTCGTGACAATGCCACATAACACAGAACTGCCAATATTCACCAATGCACTGTCTACACTTAAACCTTGCGATTTATGGATTGTCACCGCATATGCCAAGCAAACAGGAAACTGCTTACGGAGAACATATAAGTCTTTTACAAGCAAAAACCTAGCAGAGCAACGACCAATTAGCTGTACTTCCTCAATGCCATCAAATTGAATTTTTAAAAATTCAATTCCATCTCTATTTCTGTATTTCTCAAAATCAACAACATTACCCATTGATCCATTTACCAGACCTCTTTCAACATGTAAATTCCTTCTTAAAATTATACGGCAATTTAAGCACACATTCAGAGTCTTTTCAAAACCAGCAGTTTTAGATATAGTCTTCTCTAATGAATCCAATTTTGATTTCAAATTCTCAGACAAAATAATTGTTGCTCCCATATGTTCTATTCTGTCAATAGCTTCCAGTTTCACAATCTCTTGGTTTTCTAAATTCAACATTTTGTTATTGAAGATGGCACATTCTGCAAGAGTTGGCATCAAACATATTCCAGATTTCTTCTCAGTAATTTTCCGAAAAATATTCTCAGGCACACCGTCTTCTTCTGGATACAAATTTGACAGTAATCGTGCATGTAAAGCTTCTTTCCCATGCTCGATCACTTTTCCGATTCTAACATCTTGTAGAATATTCTTATAATCTTCATCCTTCGCTTGACGCATATTTTCACGCAGTTCAGCATAATTGAAGTTTAACCATATATTAATGTTGCCAATGCTCCCTAGGCACTTCCTGGTATCTTCATGCGTGAGCATTTTGAACACAGGTTGTCCTTTCACTGGTGTCAGCTGCAGAAGATCACCGAAAACAATGATGTGTTTGCCACCAAAAAACACATCATACTCTGTTTTGAGAACTTCTTGCATTCTCAAATGCACAAAGGCAAGCATGACATTGGAAACCATGCTTACTTCGTCAATGATAAGAAGTTTCATTTTCCTCAAGACTCTTGAAACTTCACAACAAGCATCTCCAGATAGCTTGTGGTATTGTAATTTGTTATCAGGCTCCACTGGCAGCATCAGTAGACGATGCAAAGTAATACCTTTAATGTTATGTGTTGCCAGTCTAGTTGGAGCGGTGACAACACAAGACAGCGATGACTCAGTCCTTTTCTGCAAATAACATGAAATTGCTTTAATGAGGAAACTTTTTCCAGTTCCCACTTCTCCACTCATGTACAGTCGGACAGGCTTCAACGACGTACATGAGCACTCTTTCTTCTCATGACTTAATCCATGATCAATTTGGTTGGTAACTTCGTCATATATTTTCCTCTGCTCAACGTTGAGTTGTCTTTCCAAGTCTTCTAAGTTAACCGCATCCTCCTGAGCATGTGCCATGGCTCTTTCCACTTCAATCATGGCAGTGGCAGCTTCATTTTCGATAACTGGTCCTCCTAGTGGATCCTGACTCAATGAAACAGAACTCTGACTGTCCTGAGAACTGTCTCTAGCAATCTCGGCTGCAATCGTTGCTTCCTGCTCGATTTCCGCATTCAACATTTCTAGATATTTGGGAAAAACAGGACATTCTATGGTCTCCTTGGCGGCATTGAAAGAATCTTCGTAACAGAGGAAATCTCCAAGCAGTTCCTCTTCTGCACGCCAAGGCTTGAAAAGTTGCAAAAGTGCTAAATAGAAAAACTCTTTTCTTTCAGGAGATTCGCCACTCAATTTTCGATGGTTTACCAAGTGGCATTTTCTTTGCTTGACCAGACATCCCTCACTTCCAATTACAGCATACACTCCTTTATCAATATCTTCTTTGATGTTCCTCTTGAATATGTAATTTTGTAGAACCTCATACAGACAAACATTCTCGAGGTGACTGCTTCTATTTGGATAATATGTATCCAACATGTTGGTCTTCAAAATATCGGTACTGTTTGGCTCCTTTTCCGCCAAATACTCAATTTCCCGCACAGGTTTCAGAACTCGATTACGCGTTGCAGCAAGACCAAGACTCGCCCAAATGATACTCCTAGATTTGGCATAGAGACTTGCTGAAGACAACCGGTCAGAACATTCGTAAGCTCCGATTTCTCGATGCGACAACATCTTCAGACTGAAACTGTACAACTTCTTACTGAGGCTCTTTTCATGGGAAATGTCCTCCCACATATCCTTCAATTCTGTCTTTTCTTTTTTGGTGATGTAAGATGTCACATACCGAGCCACAGCCATACAGTTATCAGCCACAAACTGTATATCCATGTTAGCATTCCACATGGACAAAATCACTGGGTTGTAGTCGTTGATGTACTTGGACTCTTCGTTCCTTTTCAAATTGTATGTATTTTTGGGTGATTTCCTCATCACATTATGTCGCAGCGAAGACATCAAACTGTTCACTCTTCCTTTGAAAATCACCGGTCGTGGAAAGGCGAAACAACATATTGTGTAGAACTTGTCCTTGTTTCTGAATTTACGACGACAGTACTTTCCACAACGATGGCTTTGGAAGCGTAAAACTTGTTCTCTTAGGCTTTTGTCTTCCTTTGTCTTTGGAACAGCACATGTAGAATACTGTTCTATGAAACTCATCACTAAGTCATCCGGATCTGTTCCAAATTTGGGTGCATCTTTGATCCATAGCAGCATATGTATATGAGGAGCACCTCTTGCTTGGTACTCCTTTCTCCAGAAGAAATCCAACACCTCTCCAAGAGGTGGATTTTTCTTGTTCATGATGAAAGACATCATAGCTTCAAATCTATGATTGAAGTACCTGCATACATTCACTGGATCCAAAGAGCACAGTTCTCCGGGTGTCTTGAATTCGATATTTTCAATGTTTCCATTTGCCTCTCGTAGAAATTCAAGTAAGTCTTCCCAGCCATACTCGGCACAGCTGAGAGTGAGGAACCATGTGGGAGTTCCTAAGTTCCTCAGCATACATTTTAAATCACCATGACGACGGTACCAGTACTCATTAGTACCACGCTGACACGCCATGAGATTAATCAGGTGAGAATCCAAAATACTGTCTTGCACATTGACTTTATCCATAAAGTCCCTTGCCGAGATATTTTGCATCTGTACACCACTTTTCAAGATGTGGTTCACTGCATATGACAGTCCAGACAGATCGCTTTCAAACAGTAGATGAAACAAATAGGGAATGCATTGACGAAACCTAGGATCTTCTGCATACAATCGTAAAGTCCGGTATTCAGAAGCAGGAATTTGATCAGGTCGCTCATCATATCTTCCTCCTTGACCTGTTGGAAATAGTTGTGGGAAACACCGAGCTTCCAAACTTTCCTCCCAAACACTAATGGGACTCCCTTTGGCTTGTTTCATTTGAAACAACTCAATAGCATTCCCCATGACTTCCTTGGAATGCAAAGGATGAACACTATAATGTTCATATATTTCTTCATTTTTAGAGGCTTCTACTTTTTCAATTTGACCAGCACACAAATCGCTATCCTCTTCTTCACTTACTTCCTCTTCTGCAACATATACATTCTTGTAGTACTTATTGTTTTTCTTCAAATACAATGTTGCCTTTTTGACTTTCCTAACATCCACTAAATCTTGCCAGATTGTCTTACTCTTTGTCGGAACGCCATTAACTAAGATAACCAGAGGTTCCTCTTCCACTTTCTCTACTCCAATTGTATTAATGTTTTTCTTCAAATCTAGAGGCAAATAAACAACTCTTCCCTTTAATCCTCTCTGTAAATCTGATGGAGGCAATTTCCCAGTCTTTGGCTCCATTCGTACAATAGCCTGAAAGGGATGGACACTTTGAATCAAAATAGATTCATAAGTATTTAAATCCTTCAATTCAGAAGGAATGTCAACCAATTCCAGATTATTATGAACCGCTCTAGCAGGCATCTGGTTTTGATTTAATTTGTTACAACAATAAGTACACACACGTTGATCCGATCCCAAATCAAAACAATTTTCTACCATCAAGTATGTTGCGAAATCCTTCCATTCACTATTATTTTCCCTTTCACTTTTTGCATATAAATCCACTAACTTAGTCTGATTCTTATAATAAGTGCGTCGACAACACACACAAGTGAAATTAGGCCTCTCACTTGATTTCACCTGAAACGTGGCAATTTCCTTCTGAAAATTATCTGTACTGGAAACCTGTACACTCTCTTCCACATTACCTTCTTCTTCTGGGTTAATTTCAACATTCTCCTCTTTACTTGCAAAGTAACAAAACTCAATTTCTGCACAAATATTCTTCACATCTACTTCTGAACCATGCAAAAGAGCAGTGCATAATTGTTTAAGCATAATTGCTGGACTCTTAGCATAATACAACATTCTAACTAATTTCCTCACTTTATTATGATGCCCCGCTAGCATCCTGAAATGATGAAAAACACTCTGGCATACTCTCCTGGAAAGACAAGCCAATGAATGACCATGCAAACCTGTCACTTCTCTCACTCTGCAAGGATCTAATTCTTGCAACAACTTCATTTTCTGTTTCAAACTTTTCCTATTAAATGTCCGTACAAAATCACAAAGCAAATTGATGGAATCCTGTCGCACACTGCAAATACTACTACACTTCCAGGTATACACTGGTCCCTTAGGACGTTTTCCTAAAACCTCATTACCTAACATCTCTTCTGCCTCTGTTTTCACAAGTTTTTCTTTTTCAACCGGACAACCATCTTTCACCTTATAAGCTCGACCACTGGTGTCAACTGCATGCACCAAATCATTATCCTGGAAATAACTCTCCTCATTAAAAAATGCCTCACAACTTGAACTATGCATCCATTCTCCTGAAAAAACTTCACAAAAATTACTACGATTAACTGTTCTCTTCCATCTACTATTTGATTTGAAATCATAAATTGCCTTGTTTAGTTTCCTAATTCTATTGATTATCAAAATAAATAACTTTCGCTTAATTTCGAATGCCTGATCAATAATTTTCTCAATATTTTTCTTTCTTTTATAAAAAGCCACTTTCTGTTGACCTTTCTTAATATTTTTTAACAAATTGCCAATTATCCTGTTGCGGAACATTCGTCTACGAATGTCCCTAAACTGATTTTTCCTTCTACTACCATGCACAGAGTTATCTCCTGCTCTAGCAGTAACATTTTTGATTGGCCTTTCCTTTCCGTTTAAATTGGCTCTCTTTTTCTGGACTAAAACATGTTCTATAGTGATATTTTTTTTCTGCAAATGTTTCTTAGGAATGATTTCGTTGTCTTACCCGGAGCTTTCTTGGTGACTTGACGAGTTTTTATTGTAGAGGACTGCTGCAAGCATGTAGTAAGCTTCTGTCTTTGACGTTTTGTAGCCTTTCGTCTTCTTTCCTTCGATGGCATACTGTAGTTTTGAAATGATCTGCAGTTGAATCTGTGGTAAAATATTATAAAAAATGTTATTAACCACTATTACCAAACAGTCAATCAATAACAGTCGTCAAAAAATTAACATACTAGTTGTCAATTCTACATACAATAATTTTTAGTGCATTTGCAAATTTAAAACTCACAAATAGTAGCAAAGAAATTGAATGCTTCTACATTTGACCTGTGCTCTTTTATATGTGAATCTGAACTAATTTTATTAGCATATTTCACTATTTTATTAAAGACACTTCACACAAGCTGTTTTTGAAGTTGTATTTAATTTTAAATGAAACGGTTTACATGGTTACTTTTCATTTCGAGTATCTTAAATTTATTTCTAAAAGTCTTTATAGGTTAATAGACTCGAGCAGGTCAGCTGCCCACCCTATGTCATACAATTCTGACAAATCAGCATCCTCATCATATTCTTCATCATCCACAGGATATAAATCATCCAAGGGATCAACTTCCACTGACGTTTCAATAACAAGTTCAATGATAAGATCGAGATCAACAGATTGCTCATTATCACTCATGCTTGATGTTGTCGTTATCTTTAAAGAAAGAGAACAACAATGAGATGTTGCAGAGTAAGAGACAAATCTCAGAGACTATAATAGTACAATTGTTTAACAAGAGTAACATTTTGCAGATATTATTTAACCATTTCCAGCGATGCTGAGGAGGTGAGGCCTATGTCCAAGTTTTCAGTGAACAGGACTCATCTCTTCTTAACCTTGGATAAGCCTCACCAACTCTGTGACCCCTGCTCATACTTAAATGTAAAGGGGCAGATTTATGTTAACTGGCGCATCCCCAGGGATGCACCAGTTAACGTGCGCCACTGCTCTGCCACCCATGATGTGCCGCATTTACAATGCGGAGCACCATTGAGCAAAAACAGCACAGATGCGTCACGCATCTGTGCCACAAAAGCGGCGCATTGCAGGAATCATGTCGTAAGCGCGACATATCTACTGCAATGCACAGGGGCAAGCCACACATTGCATGGTGCATCACTCCTTATGCCTGTTTCAAACAGGCGTAAGGATTTGATTCAGCAATGCCATAAAGCTGACTCAGTGAAATCTTCTTAATTTTACTGTGTTAGTTTTACAGGACTTTCATGCAAATGACTGCCCACCTTGCAACAAAACGCCCACATGAAACCTGACGCAGGTTTCATGTGGCACAGGACTTTACAGCGTGACACATCTGCCTAGATGCATCAAGTTGAAAATATGTCGCAACATAGCGCATCTTTTGCGCCGCCGCTGCGTCACAAAAGTGACGCACAGCGGCGCAAAAGAGGCGCACGGTCATCATAAATCTGCTCCTAACATTTTAAATGATTGATTCAGGATGACGATAAGGTGTGGCCTATCCAGAGGTTTGTTTGAGGTGAGGCCTACTCAGGGTTGCAGATGAAATTTAGGCTTGTTGAAGAGTACAGAGGAGATAATACATGTGCAGGCCTACCAATGAAGTGAGTCATGTTCACTGCACTCTTGAACAAAGGCCAGACCTCTCTGTCTCCCTGGACAGGCCTAAACCTCATCTGCACAATGTGATTCGTAATGTTAGGAAACACAGGTGATGTCATTGAAAAACGTGCAATTTTTTTTGCTCATTTCACAATCACATCACCTGTGTTTCCTTTGCTTAAGTATCTCATTATGCAGATGTAGTCTAGCATATGAAAGAGTACGTAGAAGGTGAGCACTGTATGCAACAATTTTGACACTTACAGAAACCTCAGCTTCTCCATGCCCCCTACACAGTCCTAAATGTATACAGTTTAAACTGACGGTATCTTGTTGCAGATGAAGTGAGGCCTATCTTGCAACATGGTGCATCTTTTGCACCACTGCTGCATCACAAAAGTGACGCAACAGCGGCGCAAAAGAGATGCACGGCCATCATAAATCTGCCCCTAACATTTTAAATGATTGATTCAGGATGCCAATAAGGTGTGGCCTATCCAGAGGTTTGTTTGAGGTGAGGCCTACTCAGGTTTACAGATGAAATTTAGGCTTGTTAAACAGTACAGAGGAGATAGTACATGTGCAGGCCTACCAATGAAGTGAGTCATGTCCACTGCACTCTTGAACAAAGGCCAGACCTCCTCTGTGTCCCTGGACAGGCCTAAACCTCATCTGCACAATGTGATTCGTAATGTTAGGAAACACAGGTGATGTAATTGAAAAATGTGCAATTTCTTTTGCTCATTTCACAATCACATCACTTGTGTTTCCTTTGCTTAGGTATCTCATTGTGCAGATGTAGTCTAGCATATCAAACAGTACGCAGAAGGTAAGCACTGTATGCAACAATTTTGACACTTACAGAAGATTCAGCTTCTCCATGCCCCCTACACAGTCCTAAATGTTTACAGTTTAAACTGACGGTATCTTGTTGCAGATGAAGTGAGGCCTATGTCGCAACATAGCGCATCTTTTGCGCCGCCGCTGCGTCACAAAAGTGATGCAACAGCGGCGCAAAAGAGGCGCACGGCCATCATAAATCTGCCCCTAACATTTTAAATGATTGATTCAAGATGACGATAAGGTGTGGCCTATCCAGAGGTTTGTTTGAGGTGAGGCCTACTCAGGGTTGCAGATGAAATTTAGGCTTATTGAAGAGTACAGAGGAGATAATACATGTGCAGGCCTACCAATGTAGTGAGTCATGTCCACTGCACTCTTGAACAAAGGCCAGACCTCCTCTATCTCCCTGGACAGGCCTAAACCTCATCTGCACAATGTGATTTGTAATGTTAGGAAACACAGGTGATGTAATTGAAAAACGTGCAAATATTTATGCTCAATTCACAATCACATCACCTGTGTTTCCTCAGCTTAGTTATCTCATTGTGCAGATGTAGTCTAGCATATCCAAGAGTACGCAGAAGATGAGGACTGTATGCAACAGAGCAATGTACATTACTCACCTCCCTTGACACTTACAGAAGAAACCTTAATGACTTCAAGAAACGTGTTTTTAAACCGGTAAACAAGGAAAATTATTCTCACATATTCATGGTGGAAAGTGAAATATTTATTTAAAGAAGCAGACACCAATATGACCTTCTCCTAGATGTGAAAAGCGTTTTTTTTTTAAAACGATTTTCTGGTCATAATTTGAAAACACAACACAGGTCCTATGTAGAAGCACACCCTGTCAGTACTTAAATTAGCCAAGCACACATGGGGGCGTATTTACAAGGACCTTGCACCACGGGGAAATGACTTAAATTAAAATGGGAAAAATAACATCAAAGGGACTCAAAGGCCTTGTAAATATGCCCCAAGCAGCCTATGAAACTCTAGCAGTACATATCAAGAAACCTAAATGACTTCAAAAAACGTTTTTAAACACATCAATTAAAGCAATTATTTACCTACATTCATGGGGAAGTGACTTAAAATGCCCTAACACACATGAAAGCGTATTTTTAAGGCCCTTGCGCCATTTTTGCGTCACTTTTAACATGGCTATGTAACTCAAAGAAACAAAATCTAAATTTGCCAAGCACACATGGGGGCGTATTTACAAGAACCTTGCACCACGGGGAAATGACCTAAATTAAAATGGGGAAAATAACATCAAAGTGACTCAAAGGCCTTGTAAATATGCCCCAAGCAACCTATGAAACTCTAGCAGTACATATCAAGAAACCTAATTGATTTCAAAAAACGTTTTTAAACACATCAATTAAAGCTTTTATTTACCCACATTCATGGGGAAGTGACTTAAAATGCCCTAACACACATGAAAGCGTATTTTTAAGGCCCTTGCACCATTTTTGTGTCACTTTTAACATGGCTATGTAACTCAAAGAAACAAAATCTATTTGTAAAACACTTGACACAAAGCAACATTTTAAATACACAACTTTCTTCATAATTTTCTCCAAAAAGCATACTATTCTCTATCTAAATTAAATGAATCTTTTCTCACCTTAGCAAATACTTTTTGAGTTTCAAAACAGTCTCAGACACACACCAATTTTTCTTTAGCAGAGCAAAAGGTATGCACTCCAGAGGCTGCAACCAACAATGGCACAGAAATGCTGTAATTCATCACACATATCTCTCATGTCACCCAATCAAAACTCTTCCCTCACTTTTTTCAAATCAACACCCTTCCCCCCTTTGCCCTTTCTGCCTTTTTTCCATAGCAACCACCTCCTGAAAGACCTCTGATGTTTACAAGTTCACACAACAATGTTTCAATTGAACTCTGAACTCTCAGTACACCTGCGTATCCAGTGCAATCTTTCATAAAATGATTTTTTCTTGACCATTCAAATTACATCTTTCAAAGAACTCATCCATGCACCCTAACTTTCTGTTTTCAGCAATCAAAATCCACCAATCACTGCTACTGAATCATTAGCACACAAACTCCACATTTTTTTTCATGACAAACTCCTACTGTTTCAACTGCCATTTCATACCCACACTTCATCTGACTGCAGCAGAACCTCCTCTCACCATGTTTTCTGTCTGGATTGTTGGACATAGTTACATCCACTGGGCTCAAAGGTATGCTGATAACAGAAATTTACACAACCTCAATTTACAAAATGTGGAAATCAAGTGGATTGGCCACAGAGGATTAAGATGTCACCAATTGATACCATTGGTGAAAACCTTTTTGCATTTGCCAAAACCTGACCTCTTAATTGTGCACTGTGGAGGAAATGACTTGGGCACTTTGACTGGGGTAGGTCTGGAAATGCTTTTAAAGGACACCTTTGACCAATTGATGGCACTTTTTCCTCAAACTGCCTTGGTATATTCAAATATATGCGAAAGACAGAAATGGAGGTGGTCGAACCAATTTTGTCCACAAATTGAGAAAGCGAGGAAGCATGTAAATAAGTCTGTTTCAGCTTACATGAGAGACCATGGAATGGGCTCCATGTACAACAATAACTTGCGTTACTACATGCAAGATATCTACAGAGGAGATGGAGTTCACTTCTCAGATGAGGGGAACAGAATTTTCATCCTGAATTTAAAACTATGTATTGGTACCTACTTATAAGTACCTAAATCTACCACAGACCCAAAAGCTCTTCTCAGAGCTACCCTAACTATGATCACTATAAACAAATTTTAAATGTAACTTTTTTTTTACTAATTTTCACAATTTACGCTTTCCGGAGCGCTACCCGGTACGCGCACCGGACGCTAACCGCGCGAAAATTTGAAAAAAAATGGGTTTTTTTGCACATATGGGCCTCCTCAGCCACCCTCAGAAAACCTAGGGGGTCAGGATACGGATATATGACGTTACCACGCGTTCTTTTACCACGCAGACCATTACCACGCTTTTTTTACAACGCAGGACCCTTTACCATGAATACCTTTACAACGCAATACACTACAACGCAGGTACTATTACAACGCATACCATTACAACGTAAGTATAGGTAAGTAAATAATATGGTAAAATAATGTAATTATTAATAATATTTTTTTAATTAATAAATTATTATTTTAATATTTAATATTTTAATTATTTATATTATTATTTATTTATTAATTTTTAAATATATATGTTAAAAATACCTCTGTACCCCAAAACCCAAACCCAGCCCTGAAACCTAAAAATACCCCTGAACCCCAAAACCCAAACCCAGCCCTGAAACCTAAAAATACCCCTGTACCCCAAAACCCAAACCCAACCGTGAAACTTAAAAATACCCCTGTATCCCAAAACCCAAACCCAGCCCTGAACCCTAAAAATACCCCTGTACCCCAAAAACTGAAAACTGACCCTGAACCCTAAAAATACCCCTTTACCCAAAAACTGAAAACTGACCCTGAACCCTAAAAATACCCCTTTACCCAAAAACTGAAAACTGACCCTGAACCCTAAAAATACCCCTGTACCCCAAAAACTGAAAACTGACCCTGAACCCTAAAAATACCCCTTTACCCAAAAACTGAAAACTGACCCTGAACCCTAAAAATACCCCTTTACCCAAAACTGAAAACTGACCCTGAACCCTAAAAATACCCCTTTACCCAAAAACTGAAAACTGACCCTGAACCCTAAAAATACCCATTTACCCAAAACCCAAACCTAAAATATTTTAAATAAAATAATATACTTACCAATACTTACGTTGTAATGGTATGCGTTGTAAAGGTATCTGCGTTGTAAATACCTGCGTTGTAATGGTATGCGTGGTAAAGGGTCCTGCGTTGTAAAAGTTGCGTGGTAAAGGTAGGTCGTGGTAAAAGTTGCGTGGTAAAGGTTGTATACCCAGGATACGTCTACCGTGCCCCCTTCTACCCATTCTGAACATTATTTGCCCTCCATCTTGTATCTCAATTCTACCGAAACACAAAATGGAGGACTCCCGTAACGCTGCCGGTTCGCGTACCGGGGCGCGCACCGGGAAGCGCTCGCTTAAAAAAGGTGGGAAAGTAATTTACAGAAAAACCACTGGAGACACTTTCACCAAATATAGATTAGCTCATACTACATACCAATCCCTACCATTTTCACAAATTTGGTTGGAATTCCATTTAGCCATTTAGCCTGTAGACCTCTCTAAATACCCTGAGGTAAATTACTTCACAAAACACATCTGAAGTGTTGGAATTGACAACCAATGAAAATGTTACTTTCATTTTCTACTTTTTTTACCTGACATTTGATTGGTTATGTACCTGAATATATATAAAGAAAGAGAGAGAAACACAGCCATTTTGACTACTACTTCCTGAAGTACATTGCAAGAGCATTTTCACTGACAACTTAAACTTGTTTTTAAAAGGTAAGATGTTATTTTGAAAACTGAAGTATATTGTGCACTTTAAGTTAATATGGAAAACTTTTTCTGATAGTTATATACTATCCCTCTGTAATAGTTATAGATTTAGATAGACTTCTCTGTTATAGTTACGGATGGATATAGGCTTGTCTTGTATAATTATGAATTTACTTAGGCTTCATCACATACACTTTTTTATATTTCTACTTCCAGTCTGATACCATACACTGCCCAAAGTTAAATTCACTGTTAAAAACTACCTATCTAAAATTAATCCCAACAGTGCCCTATCTCTACTGATATATATATATTTTTATGCAAATTTCAGGCAAAATGGAAGGAGAACAAAAAGTGTCATTTGAAATTGTCCTTGCAGAGACCAATCAAGAAAACATTGAACCAAATGACATTGAATTCATGGATGAATCACGGGACCATGAACTACTACAATGTGTACAATCTGTAGATCTCCTCCTTCAAAATGAGGACATTTCAGACACTCAAATGTTGCAAGTTATGTTCAATCAAAATAATGACATTTCGGACACTGAAAATGACGACATTTCGGACAGTCAAATGTTAGACGTTCTATTAAATTTTGAAAAACAATCACAAAAATAAATTTATATTTAATAATCATAAATATTGCTACTTAAATAAAAAAAACGGAAAAAAACAACAAAACGAACAATTAATAAACATACAATATTTGAAAAGTCTATCATTCTTTTTTCCTCATAGTACGCTCCCCGGACCGCTTCCCGGTGCGCGTACCGGGCGCTCCCCACGCAAAAAAAACGCTTTTTTTTTTTTTTTTTGTTGCCCCGCGGGGCCCTTTTAAAGCCTCTACATCAAACCTAGGGGGTCAGGGAGGATCTACTATGCCCCCTTATGGTCATTTCCCCCTTTGTTTTGGTCTCCTCTTGTCTATCGATCCTACCGAGAGACAAGATGGCGGCCGCTCTGGACTGTTTAGAATGTTGACAGACACCGGAGAGCCAATCAGCTTCGCTTCGCGAAGTTCCGTTACGCGTCAGGTACGCGAACTGGAGCGCTAACCGGAGTGCTGTTACAGATATATATATATTTTTGAACGTTAATTTATCAAAATCCACTGAAGCACATATATTGAGACCTAGCAAAGGCACATTGGGCAAACAATATCTACAATTTTGCCAAGTTTCGTGGAAATCCATTCAGCCGCTAAAAGTGAGTCCAACCGCCCTATGGAAAATTGCATGGGAAAAACATGTTTTGGGACCCCCTTTTTTCTCGGCCCCCCCTTGACGAAACCCCCCCAAATTTTTGGGGGCTGCTCAGAAACAAAATGTACAATTTTCCTGAAAATTTCAGCCAATTCCGTCCACAAACGCCAAAGTTATTAGACATATAATTTTCAAAAATCCCATAGAGAAAAAATCCTAACTATATATACCTACTGGCGACCGCCAGTAGGTAATATATATATATATATATATATATATATATATATATATATATATATATATATATATATATATATATATATATATATACATACATACATATATGTGTGTGTGTGTGTGTTTGTGTCTGTGTATGTGCCCATACATGTACATGTTTGTGTATAAAAACACGTATATTTATTTATGGAGCATATATATGGATATGGTAAGGTGCTACTATTGCATAAAATACAGTGGCATAAAAGCTGATATTTCACAGGAAACTGTGAATAATGGAAAATATTTCGAGGTTTCTATGAAATAAATGTTTTATTATCATAATGGCAGCTCCAAACCAGTATGCAGAGCTTTACCACCTTTACCATACCATTGTCTGGAATTATGCAGGAAGTTTATGTAAATTATCTGGCAAAAAACAAACAAATGATGTAGTACATTCTGTACAAGTATTATATTCACCCGTTAGAGCTAGAAATACCATATTTGTAAAATCTGTAAATGTTCAACTTTTGTGGCAATTTATGTGCCAAATGCATTAACACCCTATCTCTGTTGTAAATGCTGCAGCCACTGAATTGCATAAATCCACTGGCCCTCACCATTATTCACTGAAATGTAAGTGAAATTGTATTTATGCAGTACTTACTACACCTGACGAGGCCTTGAAGCTCTATATGGCGAGTAGCACGCTACCCGTGAGCCCAAAGTTAGTAGACAGTCCATCGGTTATCATAGTTAGTCTTGCATGCTAAGGAAACCCATCTTTAATATCAACGGGATTATTCCATGTATAGCATATGTATCGATGAGATATCTATTCAAAGGAATATTTTTATTGTCTTTTAAATCAATTATCATGTCAATGAATTGTTTCATGACACTATTTTATCAAATGTATTCAAATGTATTTTCTATATTGTTGTCAGTGCTTTATCATTATTAATTAGTATAGTTTTACTTTCTAATTTTGCCAGTCCTTGTGTGTTGCCTGGGTGTTATATATTTTCAAAAAAAAGGAAACCCTTTCATGCATTTGCTCCAGTTTCTTTATGGTAATTAGTGATTTAGGTGTGATCATTAGAGGGGATTTGTGAGAAGCAACTGGTTATGGTTTCAAAAAGGAGCTTAAGACAGAAAGGCATGAGATGGAAAGTAATATATATACTGAAGGGGTTTGCAGAAGGGAAGTATGGACATATTCAAAATAAACAAGAGAGAAAAAGCAAGCAAAAGTTTCATTCAAGGCCCGATTTCTCATGCAGACTCTAAAGGAATATAGCAGGTGGATATATTTTGTGCATGCAATCTGTGGATGTAAACCTGTTGATAGAAAGAGTTATAAAGGTTGCTCTAAACACTTTTCTAGAGGCAAAGAGGTGGCACAGATACTTACCGCACTGTGAAAAGGAAGCTCCATATTTTTTTAGACTCACTTTACAGGTGACTGCCAAGCAGAGTGACATTTGGGTACTTCCTGTTACCCGTAATTACAATGGAGCAGCACCACCATCACCTCACTGTATGCATTGCAAGCAGTACTTTCAAACTGAGAGAGACACCTATTGTATACCTACTATAGCAGTATATTCATCACTATACAGTATTGCTATACTTTATGCAAATCATTTTACACCATAAATAAACTGTGATGTATTCCTATAGGTTCTGTATCGATCCCCCTATTCCTGACCCTATTCTGGTTAACAAACTAACAAGTTAACTAGCAGCCATCCCATGAGGCAGAAAACCCCCATGATGCAGGAACCGTTATCTGATAAAGCCACACTACGGCACAGGAGCGTGTTATCTGATTAGGTCATAACGCTTGCCATCTAATTAGACAAGCGATATTCCTCCAGCCCCTGATAAGGCATACGGAGTTCTCAAAACAAATCAAACCTATGACACCTTGGGAAAAACCCTGCGGCCATTGTTTTGATTTACCGAGAACTTCAGCAAAAGAATGTGCTAACGACCTGGTCGTATGACATCCTTATTGACGTATCTATGTCCATCCTTACGTCAATCTCGGCACCTTAAAGGTATAAATATTACCGATATTGCCCTATGCAAACACACGCGGTGGTGACGAGGACGGAGCAGCCAGACTTGCCGAAGCCCAGAGCAGAGCAGACCCCGCTGGCGCAGCCCCGCCTTCCTGACGCGCTGAGAACGAGAAGCCGTTTTTCTCCTGCCGAGAAATCCAGCTCCGGCGCTTCCGGGTAGCCCTCGCAGGCAGCCTGGAATATCGAGACCAGAGACGAGAGATACCATCCCTCATCCATCCTAGATTCCAGGTACAGAACTGAATAACCCCTCGCAGAGAATTCTTTAGTCAGTCACTTGGCAAAACAAACTTAACTTAAACTGTAACTTTCTATTCCCGCCCACGCATTAGACTTAGGTCAGGTACACGGGGTAGGCGTAGTTAGAAACACCAGTTGAGTACGATTAGTCAAATGTATATGTGTATGTAATATATCTTATTCATTTTAAACCTTCATATGGCCTAGAAACCATATCAATGTTTTTACAGTATTATTTTATACTTCTGCTTTTAATGTATGCACTTTACTTAACCATAAGTATTGCAATAATATCGATCCATTTCTCTTGTACGAGAAAAGAGACTGATCAATAAATAACATCTTTTATTGAACACGCCCGTCTCTTCCTTTTCTCTACAATCTGATGAGACTAAGAATGCACGTACTGACTGAGTAAAATAAATTGCCTTTTGTTTTCACACGACTCTCGAGATACACTCTTGATTAGGGGAGAGCAAAGTTGTCATGTTCTATGGTTGTCAGAAACTAAATCCCTTCTTGTCTATCCAGGGAGGTTCAACTCCTCCTTGCCTACTCGAGAAAGTTTCTAGTGAACTCTGAGCTAGCTGGCAAACCCAAAACTTTAAGTCTAATATCGACAGTAGTAGACCTAGTTAACGTCTGGTCTAGGCCTATACTATTGAAGGTATTATTCCAATGCGCAGAGCCTATTGGGATAATAGGAACTACACTACATGGCGCCCAACGCGTTTGGAAGGGCGATAAAATTAACGTAAGACATTTAGCGTAACTCAGTCGTGCTTTCTCACTCAGACCCCTTTTCCCATAATACTCCAAAGACGTCTGGAGTGGGTGAAAGGTAATATCCGCCAAACCTCGCAGGAGGAAACTCCTATGTATGGTACTTGGTCTAGTCAACGTTGAAGGATAAACCGTTCCAAAATATTGTGCATCTAATCTTTGTTTCCATAAGAAACCTGATCTGCAAACAAACAAAGTAACCATCCTGTCGGTAAAATGGTAGACAGTGATGATGAAAGAGAGGCAGTTAGATTAGCAACTGAACTCGCAGCAGATGATACTGCACTGCAAGAAGCAGACCAGGATATAATACTCATCCCGGTCATCAAAAGGAAATCTATAACCTTAAAACTTATAGAAAATGGACTGACACCTAGAGGTGGTACAGTCATATTCGTAATTGAGGCACACGAATATCGGCAGACAGAGGTATACTATTCATGGATACATTTTCCAGCAGCAAATGCTGTAACAAAGTACTTCCACTATTACAAAGTAGAGGAACCTCCTGGAGAGTACACTCCTTTCGAGGAGGTGGAAGTACCACTTAAATTTCAAGAGCACCTGCTCTTATTTAATGGCGCCCTAAAACACAATAATCACATCACCAGGCTCGGTCCTTTAGGTAGACCAGGAGCAACGTGGCCGGTCCTAGCCGGATACACACCACATCTAGACATCAATGGGATGTCTGCAGCAGAGCTGTTAACACAGTTGAAACAATTAATAAAATTACATAGACAATTAGTCCAATATGTGATGCGGACTTCAACAATTCAACCAGCAATTAAAATTCCACAGCTGACCCCTCACCAGGGGAACACAAATAAAATTACACCACAGAACATACAATCCTGCCTAGGTAAAGTACCAGCTAAACGGGAACAAATACCATTCTGGTTAGCACAAAAAATCACCCAAATAGAGGCGGTGTTTCCAGACACCACCCCGTTAGAAAAACACAGGATTCTGACTATCTGTCTTCCAATGGGAATCGCACCACACATTGAGGACTGTGACACTTGGGGTACAGTCTTTGCTTCCATCTACACAAAAACGCACGGTGTTCCATCCATTTCGGTAATACCAGATGTGCTAAAACAAATTCAAGACGAATATGGTCCAGAGCCCGCTTTAACTCTTGGTACGAAATTACTAAAAGACTTCAAGCAGGTCTCGGCTATATTATTAGCCAACATAAAGGGAGAAGCAGCAAACGTGGCGATCCGCCAGAGGTTAAAGGAGACAGATATAGCAGACCAACCAGCTGAAATAGCCAGAATCATAGAAAAATCCTATGAGGAACTAGGTAGAGATAGTTTAGGTGGAATACCAGTAAAACCACAACTGATTGAAAGTCCTGAAAAAATATTTTTTTATAATAATTCAACATCACAAAAAAAGAGCTGGGATGGAAACAAACAATCCAATCCTAAAGAAAAGAAATTCCAGTCCAGAGGAAGGTCTCCTCGGCGGAGAGAAAAATCTCCGAACCAAAGACACAGGTCACCCCAAAGTGACCCCTCTGGGAAAAGATATAACCTTAGAAATAGGGATAATATAAAGAAGCCTGATAGATATCAAGACATTGATACACGTCCCTCTCAATCTTTTCAGACTTCCTCGCAGAAATCGGAAAGAAGAGGACGATCAGAACAAAGAGAAGAGCACACCAAGTCCAAAGACAAGGAACCTGCTCAGCTAAAAAAGAAATTACAATTTCCAAAAAAGAAGGTAGCTAGTATCAAGGTAGTTAACAATGCCGAGAATACTGAGGACACAACTGAAAAACGGAGAATGGGCTCAGACAATGCTAGACAGCGCAGCAGAAGTGAGCATAGCTCGCAAAGTCCTTATGAATCATCTGGAGACAGTGGACACGAATGAATATCTTCAAGTGGAAACTGCAGACACCAGAGTTAGCAAACCTCACAAAATATATGAAATAACTTTACGTATAGAGGGGGATAAGACTAGAAAAATAAGGGGACTATTTTGGGATAATCTCTCCAAGGGCTATGACATCCTTCTAGCTGAAAAAGACTGGCCACCAGAGTTTGTCAGGGATTGCCCTCATGGCGAAGAAATAATTATGCCTGCCTTCTCAAATCACATCCCAATTCATAAAAAATACACACTTGCTAGAAAGTGGGCAGTAGCCCTAGCTCCTGCTTTATATAAAAATCACGTAGGATGGGATGAGGACTCTCCTCCTCACAAAATCCAGTTAAAATCACAACCTACTGCACAGAGGCAGTACCCAATTAAGCAAGAAGCTAAAAAACAGGTAAAAGAAATCCTAGATCAGCTAGAATACCAGGGGGTGATTGAAACTTGCACCTCACAAATGAACAACCCTTTGTTTCCGGTCTCCAAACCAGATAATTCATATCGTCTAGTTTTGGATTACCGACACCTTAACACATGTTGCAAATCTTTTGCAGTGCAAAACTCGCATAGTGCTGCACTAATGAATAACATAGTGCGCAAAAAATACAAAACAACATTAGACATCTCTAATGGATTCTTTTGTCAAAACATACCACCAGAGAGCAGATATTTGTCTGCATTCTCAATAAATGGCACTCAAAAACAATTCTGTCGGTTAGCCCAGGGGTACAAGAACAGCCCGGGAGTATTCTCAGCGAGAGTAACAGAATTACTACAAACATATGACGACGAAGCATTATCATATGTCGACGACATATACTTAACAGATGATGACTTGGAGACTCACTTGAAGAGAGTGAACACCATAATACTTGGGTTCGCAGCAGAGGGTTACAAATTCAACTTTAAAAAATCCAGAATTGCCCATCTGACAGTCCTGTTCTTAGGATATGAATTATCAAGTGAAGGCAAAAGCCTGGCTGACAATTTCCTAGAGAAATGTGCCGTACTCCAAGCACCTAGAACACTAAAAAACCTACAGTCAATTCTAGGCTTCCTAAATTTCGGAAGAACATACATTGCAAATTACGCAGAAAGGGTCAAACCCCTTTATGATCTAATAAAACCAGATTTTAAAAGAACCAATTGGACTCAAATACACACAGAAATTCTGAGATCCTTAAAAACAGACATGTTAATTAAAACAAAATTAGAAACACGTGATAACACACGCAATCTTGTGATTCGAGTCATCCCAGGAAGATGCGGATTCACATACCTGACCTCTAATGAGGGAGAAAAGGTACCAATTGCATTCAAATCACACTTGTACACAGAAGCTGAACAGAAATTCAGCATTAAGGAAAACATTGTTCATGCAGTTCAAACCGCAATAGCTAGAGAAAAAGATCAAGCGGACGGTAGACATATCACAGTCAGAACAGCAGAATCGGCCTTTGAGGCATTAACAACCCCGGGTAATTTACCAACAACAACATTGAATCCGGAATGGATACAATGGGTGAATTCAATTACAACGGACAAAGTATACTACTACTTTGATCCAGAACTAAAGGAATTAAAAAATCTAGAATATGAAAGAACATTCCCTCTGCCTATCGACATTCTGCCCTTACGACAATACGCTTGTGTAATCTATACAGACGGACATGCTCAACCCTCCGTTTGGGGAGAACAAGCATACAACCCCACATGTGAGATTACAAAAGAAGTGTGGCGCGGAGGTAAACTAAGACCTCTATTAACAAAAACACACTCAGTAGAAACTAATTCAGAACAACAGACTGAAATAATAGCATTGAAAATGGCGCTAGAAAATGCGGATCGCGAATTCCCGACACTTATAGTGTCCGATTCATATTACTGCGTCAAATCATATAACAAGGATTTGCAGACATGGATTCAAAACGGTTACAAAGATGACACAGATGCAACAATAAAGCAGAAACTGCTCTGGGAACAAATAGCTCTTTTTACAAAAAGAACTACCAAAGACTCACGTGACACACTCACTGAGTCATCAGCGTGATGGCGTTCACGTTGCAGGGAATTCATTGGCTGAGACAGCCACAGCGGTAGCAACTAAATCGGCTTCCGTAGCTCGAAAAAAGCGTACAGTGAAGTATATTGACGGTGAAACAGTGCTGGCAGTGAAAACGTCATCAAAAGGCGACTCCTCAGCGCTACCGATCAACTATCCACTCAATTATACATACATAATCGATGCAAACTCCGTCCCTTTTGCTCGAATCCCTGGAGTGGGGGATAGAGTAATTCCAAACATGGACAGGAGAAACTTGTTAATCGCAGACGCACATATGGGCGAGGGTCTAAGACACCTCAAACTAAAAGATTCTCTGGAAGAATTACAATCAAGGTACTGGTGGCCAGGCATGAGCCTGCATCACACCATGTTTGTAAAAAAGTGCCCCAACTGCAACAGGAATCGCAGTGGTGAGAGAAACGGTGTAATACCGTGTCGTTTCACTCCAGAAAAAATCAACAGTAAAAAGCAAGGCTTGCGATTAACATATACCGGCTAGTTTCCACTTATAATGTAGATCACCAGCACTCGGCTGACGTCTGGACTGTTATACAAAGATTTGCGAGTCTAAATGGCATATACGCTAAGAGCATGCTACGTTTGACCATTGTTTCACTCTAGCCCTCCAGCCTGAGGGGAAACATGGCCAAATGAGCATAGCACAGCGGGAATCTTCTCACTTCCTTCCTGAGGGATACGGGATGGTGTAAAGAAAAAACCAAGGCATAAAGCAATCTATAACGGAAAGGATATTAGGTTCGGGAGCTGGGTGGGTCAAATATCTAATAAGTGTCCAACGTAGTCTAAATAACCTGCCAAGAAATTCTCTGAAGGGATTCAGTCCGTACGAATTATTATTTGGAACTAGGATGTTAATCTCTGACCTTGACAGTCAGACTTCAGTGGTAAAGGAAAAAAAGCTTTGATATCAAAGATCGTTTGGCTATTTTACAGGACTTAAACGAAACAAGAAAAGACCTGAGCAACATAAAGTTGAAACAACAGCGAACAACCACTGAAGAACCACCACCTGTCCCAGCAAGACCTGTCTGGATTCCAAAAGTCGGGGATCTAGTCAGAGAAAAGATCGCGGTAAAGAAGGAATTTGGGCCTTCTTACAGAAAAGCAGTTCCTGTCTTGTCTATCAACGGGACAAGATCAGTTGTACTCCGCCGCTTGCTGGTAAAAAGGAGAACCGAGTTGTATCCATCGACCTGGTAAAACCACAATCATGTGGCCGATAACAAACAGTAGGCCAAGTGGACTCCCCATGAGTAGCAGAACACCAAGGTTTGCTACCAGTACAGAGGTCCTAACAAAGAGGCTAATCACATTCGAAACGCCTACAGAAGAACAACAAGGACTATGCAACAATGCAATGGAACTTAGACCTCTGAACACCCAAATAAAAACATTTAGCAGAGACACACCAACCTATAATGAAGTAACAAACGACTATGCAAGAAACAGTAATCCTGAAACAATTGGAACAATAGACAGAACTGCATCCGGCTACTTCATAAACTTCGATGATTCCTCTGAAGGCTTCACTGAATCAAAAACACAGCCATCATCAAAAACCTTTATAGATAAAGCTAAAGAACTTTTGAAACAACTGAAAGAAACATATCTGATTTCTCCATGGATTGAATTTTGGGTGGGTTTTGGTGCATTTATCCTCATACTTTGGCTCATCATGATACTAACATTGGGACGCTTCATTGAGGGAAAATATGCTAAAATGGACACAGCAAGTCAGAAAATCAACTTGATCCTCAAACCACACACATCTTCACACGTCGAGAAAAGAGAACTTTCTTCAGTCAACTTCACAGCCAATCCTATACCGGGTGGGGGTAGCATGGGACAACACTGACTACGAAATCTATGGTCCGGTTGAAATCCTGAAATATCCACACCAAATTAAAATTTCATTGAGTGACTTCGTAAAACCAAGCACATTTGCTGATGATTGGGACTTTGAAAGTATAAACAATATGATGTCTGACTTAGTGATGTCTGCTAAATTTACCAAACATGATTATTTGCAGGGTTCGACAAATTATGATAGTATGTACTGTTATAACCACTATGGTAACCATTTTCTACATAGATCTGCACAACCTAGAAATGTTTTAAATTATAATCAATGGGAACATTGTGCAACCCCTCCAAAAGGAAGCTCAAGAACCGTTTACGACAAATATTCATACTTTTCAGGGTTTAACATAAGTAATGCTGAAACATTTTATTTCAAATTGTCAAATAAGACAGGGACAAAGACCATGATAACCAACACAAAATTGATATATTCAGACTCTTTCTTTGAACAAATGAATACTTTTGGTTTTGATTATTGGGACAAAAATGTTGAATTGAAAAGTGTTTGGGGCACAAAAGAATGGCAAGTACAGGGTATAGAATCTTTGTTTAGAGCCTGCATGATCCCAGAACAAATTATATTTTTAAATGACACTGTTCAACAAACTACCTGTCTTGGCTTAGCCAAAATCAAAGATTTAAACAAACCGTCTATTCCAAAACCAACATTGAACAGCAATAGCTCCACAGACGAAGAGATAGACGTAAATTATGTATTAAACCAAAACAGAACACATCCTGATTGGAAACAGTGGTTGATCTGGCCCACAGATACTAATAACTGTCAAGACAGATTCCTGAACAAAACACAGGGGTTCAAAATGACCAGGCCAGACCCTAGATATTCCCAAAGACAACACCCAGGAATAATAACCACCTACAGTGTGGGCAAATTATGCCTTCAATGGCTACAGACTTCCACACTGGCAGAAATTAAGCAACACCTAACTTTACTTACTGATGGTGCTGACTTGCGTGATTTCATTATGGGACCGCGCAAACAGCGTCAGAAACGTTTCATAGCAGCCTCTGTATATGCAGCATACAACGAGGCCTGGAAGGTTACTCAAATTGAGACAGCAGAAAGAATACGGGAAATTGACCGTATTAATTTGGAAAAATCACTTTCTGTAGTGGACAATGGGTTAATGACTCTGTCCTCCAGAATTTTTTCTCTGGACAGCATTGTGTCTTCAGCAATCGACATAATATCGCAAGACTTACTGTTGTTACAACACAGTCAGTCTCAATTGCGTTCTATTGTACAGCTTGGCTGGACGTTACAAAATCTGCGTTCAGGCTATGTGCCTTGGCGTTTAATCAACACAACGTCACTTTTCAATATCTTTAACCTTACTGATAAACAAATCAGTATGGCCCAGAAGGGTGCTGATTTTACAATCCTGAGCATTGAAAAACTCGAAAGATTACCAGTGACAATGTCAGAACGACCTGTCAGTGAATGGATAATACATGGGATAATTAATATTCCAATCTCAACCTTCAGGTTTCAATACTGCCAGAAATATATACAGGCTGGCATGTACGAAAAATTGGGAAAAGGGTACATTAAAACAACATGGAACCTGCCCTATTCACATGCATGTGTCAGTAATAAAGGACAGAAAGTGTTTCTTAGTGGCGATAATTGTGCGATGTCACTAAGCGGTACACTTCTGTGTAACGGAATTAGTTTGCATGGAGCCTGTGAAGGGAACTCAAATAACCTTTCATGTCACCAGCTAGGCACACCTGCTACAGAGATAGAACCATTCTTTCAAAGACTCTATAATGGGAGTTACATTCTAATTGTAGACCGCAGATGCTGTAGTCTTATGCCCGGGACTCCTTATCTCGTAACTACGACTGCGAAGGTCAAGTGCTGTGGACGCTTATTGTTCCCCAGCTCCTTTCCAGACAGGGAGGCAAGGGCATGGCCCAACTTGAAAATTACTTCTATTCGAATAGATACTTTAAGCAGAATGAAAACAGTGCTTCTTCAGACGCCGACAAGGCTCACGTCATCAAAAGAAACGTATGATCTCCTAGTCGCAAGGACGACTGCAGAGATACATTCATTGTTATCGACTAATTCCCCCATACATTTCGCAGAAATCCTGAATGAAATCTTAAATATTTCTGATACCAGTGGAGTCTCAAAAGTATTTAAGACAGTATTTTCGATGGCATTAACACCATTCAAAGCCATACTGGGTATTTTTCCAGATTTCGTCCATTCGATTTTTGGCGGACTTCCCCTCATTTTAGGACTAATTGCAGGAATCCTATTCTTAGTCCTTATATTTTGTTATGGCAAACCATGTCACAGACAAAACACCTGCGACAAGGGAAGAAACAATCCTAGCCATTGGATACCGGGACCGGATATCAAAAATCCTGGGACTATCCCGGCTTAGAGACCTGAACATGACTTGGTTTCTATCATTTCGACCAATGTGGCAACGATGTGTTTTACCTGTATTAAGGTGCCTGCTATGCGGAGAAGAATGCGTGTTAGACACCTGTCTGACGCTACAATCGGATGCGCCAATGGATGCAGAAACATTGTTGAGTCCAACAAAGGCTCATGCTTTGTGCTGCCCTCAACGGCTACCAATCCTGATGACGGCATTCGTGGAAGCTTCACCACTACGATTAAGGGGTAGTTAGGTTCAAAATGAAAGCAGCATCGATCAGGTACGACCTTCTGTCAGCAATCCAAATCGGAATGTCAATGGAGACAATCATGCGCACGAATGCATGGTTACACCTATTTCCGAGTTAGTGGAACTCTCCCAGGAAGCTGTTGACAACTTTTTCGAGAGTCTAAATGATATGATGTTCTCACCAGAGCAGAAATAGAGACTTTTGAGCAAGCTCGTACACGGCGTTCCCTGAATTTGACCTTCAACTAGAAAAGCAAAATACCATGAACAATTTTCCCTCCAGTTCACGGACAGCAATTTTTTTCAACAGCCCCAAAATATTTTTGCATATTTTTCGGGACACTATCTTCTGCTTAAAGTAAGAACTATTCTTAGAGAATTAAGATTTCTACTTTTAGATAGCTTATAGACATTAGCTGCCCGCTGGTATGTTCATAATTATTTTATTCTGTGATGGAATGGTCTCGAAACTTTTTTCTGTATTAAGAGCCATTTCATGTGTAAATTCTCATATACCATTTAGCAATAATGTATACAAATGCGTGATTACTTTAGCATTATTTCACAGCTTGAGTGCATACAATACATGTAAATGCTTTTTTTTTTTTCCGTATATTTGATAATTTCAAAATGCATTTATGTATTTTGGGGTGGTACGGTATACACGATACTCTACAGTATGTTTTACTATGCATAGATTAGTAAATATGTCCATAGTTAGCGTGGAGTGGGTGTGATGTATTCCTATAGGTTCTGTATCGATCCCCCTATTCCTGACCCTATTCTGGTTAACAAACTAACAAGTTAACTAGCAGCCATCCCATGAGGCAGAAAACCCCCATGATGCAGGAACCGTTATCTGATAAAGCCACACTACGGCACAGGAGCGTGTTATCTGATTAGGTCATAACGCTTGCCATCTAATTAGACAAGCGATATTCCTCCAGCCCCTGATAAGGCATACGGAGTTCTCAAAACAAATCAAACCTATGACACCTTGGGAAAAACCCTGCGGCCATTGTTTTGATTTCACCGAGAACTTCAGCAAAAGAATGTGCTAACGACCTGGTCGTATGACATCCTTATTGACGTATCTATGTCCATCCTTACGTCAATCTTGGCACCTTAAAGGTATAAATATTACCGATATTGCCCTATGCAAACACACGCGGTGGTGACGAGGACGGAGCAGCCAGACTTGCCGAAGCCCAGAGCAGAGCAGACCCCGCTGGCGCAGCCCCGCCTTCCTGACGCGCTGAGAACGAGAAGCCGTTTTTCTCCTGCCGAGAAATCCAGCTCCGGCGCTTCCGGGTAGCCCTCGCAGGCAGCCTGGAATATCGAGACCAGAGACGAGAGATACCATCCCTCATCCATCCTAGATTCCAGGTACAGAACTGAATAACCCCTCGCAGAGAATTCTTTAGTCAGTCACTTGGCAAAACAAACTTAACTTAAACTGTAACTTTCTATTCCCGCCCACGCATTAGACTTAGGTCAGGTACACGGGGTAGGCGTAGTTAGAAACACCAGTTGAGTACGATTAGTCAAATGTATATGTGTATGTAATATATCTTATTCATTTTAAACCTTCATATGGCCTAGAAACCATATCAATGTTTTTACAGTATTATTTTATACTTCTGCTTTTAATGTATGCACTTTACTTAACCATAAGTATTGCAATAATATCGATCCATTTCTCTTGTACGAGAAAAGAGACTGATCAATAAATAACATCTTTTATTGAACACGCCCGTCTCTTCCTTTTCTCTACAATCTGATGAGACTAAGAATGCACGTACTGACTGAGTAAAATAAATTGCCTTTTGTTTTCACACGACTCTCGAGATACACTCTTGATTAGGGGAGAGCAAAGTTGTCATGTTCTATGGTTGTCAGAAACTAAATCCCTTCTTGTCTATCCAGGGAGGTTCAACTCCTCCTTGCCTACTCGAGAAAGTTTCTAGTGAACTCTGAGCTAGCTGGCAAACCCAAAACTTTAAGTCTAATATCGACAGTAGTAGACCTAGTTAACGTCTGGTCTAGGCCTATACTATTGAAGGTATTATTCCAATGCGCAGAGCCTATTGGGATAATAGGAACTACACTACAAAACTACATATATAATATAAACCCATTATGTAAACGCCCACAAACGTAAAATATAACAAAGCAGTGATATACAAACCGCACCATCATCATGAGGGGTGGGCGGAAGTTCGTGGAGTTTTACTCCGTGGAAGTTTGCAGAGTTACACAAAAACTCTGCGAGATTCCCTGGAGTTCCACAAGCGGGCGGAATTCAGCATGTCGCACTGCTCACGCTGAGTTTTAGTACCGGGAACTTGCTCCATGCTGTAAAATCCGCTAACGGCACCAAGCAGTGCACGAGAGGGCGCTGCTTCTTTTTACCGCTCGAGTAGAATTTAAAGTCGAGCGGCAGCTTTCTCAACGCGAACATTTGCGACCTGCCGTGGCAGCCTGACTTGAACATTCTAACGCCCAAAAATCACGCTAGGGGATGCAAATTCTCACTCACCAACTTATCATTGGCGAGTCACACTTAATAATAAATTCTGCCATGCGTCGCTTAGCCGATTTTTGCCAGAAGTCTGCAATACTTGCGTAGCGCGAAGTAGACAAAACTCAGCGAACTCTGCTAGGGAAGCAGAATTTTCCACCCACCCCTCATTGATGAGTTCAACCTCCTCAACACCTTTCAATCGGGATTCAGAAAAGGCTGTAGCACGGAAACAACCATACTCAACGTCTCGGACGACTTTTGCAAAGCCTTAGATGATGGTGATGCCTGCCTACTCATTCTTATTGACCTATCTGAGGCATTCGACACAGTTAATCATCCAGCTCTTCTAGAGACCTTGTCGAAGCGCTCCGGCATAAATGGTACTGTACTAAAATGGTTCACCTCTTTCCTCGCAACAAATTAAAATCAACTCTTGTCTCTCGAAGCCAACAAAAGTCACACTTGGGGGACCACAAGGCTCGATCCTCTCCCCGTCCCTCTTCAATCTCTTCATGGAGCCCCTCACAATCATCTTGAAAAAAGCTGGAGTGAGTTACCACCTATACGCGGATGACACCCAAATCTATTTCAAAATCAAGTCCCCCGATGACATCCAACACTTCAATACCACTCTAACGGAGATCCAAACTTGGTTCAACGTCAACCACTTAAAGCTCAACCCAGATAAAACGGTACTGATCCTATTCTCTCCAAAAAGCAAGCATCGTCCTATCCAAGAGTGGCTCAACAATCGGGTTGCGCCTAAACTGCCCCCTCGTTCTATCCGACTCAGTTAAGTCTCTAGGCATCACCCTTGACAAGAACCTATCAATGGAGGCCCACATCAAAAACTCTGCAAAAAGTGCTCTTTTCTCTCTAAAACACCTCAAGAAATTGAAACCTTTTCTTCCCCATGATGACCGCAAGACAGTAGTTCAATCCCTGGTTCTCTCTAAAATCGACTACGGGAACGCCATCCTTACAGGGACTCCAAGAGCTCACCTAGCCCCTCTAAGGGCAGTGTTGAACATGGCCGCTCGACTCGTATCTGGAGTAAAAAGATTTCAACACATCACTCCAGCTCTCAACTCCCTCAAATGGCTTCCCATGGAAGGGAGGTGTATTTACAAGCTGGCATGCATCACACACAAAACCCTCCACTCTCCGGCCCCCAACTACCTGAACAACAAACTGGTAAGAGCAGGTCAAGCCAGATCACTGAGAATCTCCAACTCACTCTTTCTCATTCCGCCAAAAATGAAAAAGAAAACCACCCAATACCGATCGTTTTCCGGCAACGCTCCCAGGATGTGGAACGCTCTCCCGGGAGTCCTCAGATGCAACCCCTCCTTCTCCTGTTTCAAAAGGGACCTCAAACTCCATCTCCTTAACAAATACCTTCCTGAACAACGTCTACTAACCGTCTAACCTAGACCTCAATACTCCGAGTTGACTCCCATTCAAGGATTGTTGATGAATTGTTGAGGATGCTAATCACCTTGTTTCTGTTTTTTTTCTCTCCGTTGCACAGTTATTTATTGTTCATGCTGTATTCTTTACTCGTGGTTTGCTTAATTACTGACAGCCTTCTAGGTAATGTAAGGCTCTTCTGTTTTTGACAATGTGTATGTGAAGCGCTCTGATACCTACGGGTCTAGCTAGTGCTATACAAAACTTTTAAAATAAAATAAATCCTTAGTAAATTCATTGCATGTTTGTGACCGATTCACTACCTGGTCTGCAGGGTGATGTCCCCTGTGGAGCACCGGGCCCCACAGAACAGACACCATGTCCTGCGGCATGGATGTGAATGAGGCCGCCTTCACCCTCCGGCATTCACCTCGCCTGTATTTCATGAAAAGCTAAGTAACACCTAAAGATTCTATCAGCACCCATTGTTACCCATTGTGTATCCAATAGATTTATTTGAGCTTTAGCTCCTCGTCAGGAATTTGAAGCACTCTACAAATTAAACTACACTGTATAGCGGGCCCGATTCACAGAATGAATTTAAGACTCAATCCTAAACTTACTACTATTTTGGTATTCACAGAATGCACTTACTACTTTTGGTATTCACAGAAGTTAGGATTTTGTCTTAAGTTTGTCTTAAGACAAACTGAAGACAGACTTAAGACAGACTTAAGAAAGACTTAAGACAAACTTAAGACAGACTTAAGACAGACTTAAGAAAGACTTAAGACAAACTTAAGACAGACTTAAGACAGACTTAAGACAAACTTAAGACAGACCTAAGACAGACTTAAGACAGACTTAAGACAAACTTAAGACAGACCTAAGACAAACTTAAGACAGACTTAAGACAGACTTAAGACAAACTTAAGACAGACCTAAGACAGACTTAAGAAAGACTTAAGACAAACTTAAGACAGACTTAAGACAGACTTAAGAAAGACTTAAGACAAACTTAAGACAGACTTAAGACAAACTTAAGACAGACCTAAGACAGACCTAAGACAGACTTAAGACAGACTTAAGACAGACTTAAGACAAAATCCTAACTTAAGTCTGTCTTAAGTCTGTCTTAAGTTTGTCTTAAAACAAATTTAAGACAAAATCCTAACTTAAGTCTGTCTTTTACCTATTATGATTATTATATCTCATTATCTTGTATATTATCTACTGCAATGATTACTCTTATGTTGTGCTCATATTTCTTCATGCTTGTAATGCTTACTTTTTATGCTATGTATATTTCTCATTATATTGTTTATTACATTCCCTCATTGTAACTCTCCCCCCCTTCCTCCCCATATTTTATCCTTTTCCTTAATAAATCAAACTTTAAAAAAAAAGTCTGTCTTAAGTCTGTCTTAAGTCTGTCTTAAGTTTGTCTTAAGACAAACTTAAGACAAAATCCTAACTTCTGTGAATACCAAAATAGTAGTAAGTTTAGGATTGAGTCTTAAGTTCATTCTGTGAATCGGGCCCATAGTATTCAGTAAGTTTGGCTGTCTTTTTACTCAAGTGTGAAGGTGAGAATACAACCATTTGCTTCAGTTGGCTGGGGTTGACGTGTGCACGCGGGCCTGGATACCCAGCAGGTCCACCCCCGCCCCCCTCCATGCTCTTCCCAGGGGCTACCCCGTGTGCCCCCCTCTGGCTGTGACAGCCCCTATAGCATAGGCCCTTGAAGAGCCTGCACCTGTAGGCGCGCTGCGGGGACCCGGTGTAAACAGGAGGACCCTGTTCCTGGTCTCTGGGGGAGGGGGGAGGGGGGGGGGACGCTGCTCAGAGTGTGACCCATGGGGGACACCCGTTCCCACGCCTTGAGAGGCTTCTGGGAAGAGCTCAGGGTGGGGGGGTCGGGGTGGCGCGTCAGGGCCGCTGCACAGGGCACTGGGACCCTCCGTCCACGGGCCACTTCTCCGAGGGTCCGACCACGGAGTTTTTGTACTAGTGGTAAACAGGTGTTTTACACAAAAACGTCGTCAAGTAAACGCGCAAATTGTGCACGTGACACACAAGAAGTGGTGCATAGGAAAGAGGAGCGTGCGCTACGTGTACTTAGGGGGGCTTGTCTGTGCGCATGCGTACTTGACCTACCCTGTACTTAACTGCCTCTGTGTTTTTAACACTTTGTAATGCAGGCAAATTCTATCTGCATGCTACTCGTGATGTTTTGTGACGGCATGTCATTTTATATGATTTGTTCTTTCGGTGATGTGATGTGAGTGGTCAGGTAACATGTTATGTTACTATATATGTTACATTGTCACTTAGTCTACGGGTTGTGCCACATGCTAGGTTATGTCTCATGTTCTGTTATGCAATGTCTGATGGCGTGTGTCACATCGTGTACGGTTAGTATCTATGTTGGTTCTGTGTTAGGACAGTTACGTGTTCTGTTTATGTGACACTATATGTTATGTTAATGTAGGTTATAGTTCAAGTTTACATTGTGTTATGTTGTGTCACGTTACAGACGGTGATATATGTTGCGAGTAATGCTACACGTTGAATTGTATGTTGTTAATTGCTAAATATGTTATGTGTTTATATATTGTGTGTCACACATGTCACGTTCATGTTTGGTCATGTAAAGTGGCATGTGATGTCGTATGGTATGTGCTATTTGAATGGCTTGGCGTGTAAACAGTGGCTCCGTCACTCCAGAATGCCCAGGAGTTAAATAAATAAATACATTTGCCCAGAGTCACAAGATGATGAGCTGACGCCAAGTCTCGAACCCGGTTCCCCAGTTCCACAGTCGGCAGCTCTGGTTGTTAGGACACATCCTCTCCCAACTTGAAGGTGCCCAGTTGGTCAGCAACGAGACAGCGCCTAGGCCTGGCTCACAACGGACCACGCGTGTATGGGGGTGCACCTGGTAGGTTGCTACCGCAGCCTCATGTCTTGTTCGAGAGTAGGCCCTAATATTGGCCCTAAGAACCCCCCCCCCCCCCCCCCGATGGTTGCCCACCCCTCCTCCAGACACCCCAACCTTAGGCAGAGCTGGGACCGGTGCATGTGCGTACCAGGGGCATGGATGTGGGCACACTTTAGAGCCCTGCTTGGGGAGGGGGGGGGGCTCTTCTGCCCGCAGTGCCAGTGTCTCCGCATCTGCGCAGTTGGTGCGGTTGCATAAAGGGCTTGTGCCCCCCCCTCCCCCCCCCCCCCCCCCCCCCCCCGTGAGAGGAGGGGCGTCAGCTGAAGCGCCTCAAAGCCCCATGAATGGGATTCCAGGCATTCCTCCGGCTCTGGTTACAGCCATTCTCATGCACCCCCCCCCCCCCCCACCCACCCCCCCCGCATTCCAGCTGGCATTAATGCCCGCGCGCGAGGGCAGCCTGGGAACCGGGAGGAAACATCACAAAACGGGTTTGTAAAAAACACACACAAGGCCAGAAGGGGAGAACTGGGTGAGAGGGCACGAGCCTTGCCCACACCAACGCCAGCCAGTGGTTCCGCACATCTGGAACACTTCCGGCCCAAGCTGGCCTCTATGCACAGGGCTCTTCTCTTCGGGCACCCCTGTTTTACATGAGCGACCTCTAGGCACATAGGAGGCGGGCAGGTACATAAAGGTGGGGCCAAGGCAGAGCCAGATGTGCCAGGCAGGAGGGGCTAGGGTGGAGTCAGTCACATGCCAGGCTTCCACAGGCTAGTGTCCTAGAAAGGCCGGTGGGCTAGGGAAGAGTCAGTCACATGTCAGGCTTCCACAGGCTAGTGTCCTAGAAAGGCCGGTGGGCTAGGGAGGAGTCAGTTACATGCCAGGCTTCTACAGGCTAGTGCCCTTGAAAGGCCGGTGGGGCTAGGGAAGAGTCAGTCACATGCCAGGCTTCCACAGGCTAGTGTCCTAGAAAGGCCGGTGGGCTAGGGAGGAGTCAGTTACATGCCAGGCTTCTACAGGCTAGTGCCCTTGAAAGGCCGGTGGGGCTAGGGAAGAGTCAGTCACATGCCAGGACTCCACAGGCTAGTGCCCTTGAAAGGCCGGTGGGGCTAGGGAAGAGTCAGTCACATGCCAGGCTTCTACAGGCTAATGCCCTTGAAAGGCCGGTGGGCTAGGGAAGAGTCAGTCACATGCCAGGCTTCTACAGGCTAATGCCCTTGAAAGGCCGGTGGGCTAGGGAAGAGTCAGTCACATGCCAGGCCTCCACAGGCTAGTGCCCTTGAAAGGCCGTTGGGGCTAGGGAAGAGTCAGTCACATGCCAGGCTTCTACAGGCTAGTGCCCTTGAAAGGCCGGTGGGCTAGGGAAGAGTCAGTCACATGCCAGGCCTCCACAGGCTAGTGCCCTTGAAAGGCCGTTGGGGCTAGGGAAGAGTCAGTCACATGCCAGGCTTCTACAGGCTAATGCCCTTGAAAGGCCGGTGGGCTAGGGAAGAGTCAGTCACATGCCAGGCTTCTACAGGCTAATGCCTTTGAAAGGCCGGTGGGGCTAGGGAGGAGTCAGTCACATGTCAGGCTTCTACAGGCTAATGCCCTTGAAAGGACGGTGGGCTAGGGAAGAGTCAATCACATGCCAGGCCTCCACAGGCTATTGCCCTTGAAAGGCCGGTGGGGCTAGGGAAGAGTCAGTCACATGCCAGGCCTCCACAGGCTAGTGCCCTTGAAAGGCCGTTGGGGCTAGGGAAGAGTCAGTCACATGCCAGGCTTCCACAGGCTACTGCCCTTGAAAGGCCGGTGGGCTAGGGAAGAGTCAGTCACATGCCAGGCTTCTACAGGCTAATGCCCTTGAAAGGCCGGTGGGCTAGGGAAGAGTCAGTCACATGCCAGGCCTCCACAGGCTAGTGCCCTTGAAAGGCCGTTGGGGCTAGGGAAGAGTCAGTCACATGCCAGGCTTCTACAGGCTAGTGCCCTTGAAAGGCCGGTGGGCTAGGGAAGAGTCAGTCACATGCCAGGCCTCCACAGGCTAGTGCCCTTGAAAGGCCGTTGGGGCGAGGGAAGAGTCAGTCACATGCCAGGCTTCTACAGGCTAATGCCCTTGAAAGGCCGGTGGGCTAGGGAAGAGTCAGTCACATGCCAGGCTTCTACAGGCTAATGCCTTTGAAAGGCCGGTGGGGCTAGGGAGGAGTCAGTCACATGTCAGGCTTCTACAGGCTAATGCCCATGAAAGGACGGTGGGCTAGGGAAGAGTCAGTCACATGCCAGGCCTCCACAGGCTATTGCCCTTGAAAGGCCGGTGGGGCTAGGGAAGAGTCAGTCACATGCCAGGCCTCCACAGGCTAGTGCCCTTGAAAGGCCGTTGGGGCTAGGGAAGAGTCAGTCACATGCCAGGCTTCTACAGGCAAATGCCCTTGAAAGGCCGGTGGGCTAGGGAAGAGTCAGTCACATGCCAGGCTTCTACAGGCTAATGCCTTTGAAAGGCCGGTGGGGCTAGGGAGGAGTCAGTCACATGTCAGGCATCTACAGGCTAATGCCCTTGAAAGGACGGTGGGATAGGGAAGAGTCAGTCACATGCCAGGCTTCCACAGGCTATTGCCCTTGAAAGGCCGGTGGGGCTAGTGAAGAGTCAGTCACATGCCAGGCTTCTACAGGCTAATGCCCTTGAAAGGACGGTGGGCTAGGGAAGAGTCAGTCACATGCCAGGCTTCCACAGGCTATTGCCCTTGAAAGGCCGGTGGGGCTAGTGAAGAGTCAGTCACATGCCAGGCTTCCACAGGCTAGTGCCCTTGAAAGGCCGGTGAGGCTAGGGAAGAGTCAGTCACATGCCAGGCTTCCACAGGCTAATGCCCTTGAAAGGCCGGTGGGCTAGGGAAGAGTCAGTCACATGCCAGGCTTCCACAGGCTACTGCCCTTGAAAGGCCGGTGGGCTAGGGAAGAGTCAGTCACATGCCAGGCTTCCACAGGCTACTGCCCTTGAAAGGCCGGTGGGCTAGGGAAGAGTCAGTCACATGCCTGGCTTCCACAGGCTATTGCCCTTGAAAGGCCAGTGGGCTAGGGAGGAGTCAGTCACATGCCAGGCTTCCACAGGCTATTGCCCCTAAAAGGCCGGTGGGCTAGGGAAGAGTCAGTCACATGCCAGGCTTCCACAGGCTAGTGCCCTTGAAAGGCAGGTGGGCTAGGGAGGAGTCAGTCACATGCCAGGCTTCCACAGGCTATTGCCCTTGAAAGGCCGGTGGGGCTAGGGAAGAGTCAGTCACATGCCAGGCTTCCACAGGCGAGTGTCCTTGAAAGGCCGGTGAGGCTAGGGAAGAGTCAGTTGCATGCCAGGCTTCTACAGGCTAGAGACCTTGAAAGGCCGGTGGGGCTAGGGAAGAGTCAGTCACATGCCAGGCTTCCACAGGCTAATGCCCTTGAAAGGCCGGTGGGCTTTGGAGGAGTCAGTCACATGCCAGGCTTCCACAGGCTATTGCCCTTGAAAGGCCGGTGGGCTTTGGAGGAGTCAGTCACATGCCAGGCTTCTACAGGCTAATGCCCTTGAAAGGCCGGTGGGCTTTGGAGGAGTCAGTCACATGCCAGGATTCTACAGGCTAATGCCCTTGAAAGGCCGGTGGGCTAGGGAGGAGTCAGTCACATGTCAGGCTTCTACAGGCAAGTGCCCTTGAAAGGCCGGTGGGCTAGGGAGGAGTCAGTCACATGTCAGGCTTCTACAGGCTAATGCCTTTGAAAGGCCGGTGGGGCTAGGGAGGAGTCAGTCACATGTCAGGCTTCTACAGGCTAGTGCCCTTGAAAGGCCGGTGGTCTAGGGGGGAGTCAGTCACATGCCAGGCTTCCACAGGCTAGTGCCCTTGAAAGGTCGGTGGGGCTAGGGAGGAGTCAGTCACATGCCAGGCTTCCAAGGCTAGTGCCCTTGAAAGGCCGGTGGGGCTAGGGAAGAGTCAGTCACATGCCAGGCTTCTACAGGCTAGTGGCCTTGAAAGGCCGGTGGGGCTAGTGAAGAGTCAGTCACATGCCAGGCTTCTACAGGCTAATGCCCTTGAAAGGCCGGTGGGGCTAGGGAAGAGTCAGTCACATGCCAGGCTTCCACAGGCTAGTGCCCTTGAAAGGCCGGTGGGCTAGGGAGGAGTCAGTCACATGCCAGGCTTCCACAGGCTTGTGCCCTTGAAAGGCCAGTGGGGCTAGGGAGGAGTCAGTCACATGCCAGGCTTCTACAGGCTATTGCCCTTGAAAGGCCGGTGGGCTAGGGAGGAGTCAGTTACATGCCAGGCTTCCACAGGCTATTGCCCTTGAAAGGCCGGTGGGCTAGGGAGGAGTCAGTCACATGCCAGGCTTCCACAGGCTAATGCCCTTGAAAGGCCGGTGGGGCTAGGGAGGAGTCAGTCACATGCCAGGCTTCCACAGGCTATTGCCCTTGAAAGGCCGGTGGGCTAGGGAGGAGTCAGTCACATGCCAGGCTTCCACAGGCTAATGCCCTTGAAAGGCCGGTGGGGCTAGGGAGGAGTCAGTCACATGCCAGGCTTCCACAGGCTATTGCCCTTGAAAGGCCGGTGGGCTAGGGAGGAGTCAGTCACATGCCAGGCTTCCACAGGCTAATGCCCTTGAAAGGCCGGTGGGCTAGGGAGGAGTCAGTCACATGCAAGGCTTCTACAGGCTAATGCCCTTGAAAGGCCGGTGGGGCTAGGGAAGAGTCAGTCACATGCCAGGCTTCCACAGGCTACTGCCCTTGAAAGGCCTGTGGGCTAGGGAAGAGTCAGTCACATGCCAGGATTCTACAGGCTAATGCCCTTGAAAGGACGATGGGCTAGGGAAGAGTCAGTCACATGCCAGGCTTCCACAGGCTATTGCCCTTGAAAGGCCGGTGGGGCTAGTGAAGAGTCAGTCACATGCCAGGCTTCTACAGGCTAATGCCCTTGAAATGACGGTGGGCTAGGGAAGAGTCAGTCACATGCCAGGCTTCCACAGGCTATTGCCCTTGAAAGGCCGGTGGGGCTAGTGAAGAGTCAGTCACATGCCAGGCTTCCACAGGCTAGTGCCCTTGAAAGGCCGGTGGGGCTAGGGAAGAGTCAGTCACATGCCAGGCTTCCACAGGCTAATGCCCTTGAAAGGCCGGTGGGCTAGGGAAGAGTCAGTCACATGCCAGGCTTCCACAGGCTACTGCCCTTGAAAGGACGGTGGGCTAGGGAAGAATCAGTCACATGCCAGGCTTCCACAGGCTACTGCCCTTGAAAGGCCGGTGGGCTAGGGAAGAGTCAGTCACATGCCTGGCTTCCACAGGCTATTGCCCTTGAAAGGCCAGTGGGCTAGGGAGGAGTCAGTCACATGCCAGGCTTCCACAGGCTATTGCCCCTAAAAGGCCGGTGGGCTAGGGAAGAGTCAGTCACATGCCAGGCTTCCACAGGCTAGTGCCCTTGAAAGGCCAGTGGGGCTAGGGAAGAGTCAGTCACATGCCAGGCTTCCACAGGCGAGTGTCCTTGAAAGGCCGGTGGGGCTAGGGAAGAGTCAGTCACATGCCAGGCTTCTACAGGCTAGAGCCCTTGAAAGGCCGGTGGGGCTAGGGAAGAGTCAGTCACATGCCAGGCTTCCACAGGCTAATGCCCTTGAAAGGCCGGTGGGCTTTGGAGGAGTCAGTCACATGCCAGGCTTCCACAGGCTATTGCCCTTGAAAGGCCGGTGGGCTTTGGAGGAGTCAGTCACATGCCAGGCTTCTACAGGCTAATGCCCTTGAAAGGCCGGTGGGCTTTGGAGGAGTCAGTCACATGCCAGGATTCTACAGGCTAATGCCCTTGAAAGGCCGGTGGGCTAGGGAGGAGTCAGTCACATGTCAGGCTTCTACAGGCTAGTGCCCTTGAAAGGCCGGTAGGCTATGGAGGAGTCAGTCACATGTCAGGCTTCTACAGGCTAATGCCTTTGAAAGGCCGGTGGGGCTAGGGAGGAGTCAGTCACATGTCAGGCTTCTACAGGCTAGTGCCCTTGAAAGGCCGGTGGTCTAGGGGGGAGTCAGTCACATGCCAGGCTTCCACAGGCTAGTGCCCTTGAAAGGTCGGTGGGGCTAGGGAGGAGTCAGTCACATGCCAGGCTTCCATAGGCTAGTGCCCTTGAAAGGCCGGTGGGGCTAGTGAAGAGTCAGTCACATGCCAGGCTTCTACAGGCTAGTGCCCTTGAAAGGCCGGTGGGGCTAGTGAAGAGTCAGTCACATGCCAGGCTTCTACAGGCTAATGCCCTTGAAAGGCCGGTGGGGCTAGGGAAGAGTCAGTCACATGCCAGGCTTCCACAGGCTAGTGCCCTTGAAAGGCCGGTGGGCTAGGGAGGAGTCAATCACATGCCAGGCTTCCACAGGCTATTGCCCTTGAAAGGCCGGTGGGCTAGGGAGGAGTCAGTTACATGCCAGGCTTCCACAGGCTATTGCCCTTGAAAGGCCGGTGGGCTAGGGAGGAGTCAGTCACATGCCAGGCTTCCACAGGCTAATGCCCTTGAAAGGCCGGTGGGGCTAGGGAAGAGTCAGTCACATGCCAGGCTTCTACAAGCTAATGCCCTTGAAAGGCCGGTGGGGCTAGGGAAGAGTCAGTCACATGCCAGGCTTCCACAGGCTATTGCCCTTGAAAGGCCGGTGGGCTAGGGAGGAGTCAGTCACATGTCAGGCTTCCACAGGCTATTGCCCTTGAAAGGCCGGTGGGCTAGGGAGGAGTCAGTCACATGCCAGGCTTCCACAGGCTAGTGCCCTTGAAAGGCCGGTGGGCTAGGGAGGAGTCAGTCACATGCCAGGCTTCCAAAGGCTTGTGCCCTTGAAAGGCCGGTGGGCTAGGGAGGAGTCAGTCACATGCCAGGCTTCCACAGGCTAGTGCCCTTGAAAGGCCGGTGGGCTAGGGAGGAGTCAGTCACATGCCAGGCTTCCACAGGCTTGTGCCCTTGAAAGGCCGGTGGGCTAGGGAGGAGTCAGTCACATGCCAGGCTTCCTCAGGCTAGTGCCCTTGAAAGGTCGGTGGGGCTAAGGACGAGTCAGTCACATGCCCGGCGTGTTTCTGCCTCGGAGGCCCTGGCCTGCCTGAATGTATACATGTATTTTTTTTATTTAATGCAATTTTATATAGCGCAGACTTTACCCAAAGGTGTCAGAACACTTCACAATAGAACCAGGCGAGGGGATGTGGTCTAATGGCTAGAGCTGCCGACTTTGGTGCTGGAAACCAGGGTTCGAGCCTCGGGGTCGCGTCCACATCCTGTGAATCTGGTCAAATCACTTAATCTACAAAAAAAATAGACATGTCCTTGTGCAACCTAACCAGTGCTCATGTAAAGCGCTCCAATACCTTCGGGTCGACTTGGCGCTATATAAATGTGCAAAAAAAAAAAGTGCGTTACATGAGGAAATGTATATACTTACACGTTACAGATGCAAACGAGATAGTTGAAAAAGTAAAATAAAACAATAGATGGCAGTCACACAAAATCCCCCCTTCTCCCCGCCCCACACACAATGCCCTGCAGTCCTATGACGTGGGGTACATACATATGGGTGCCTGAGGGGAGGGTCTACCCACAAAGCCTGTTTGCTCCCAGCCCCCTGCTATGTACCTCAAAGCTCCCTGCCCCCCTCGGGCCTCCCAGGGGGGCACAGATTCCGCCCAGTGGGGAGGGGAGGGGGGGGGGGAATGATGGGGAAATTCCTAACTGGTGCAATCAGGCCTCACTGCCCCCAGAGCCGGAGGATGTGCGAGGGGGGGTAACGCCCCCCACTTTAATTCACTCATTACTTTGGCGCCGCCCTGCTGGGCAGGGGCATTAAATAAACAGCAATAAATGACGTTTGTGTGAGTGCGCGGGCACCTTAATCACAGGGCGCCTGTTTATCGTGTGCACTTACAGAGATTGTCTGCTAATTACTGGCAGCCCCCCCACCGCCCCCCCAGGGACCCGCCCCGGTGTTGCCCCAACAGACTCCCTGGAGCTTTGGCCCTTAGAGAAGCAACGTGGAGTGTTTACAGCGCCCACCTCACACAATGCACGTGTGCGTCACCAGGCGCTTCGTTCCCGGAACGCATCAGAATCCTCCCCACATTCCGAGCGTGCCATTAAAACTCAACAACAGCCCCCACCTCCACCCCCTCCAGGACAGATAACAGCCCTCGAGGACAAGAGAGCCCGGGGTGAATGCATGATACACAGCAGGTAGCAACGCCCCCCACCACGAGGTTCTACCCAAGACCTCTCTCTCTTCTCTCTCTCCTTGTGCCTGCACCTCTGCATTATTTCCTAACCCACGATGGCAAACAAGCATCTGCAATGCAATCGGTCTCACGTTTACACGGGCCCGATTCATTTTAAGACAAAATTAGACAAACTTAAGACAGACTTAAGACAGACTTAAGTTAGGATTTTGTCTTAAGTCTGTCTTAAGTCTGTCTTATTATCTATTTATTTATTTGTGCATTTTTATATAGCGCGGACTTTACCCGAAGGTGTCAGAGCGCTTCACAATAGGAACAGAACTGGTACATGAGAACATTACAAGTGAACCAAATAAAAAGGCAAACGTTACATTAAATGAAGCAAAAATGACAATCGTGAGCCAGCAAAATACAAGAGGTAGCAAACGGTGCAATACAGGAGGAAAAAGTGACGTGTGCAAGTTACAAAAGCGTACAAGGTAAACATAAAGCTATAATACTGCAATATATGGAGGGCACTCAAGCACAAGAACAAATAAGAAGGGAATGGTGGCACTTGTGCAGGTAAACAATTGTAGGAGGTAGAAAACAGTGTGTTACAAGAGAAAGTGACGGGTGCAGGTTACACATGAGTACTAAACACAGGTAGAAAGATAGTACTGCACAATATGGCAGACTCTCAGACCACAAGAACACACTGGGAAAACACTTCCATAGTCATGTAAAGTAGATTTATCTATAATGGAAGGGCTTCCTTCGGATAATAGAGAGGGCATGAGTTACATTTGGAAGTGTCTTTGAAGGAGGAGAGCTTTGAGGTCAGTTTTGAAGGCCTGGGAGGAGGTGGTGGTCCGGAGCTGCGGTGGAAGGGAGTTCCAGATTCTCACCGCATTGCCCGAAAAGGATTGGGCCATTGTTCTTTCCTTCTTGAAAGTGGGAGGTTCAAGCAGTAGATTCTCCGCATTACGTGATGGTCTAGAGCCTACCCAAGACCTCTCTCTCTCTCTTTACACCCCTTGTGCCTGCATCTCTGCATTATTTCCTAACCCACGATGGCAAGCAAGCATCTGCAATGCAATCGGTCTCACGTTTACACGGGCCCGATTCAATTTAAGACAAAATTAGACAAACTTAAGACAGACTTAAGTTAGGATTTTGTCTTAAATGTGTCTTAAGTCTGTCTTAAGACAAACTTAAGACAAAATCCTAACTTCTGTGAACACCAAAAGTAGTAAGTGCATTCTGTGAATGCCAAAATAGTAGTAAGTTTAGGATTGAGTCTTAAGTTCATTAGAGTTTGAGCTATTGGCATTGTAAATGACAATGGCTTTTATTTTTGTTTTAAAAACCAACATATAAATTAAAGGCATTGTCATTTACAATGCCAATAGCTGAAACTCACACAAGTGAGACCTATTGCATTGCAAATGCTTGTTAAAAAGTGTGTGTGTGTGTATGGGGGTGCAAACAGAAGGTAGCAGAAGGAACGCACACAGAGGGTGCGAGGAAGCAAAACTGAGGGTGCGGGGGTGGGGCAGTAAAAATGATATGTGGGTAAAGGGGCACGGAGAGCATAGGGAAGCAAAGGAGGGAGAGAGCAACGTTAACCTCAGGGCAAAAGTCCTAAAGAATGATGTGGGGGGACTAACCAGGTTAGGCTGTATGCAAGTTAAATCATGCCGTGTTCTTCACAGCGCATGATGTCATGACGCGTGACATGGCATGTGACATCACAGGAAGTGACATTACAAGAAGTGACATCAGATAGTAAAACCTCACACATATAATTATCAGGTATATCATGAGTACATTTAAGAGCATTATGAGATTTGGCATCAGGGTTAAATAAAAAAAGTGGCAAAATCCTGACGCAAAATCTGGGCGTCAACTAATACCTTTATGTTTTTTAAGCCCTGCCAGGAACAAATTGGCAACACTCACAAAAAGAGAAGGACAACGTACAGCTATATAAAATCAGACAGCTAAAGAACAGATACTATCTAACAGAGTGTATACACTGGGTGTGCATCAAAGGGAGTGGACGTGAAAGTGCGAAGCACAAGTATATAACCAAAATTTAAGAAAAAAAAACATTAATATTTTTAAGACTGCCCTCACCCACTTTGCAGTGGCATCATAGGACCGCTAACAACACCCTGGTACAGACCAACACACAGGATGGAGCAGTGTTTTTTGTTTTTGTGAAAAACAGAAAAGAAGAATAAAACAGAACATTTCCAAATGAGGGACGCCTAGTGCAGAAAGAAATATGATTAAAACTGTCTAAGTGGTTAATTATATATTGGTTTATTAGTGGTCCCACTTGGCAGGATTAGAAGTAAATATTGGGTGTTCAGGAGGAGTTACATCGCCATTACCCCATCTGCTTCTACCAACATGTTTCAGACAATATCTTTTGCACTAATGGGTTACTGGCCTTCTTCAGGGTACTGATCCCTCTTAGTTTATCAAACTCCTATAGGTTATATTTTTACCAAAATAACTTATTTATATATATATATATATATATATATATAAAGTTCTTACTTCATTCTTAAGTCAAATATCCCCTCATGACATTTGTAATAGTTGTCACTCCCTCACACCCAGTTCTGTCAACTTGTATGTCCAATTTTTTTTGCATACCAATGTGAGGTAAAAATTGTCAACAATCCAAAGTTCACCATTAAAATAATCACACCCACCACCCTGTGGAATATAGAACTCTCACCACCAAACCCAAGCCTTCCATACAGATGTACATCAACGTCATATCTGTACACTCTTACCCGAGTTTCATACTATTTTCTCTCAACACAGGGCCAAAGTGGGAAAACAACCGCCCTGTAACAATGGAAACTATCTGGTTTTGGAGTTAGAGTATCAGAGCTGATTTCAGGACCTTGCCAAGGAAGCCAGTGCGAGTGATGGGCTGGTAGTGGGGGGGTCATCAGGGTCCTACTGGATTTTTAGGCAGAGGAGGATCTGGCCAGTTTAGAAGGAGTGTGGCATTGAGGAAGATCAAAGAGAGCTATTCAGGATGCCTAGGAAGGAAGTGATGAGAATTGTGGAGAGGAAGTTGATGGTGCATGACGGGCGGGTGTTGACGTTGAGTGATGCATCTTTGTGGGACTGGTGACTACTGATCAGGTCAGTGGTGGTGAGAAGGTGGAGGGAGTAAAAAAAGAAATATAAACTTATTTTATTGCCGCATCCATCCGCCCTCTCTCCTCCGCGTCAGGCCGGAACAGGAAGCACTCAGGCTCCCCAATGCAGCATTGTGATTGGTCGGCGCTCAGATGGGGACTGGAAGCCTCAGCATGTTCTCGACCCAGGCTGTAATGCAGCATTGTGATTGGTTTTAGCGCCCATGGGTCGGTGCTCAGATGGGGACTGGAAGCGTCGGCATGTTCTCCACCCAGGCTGTAATGCAGCCTGGGTGAAGAACATGAAAAGTGCACATGACTGTGCCCAAGACAGTCAGCCAAACATTCATGCGCACTTACAGAGTGCCCACAACTCCTCCCCATGCTATGTGAGCAGAGCAGCCCCGCCCCGCCCCACAAAGCTGCAACAGCAGGAACAAACAAAATGACAACATCGAGTTGTTATAATTTTATTTTTCCTTTATTTACACTGCTGAAAAGCAGTGGGGCGTCGCCCCTCCACCTTAGTGGAGGAGCTGCCACCGTTGTGAGGGTATATGGAGGCTTGATGTGGAACATTAATGCACACTGGTCCATCCATTTGAGAGCGGGGACTGGAGGAAGGAGAGTACAGTTTGCGCACACAATGCGATCTACTTTGTCATCAATATTAGTGGTGGGTGCGGAGATGCGCCTGGTGAGGCTGATATAGGAAGAGAGGTTTGGGGGAGTCTCTCATAGCTTGGGGAGGTTAAAGTCACCAAGTCTTGTTGGGGGTGGTGAAGGATGGTGTGTAAATAAGATTAGTAAAGTCACTATTAACGATTTTGTGAATTTTGGGTCTAGGTGAATGACAGAGGAGGCTGGGCACATTGGAATAAAGGAGGAAAGGCACTGAAGGGCATTTAACGCCTTAACCACGGCAGCAATTCCGCCACGGTGCGGGCGTTCTAAAGAGTAGACGGGGCTGCGACGGCTGTTGGCCGTTCGCAGCACAAAGGAGGGAGTGCTCCCATCGGCTGTAGGCAGGACCGACAATAACTGCAGAAATAAAAGTCCAACGCCCATCCTTGGAAGGACGTGGTGCAGAAAAGTCCACTCCACCGAGTCGAATGCCTTTTCCATATCTAAAAATACAGCAACAGCCGGCACCTCGGGACGAGTGTGTTGTAAAGCGGCAAAGACCGTTCTGATATTAAAGATAAGATTGCGCGTAGGGAGAAAGCCAGACTGTTCTGGAGCCACCAGGGTAGTGACAAGAGGCTGCAAGTGATTAGAGAGCAACTTAGCAAAAATGTTCGTGTCAACGTTCATGAGGGAGAGTGGGCGATACGAGGCACAGTCATTCGGGTCTTTGCCCGGCTTAAGGATTGCCACAATAATCGCCTCGCGCATAGAGGGCGGCATGGAGCCCGAATTGGCCATGTCATCAAACAAGCTAAGCAGATGGGGAATCAATAGATCGGAAAACCCCTTATAAAACGCCACCGTGAGGCCATCGCTACCCGGAGCGCGCCCACCCTTCATGGAAGACAGTGCCAACACCACCTCCTCCCTATCAAAGGGGCGAGACAAAAATTCGCGGTGTATGTCAGAGAGCCACTGTAGCTCTAAATTGACAGATAGTCCACTATTCGTTCCTCTGGGGAAGGTCCCCTCGAAGCGTACAGAGCCGCGTAGTAGTCCCGAAAGCGCGCAGTTATCGTGTCGTTCGAGAGCGGGAGCCCGGAGTTCTCTGACCTCATCGTCGGAATGGAAGAGCGCTCCCTGCCCTGCTTAGCCAAGCGGGCCAGCACCGCGCCCGGGCGTTCGCCCTCACAATAAGTCCGAGCAATAGCATACTTCCCTATGTGTTTAATCTACAAATCTGCTTCCTCATTGTATTACCGAAGGACCTCAGCAATCTCCCGTTCAACAGAGTCCCCACCAGACCGCAAACGCAACTCCTCCAAATCTCTAAGTTTATGTTCCAAGAGTTCAAGGCGGCCCCTGATCGACTTCAGCACGCCTCCATGTTTCGAACAATTTTAGACATTTATACAATTAAAATGTTATTTACAATAAATAAACACAACTTTAAATTACATTTACAAAATATAAATTAAAAACAACATTTCTACATAGGATATTTTTATTTAATTTTGTTTTTAAATTGATATTTTTAATTATTTTAATAAACGTTTATTTTGAAGGGGTAATGGTAAAGTGCTCTAACATTTTATTTTACTACTTCTAGAGTAAAAATAATTTATTTTATATTTATACTAGCAGCCCGTCCCGACGTTGCCCGGGAGCAATTAGGCTTCAGGGCCCCCTCCCGCCCCGCTTTTGTAACCTGCACACGTCACTTTTTCCTCGTGCACACGTCATCCACCCCATCCAAGGGATGCAGGTATTCGTGAAGGAAATATTCCTATATAAATATAATCTCCTATAGTGAAGCAAACACATCTAAACAATAACATATTCACCGCTGACAGTTATGTGAGCAAACTCTCCCCTTTTTGACAGAAGGTGGCCTCGTTCGAGGGGGTACCGTTTTTCCCCTGACCGTGTGTAGGCCTTCGTTGCGCACTTTGTTAACGGCGAAGCACAGAGTCCCATTGAGAAGAGCATGGGATTATCCTACGGAAGCCGAGGTGGCTCAAACGTTTACAGCATCTAAAACCCCTCTTTTCCTCCTGTAATGCACTGTTTGCCTGACATTTGTAGTGCACTGTTTGCCTCCTCTTTCTTGTCCTCAGGCTTCCCCGACTGCCTCCCGCCCGCCCGGCCCCGCCCTCCCGGCCCGTCCCGTCCCCTGCCCAGCCCGTCCTGTCCCCTGCCCGGCCCGTCCCGTTCCCCCGCCCGTCCCGTCCCGTGCCCCGCCTGCCCCTACATGAGTGCCCTTACCTCCGCCGGCGCTGCTCCCGCCTTTCCGCTCGCACCACCCCTCCTCCCCTGCGCCATGTCCGCCGCTCCTCCTCCGCTGCCGGTCCTGACGTCACCGCTCCTCCCCCACGCCATGTCCGCCGCTCCTCGGACGCCGCTCCTCCCCGTGCTCCTAACATGACCACGCACGTCGCGGCCGGCGCTACTTTTGAGGGACTACTTTTTTTTTAATCTAACATTTTAAATAACGTTTATTTTTTTAATTTATGTAGCCTATAACCATCTACACACCCTGTCGATTTCAACGGTGTATCGGGTGTGTAGATTGGCGCAGTGGTTCCCGAGTTTACCCGCCTCAAAGCCTGAAAGTTTCTGCTTTATTATAGTAGTATAGATTTATTAACAAAATATAAATACATAAAAATACAAAAATCAGTAAAATATTTTTGTTACATTTTCCCTTATTCTTTCCCTTGGTGGTGAAGATCGTCACCACAGTAGCAGTGTAAACTTACACACAGAAATGGTGACTATCCAAAAGTAGTAAATGTACTCTAAAACATAAGAGTACATGTTCATGTGAATCGTTACTCACATGTAAATTTGCATTTCTGAATAGCTGAAGGTACAGATTTGCACCTGCATGTTTCTGAATCAAATTTTGTAGTATCTGGTACTAGTGTAGTACTACTTTACATGCTACAAAATGCAATTAGTGAATAGGGCCCATAAATACAGTCCTAGATGTTTCCACTCGCCCGAGCTGAAGGGGGCAGACATGTAAGTCTACACCTCGTGTAAATAAACACTCGGAAATGGTGAATAGCACAACGTGTAGAATTATTTATTTATTATTTATTAAGGAGCTTTATATAGCGCTAGCCAGACCTGAAGGTATTGGAGTGCTATACAACATGTTGTAAAGAGGAAAACACATATTATAGCAGAAGTGAACAGGAAGCCACAGGGAGCAGATAACGATAGAGGGAAAGTTACATAGTCTCTTAATAGTGTGCACAGTAGTTCCAGCCTCGCATCCTTCCAATCCAGGGGATAGTGGGGTGGAGTCCGGCTAGGTATGAGGTGGAGGTCTTGGTTACAAACAGGTACATGCATCATTGTTGCCGTTTGCGATTCCTTAATTGCGAAAATTAAGAAATCGCAATTAAGGAATCGCAAACGGTAATGCATAAAAAAATCACAGTTTTTTTAGCGATTCCTTATTATTCCTTAATTGCGATTCACAATTTGCGAATCGCAATTACGGAATCCCTTCCCATTGATTCCTATGGGCCAAAAGGCTCATAGGAATGAATGGGAAGACAATCTCAATTTGCGATTCGCAATTAGCTAATCGCAAATTGAGATTGCGATTTCAAGGGTGCAGGGGTGTCCAAAGGACACCCTGTTGCACCCCTGAAATCAATCTATGCACATATGTTGTGCACACACATGCCCTAAGGGCATGTGTGTGCACAACATGACAGTTTGAAAAAAGCACAAAAATGCATTTTTTAGATTTTTCGCAAATTACCATGAGGTCCAACCTCATCGTAATTTTTACCTCCTAATAGCGAATTCGCAATTTCTTTTAGGTGTCATGCATTGCATTTAAGGAATCGCTAATTGCGATTCCTTAAATGCAATCGCATTTTCAGAAATCGCAAAAAATAGCGATTTCTTGTAGTTTTTGATTGATGCATCCCAAATAGTGATTTAGGAATCGCAAACGGCCGAATTTTGCGATTCGCACCGTTTGCGATTCCTAAATCACTTGATGCATGTGGCTGATACTCTCTAGTTATCACAGATGAACCCAAATGATTGAACCAGGGTCACCAGAGGTTCTAAAGGTGGACATTTCAGAATATAAGGAAGAGTGTTATACCCACAGACCTACAGAGTCCAACCAGAACCTTATATAGACACACCACACCACACCACAACACAACACATAGTGCCCACCATTCTCACTATAAAGCCCCTTACAGACCAATTGCTTTTCTCATACTTGTTCTGGTCAAACATTGAATTTTGGAATGGGACATTTTTTGCTAAATTGCAGAAGACCATGCTGCATTAAACAACGTTAACTGTTCCAGAGGGTCTGGCAATGAAGTGAGAAAAACACATTCTCAAATATTGGGGAGTGTGTTGTAATGTTCATCAAATGCACTCTATTTCTGTTATTTAGTAAAATAACTGTCTTAGGGCTCTCATTGAGAGGAAAGTCCCTCACTTCTATTATAGTTTTTGCCCCAAAAATTCCTCATGAACAGTTTTAAGCGGCGGGGGCTCTGCCAAATTGGAGGCTGCCCGTCCCATTTAGGGAAACTGACCGTGGGCGGAGCCTCCGCAGTCCATCCAATCCAGGACTGCCACCTTTGAAGCATCGCGAGGTCCGCCCTATTTTGGGCCATCCTCTTGACAAGTACTCTCCCTGACTGGGTCCAGCATGCAAGGCACCTTCTGGGACAAGCTCCTTTTGAAGTTTCTGAAACAATCCCTGGGTTGGGGGGGTTTCTTAATGAGACAAAAAAAACAATGCAGAGATGGTGGAGTGCATCATAGGTAGGTGTAGAATTTGCTTTAGCCTATGCCCTGCATCCTTTCCTCCTGGATGGTGTCTATGCAGTGGCCATGCAGCATCACTCCCCTGGTGTAGGTTTTACATTGATGTGTCCTATCTCTTCACACTAGTGAAATTTGGCAGCACAATGCGTGCAAAACCTCATTCTGCTGTCACACTCAGCTTAACTCAGGTATAAGAGGTTAGAAATGCAAAAGCATTGCACAATGAAAACACTATTTTGTGTACTACTTGTTCCAGTGTTACAATGAAAAACTAATAACCAAGGGCGATATGTAGGTAAATGGCATTTACCGAAACGTAAATACCGAATTTTACAGATTCAGTATTTACAAATCGGTAAATGCCATGTAGGTAATTATTCGGTAACAATTAACGAATCGTTAAGATTCGGTAATTACCGAATCGGTATTTACCGATTCGGTAATTGCCATTGATTCCTATGGGCCTTGAGGCCCATAGGAATCAATGGCAATTACCGAATCGGTAAATACCGATTCGGTAAAATTACCGAATTGACAAGGGGGACAGGGTGTCACTTTGACACCCTGTTGCTCCCCTGATTCTGGCTTGTATGCCATCTGACACACCTACATGCCCTTACGGCATGTATGTGTGCCACATGGCACAGCTGTACATGCACAGATGTGCATGTACACAGGAATTCGTTTTTTACCATGCAATAGTATGTCATGGTAAATAATGAATTCCTAAGGGCCTGTGGCACTGTTTCCAGTGCCACCTACATCCCATATTACCGATTCTGTACATTTACCGATTCGGTAATTTACAGATTCAGTAAATTTACAGAATCGGTAATTATCTGGCCCCCTACATCTGAAACTACAAATACCGGTCGGTAACGGCCGAAATCGGCCGTTACCGACCGGTATTTGGCCACCTACATATGGCCCCAAGTTGTCTGCCTGTGTTCTCTATTAGGCGCCATTCAGAGTTGGATCTTTGTCTATGGAGGCCAGGCTAATTGCTATAATTAGAATAAACATTCAGGAACAAACATTGTAGAGAATAAGGTCATTCTTCCCAAAGGGAAAGGGATTTTGATGAAATTCAGAACAAATATTGCATTTTATAATGCACTTTGGCTGGGCAGGATATACAAAACATTGATACTTTAGTTTGAGACTTTATGTACCAGTGGTTTCAGTACAGAACTGATAGCCTGGTTTGTTATTATAACTAGGGCTCCCGGTTTTATGGTATTTATGTTTTTAACATTTCCGTCTGTGTTTGTGGAGAAGTGTGGCTCAATGGTTAGAGCGGCAGACCTTGATGCAGAGGTCTAGCCCAGGACCAATTCAATTCACCGCCTTGGCGGGTCTTGGGCTCAAAATTCCACGGACCTGATAATTCTCGCCTCGGTGCCTATTCCAATCATGGAGTCCCACTCTGCAACTCTGGGCAATAGCTTGCTTAATCTCCACAACGGCCCCCACAACGCTAAGGATGCCTGGCCTCCACCTTGGGGGTGCCCAGGAGTGGACACCTCACAGGGAAAGCCAGGATGGGTTCCACAGCGGTATTCGTACAAGCGCCTTGAGACCCTTGCGGGTGAGTAGTGCGCTATACAAGTATCAATTTACATTTATTTATCCGTATTTATTTTTTGCTAATTTTATCTATATTTATCCATATTTAACCCCTTTGCCGCGGCCGCCATTTCGCGGCAGTGCGGCACTTCCGCAAAATGGGCGGGGTTGCGTTGGCCGCTGGCCGACGTCAGCACTAGGCCGACGGGAGCACGCAAGGGGTTAATTTGGGTTTTGTGAAAAAAGTGAAGCTGGAAACTGGTATATTTCCACATTTGTTCAACACACAAAAATAAAATCAGGCTTGAGTGCCTGCCATGTTTCAGTGATATGAACAACCACAGAAGAAAAATCAATACACTTATATGAAAATGTGCAACATTCAGTATCAACCGTGTGCATATCTACTGCTGTTAAACCCTCTTTACTAAAATTCTTTCTTTTTTATTCATCTTATCTATCAATTCACACACCTATTGACCCGGCTGTCAAGGCAGAGAGTATTTAGAAACACTCAAAAAGCAACCACATTTTCATTTTTACCCACATTTAAAGATAAATACAGACAAGAAAATATATGTTTATCTGTCTGTATTTATGTGTAAAAATCAGTAAAAATGGAAAACAGAGTCTTAATTATAACATACGCTATTAAGAGTCTCTATTTCTGTTTCTGTTGGGGGTGCTTTCACTGCGGGACATTGCCCCTGAGCCAAGCACTCCATGTGTTCTGGACCCCGCTGGACTACTTGTATCCTTTGCATGCTGGGACATCATCCATACTTAATATAATAAAGAGAGAGCCCAAACCTTTGAGGCGGGTAATCTCAGGAACCACAGCACCAATCACAACACCCAATACAGCGTTGGAAAGGGCAGTTGCAGCAGAAGGACATAGGCTATGCAGACGCCCACCATATACATTTAAAAGGTAAAAGAACCGTGCCAGAAAAGTCGTCCCTTGTGGGCTTGTCTGCGTTGTGCTGTGTGCGTGTGCTGGGGGCGTGACAAACGCTGGGGGCGTGTGGTACGTTCCGCCCTTCATGCCATGTCTCATATCGTGTGCTAATCCCACCCTGCTCCCTTTAAATACCCCTGCACCCCATAATCATAACCCACCCTTACTCCTTAAAATACCCCAACACCCTTAAACACTAACCCATCTTAACCCTATAAATATACCCTGTACCCCAAAATCCAAACCTACCCCTGAACCCTAAAAATACCCCTGTACCCCAAAACCCAAACCGAGCCCTGAACCCTAAAAATAACCCTGTACCCCAAAACCCAAACCTACCCCTGAACCCTAAAATACCCCTGTACCCCAAAACCCAAACCTAGCCCTCAACCCTAAAAATACCCCTGTATCCCAAAACCCAAACCTAGCCCTGAACCCTTAAAATACCCCTGTACCCCAAAACCCAAACCTACCCCATAACCCTAAAAATACCCCTATACCCCAAAACCCAAACCTAGCCCTGAACCCTAAAAATACCCCTGTACCCCAAAACCCATACCTATCCCTAAACCCTAAAACTACCCCAGTACCCCATAACCCAAAACTATATCTGAACCCTTAAAATACCCTAACACCCCAAAACATATACCTCAGTACCCCAAAACATATACCCCTATACCCATACTTACCATATCCAAACATTTAAAAAAACATGCTTTTACCATTCATGCATTTACAACGAATTTCGTTGTAAATGTATGCGTGGTAAAAGCATATAAAATGTAATGCCATGCGTTATAATGGCATTGCGAAGTCATGGTACTTTCGTAATGAAAGTATGCGGAGTGATGGTATGCGGAAAGAAAGTTGCGGAATAATGGGTGTTTACCCTCCCCCGGTAAGTACATTGGTGGCACGGCGGCCCACATCTCCAGCAACATACTCATATTTTTTCAGCACCGATTTAAAAAATGCACAGGTCTCTCTCATTGATGGCCAGCACCGACATACACTTTTAGACACACCTCCCGCCACAAGTTCTAGAATTGCGAACTTTAGAGCTGGGGAGCTACGTTCGAATCTCGGCATCAGCTCAACATCCTGTGATTCCAGGCAAATCGCTTTGTCTCCCCGTGCCTACCACAAATGAATGTGTTCTTCTGTAATGTAAATTGTGCTCATGCCATGTTGTTGAGTTTGCGCTATATAATATTGCAAGGAAAAATACAGTAGGGAAACTCGAGTTCACACACTACTGAACGCGCACTCTTAAGTGCATCAGCAGTGCACTGTGAATCGGAGCGTTTCACAGACCTGTCACAGATAAGAAATGCTATCTAAACGAAATCCTACAAAACAATATACTACTGGCCGGCAGCAATTCATACCCGGACAACGTCGGGACGGGCTGCTAGTTTTTTATAAAGTTGTTCCAAAGCAAATGTCTTTTTGCTAATTCCATAGGCCTAGTGGCTTCCTGCATGAATATTCCTCGGTCATCTCATATGAGAACTGCTCAATTCGGGGTGCCTAAAAACAACGGGGCATATTATCAAGGGGGTTTATCTCCGCTTTTTGGGCTTTAAAAGCCAAGAAAGCGGAGTTAAAATTATCTCCCTATTACCTAGCTGTCGCTAACACCAGTTAGCGACGGCTAGTAGGAGATAGCGACCATCTTGGGCCCCACTTTGCATGTCAGTGATATTTATCACTAATGACATGCAAAGTAGGCGTGCCAAGATGTTAGCGACTGGAAAACGTCGCTAACATCGCTATCTCCTATTACCAACTTTTGGAGATATTCACGCTAAGCGCGAATATCTCCAAAAGCTAACACCTGCCCTGAGCAGTTCTTAGCCATGTTATCCAATGGGAGGTGGATAACATGGCTAAGAGCATTAGCTCGGTAATGCATGAATATCGCTGACTTTTCAGCGATATTCATGCATTGCGGCCGTTTTTTATCGCATTTGCGATAAACCTTGGTAATACCAAGGTTTATCTGCGGTAAAAATCGCCGCAGCTCAGCGGTAAAATTTTGACTCTAACCAAGCAATAGCGATAATTATCGCTATTGCTTGGTAATATGCCCCAACGTTTTTAATTTGATTGGCAACAGCCCAGATTTCTGACAGTATTTTATTTTACAGAGTTTTATATAGCGCGAACTTGACCCGAATCGAGTATCAGAGCGCTTTACATAGCACCAGTTACGTTACATGAGACACACATTAATTTTTTATTAGGCACAGGGAGATTAAGTGATTTGCAGAGAATCACAGGATGTCCAGCATCATTGCCGAGACTCGAGACCAGGTCCCTAGATTCGAAGTCGACCACCCTAGCCGTTAGGTCAACTCCCCTCCCCAATAATTACAGTAACGAGCAGGCGGTAATATTGCCAACTGATTGGAACTTGTTTATTCAATCTGAGTAGGAATGAAAGATGCATTAGGAATTAAAAGTGAGACTTGGCAGTCACCCATCCTGAAATCAAGAGTGTAAACCCAGTGAACTCAATTTTCTGAGACAAGTACACGCATGTGGCCTCAAACACGCATATGTTGACGTGACCAAATGAGCAGACAGCAAACGTAGCTTTGGGCAACAGTCAGACAGAAGTGTCTTTCTGAGGATGAAATTACAAATATTTCATGAGCACGTGGTCATTTCAAAGAAGGAATGTTCAAGGAACTGTCAAAAAGAGTCTTCATCTTGAACTAACTTTAGGTGAAAACTGGTTCTAAGGTGCATTGTATTGAAATCTGTAGATACTTTTCAGCAGTCCAATCATTCATTCACCTTTTTAAAAAAAAAGATATTTCTAAATGTTCTAAAACTTGTTTGTTGTCATTGGATCCAAACTAACCAGTATGTTTAACCCGTTCGATGCGTCTGACGGCCCCCGACCATCCGATGTCATGGTGGGTGTGTGCGGAGGACGGCCGGCGGCCATCCGAACCACGCCCACTCATTATTTCTCCCGCACCGTGGCGGAATTCGCACCGCAGTCAATGGGTTAAATTGCACAATTTATCACTCTGCATGTATTATCTCTAAGATTAGCCCCGCCCCATTTTTTAAGGTGTTAACCACACCTCCTTTGGTTGACCTGTTAGCCGGGCTGAAGGCCAGATCTCGTTGTGTCCCTGATGACAGCCCATTTGGCATTCAGCTGTGCCGAAAGTGCACCAACTGTACTGCCAGATGTACTTTTGGCACTGACAGCCCCAGAGGGGATCTCTTGATAGGACATGCCGTAAGTCTACCAGCGAGGCAGGGACCTCCGCCCAGCTGGCTGGCTAGTGGACTTTCAGTAATGCTCCCAGTTTTCTGCTGTGAGTTTGTAAATCATTTCTATAACACAAGAATCCGCGAGTCACTCAAGTCTTCACACCTACCAGGTTTTCATGATAACGACAAACTATATAAACACTTTTCATTTAGATTCTCTGTATTGATGTTGGGTGTACTGAAGAACTAAAGCTTGCAGGATGGTGTTGGTTTGTTCTACCATATTTCAATCTCTGGGTATTGTGTGGGTACAGTGGCTGCCCCAAAATGGATTTTAGTGGTAGACACTAGGATGCCGTAGCTCACTTCCTACACACACCCCCAGCCCTCAGAGCCCAAGCTGAGTGTGGTAAAGGACTTTCAACATCTTGAAAATGTCTAAAGTGGTACTGTTGGCCCGTGGAACTTTTACCCCATTGGATGGGGCTTGTCCAAGAGTCATCCCCACCCACGAGCTAGTGCAGGTATAAATGTGGCAAGTCCAGGTACCCACTTCAGAACACTTTCTGGACCCTCAGAAGGTCAGAAGACTGGGCCTGCTGTTTGTGAACAGCAAGGAGCCCTCAAGCACAGGACCTCCTCCCTCTTGTACCCAGGGCAAAGGAGTGGACTCCCAGGGGCAGTTGGCTGACCTCCAGTGTGAGCTACAGGGTACAACAAGCTGCTGCAGAGGCCTTCTCCTGTGAGTACCCAGCTGACCATTGGCAAATGGACCTTGACTGAACCCTGCTGTTGGCATCTGCCTGACACCCTGTGAGGCTTTAAGTGCCTCCCCAGAGGTCCTGGAAACCTTTAGAAGAGCACTGCTGTTGTGGATTTGGACTTAAAGGACTAAGGCCAGAAGGTAGAATCTTTGACCAGGATGACCCTAGTTGGTGTATCCAACCTGCGCTCCATCGTGTTCAGCATCAAATTGCGCCTAGACTCTCGTCTACCCTGACCATTGACTATCATTGGCACTTTGTGCTTCCTGGCACTATTTAAACTTAAAACTTTACAGATCCATATCTCAGTTCCCCTTATGTGATTATTTTCATGTTGGTCTAATTATTGTTTTGCATTTCAATTGTCTGACTCTTTTGGTACTGCATAAATACTTTACATATTGTCCTAAGTTAAGCTTGTCTGAACTGTGCAGTAGCTACAGGGGAGTTGAGTTGAGCTTAGTTTAGTGACTTTGAAGGTTCACCCTGAAAAGGCTGCAATTATTCCTTGTGGTGGGTAATCACCCACCACTGGTGGCTCTCACTGAACAGCACCTGCATCACGTGTTGCACCTGTTCACAGCGGGCTCCCTCAGGCTCTACACCCAAATCACACTGAGCTCTGGGCGAGGGACAGGTAGGGAAAGATTGTTTTTCCTTTTCAGACACCTTCAGCTGCTGCAGCTCACATGGTTCTAGTAAATAACATGCCAGGTTGTTTATCCAAGAGTGCCAGTCCATTAGCGTTGGCATGCTGGTGCTTGTATTTGAAAGTCTATCTCTGCCATCTCGCCCAGTGAGCTGTTTAAGCCCTGACTGACTACAAAAAAAGCAGAAATCCAAGAACTACATCTTATTTTGCTTTTTACGAGTCTGATAATCGTTACAATGCTTTTAAGCCAACTCCATGTTGCATTGTGGGGCTGGTAGTTTTGCTTTTATCACTGCCATGATGGACTCAAACCACAGCACGCAAAGTGCTGTTCGCTAAAATGCCAGAATTGCCAAATGTATTAGACATGACATGAAGCCACTTGTCAGCTATATTTTAAAAATTGACAAAGTTGTAAAGTCCTTTTTTTAAAAAACTGCTTATTTGACATGTAAAACCAAAAGTAAACTACTCAGATATTTTATAGGAGTTCAATTTATAGCTCCTAACACAAAGAATAGGTAAAGGACTGGCACAGTAGCAGAAAAAGCAATACACAATTCTCTCACACACGCAGGACAGGTGCAAGACAGGTAACTAACACACTAAAGATGGAGTGAGAGGCATTAAAGGACTGCAGTAGGCTCTCCATAAACAGACATCAACATACATGAAGTGCAACAGTCATAAAAGAAATAGACAAATCATCTTATAGGATTACCGCACATTCATGTACTCACATAGAAAGAAGACCCAACGACCTAGGTCTGTATTACATAAGGGGCCCCTGGAGTGCAATGGGCTTCTGTCTCCCACTCTTCTAAGGCTTCATATTGCGTTAATCTTGGACTGGGGTCTAATTCATTCATGCAAATTCGCAAATTGTGCAATAGTCTACCATTAAATTTACCATGTTCTAAAAATGCTAATATGTCATCATCCTTGGTATACTCTATATCCAATTCCCTAACCATACACAAGTGTGGTAGCCTCTTTCTATCATCATGTATGATGTGGCGTTTTCGGTGGTGGAATAATGATTCCTTCTCTTCTTTTCACTGGTTTATCTTACTTAAAATAACTCTTGATTTTCTGCATAAACAAAATCTCTGTTTTCCCCCTACATATGATATGGCCTTCTTCTAATACTTTGTTCTCTGGCAAAACCTAAGTATTTTCTATCTGGACGATTTCCTATGATTGCTGGATCTAAATGCCACATATAATTACCACTGTCTAATTTTATAAGAAATATCAATCGATTCAATTAATTTAATTTGTTTACTTTGCAGAAATATTTCTCCAATACTAGCATGTCTCTTAATTTCAATGACCAATCAGTATTTGTCTTACAAGATGCGTTTAACCAATGCTTGTGCGGCTTTTATGTGACATGAATATCACTCTTTGCACTAACCCCCAACGACCACACACCCACTGGTTTTACCAATCCCAGCGCAGCTCTCTATGAATTCAGTGCAGCATTCGCAACTGACTCCATCCTTTGCAAGGTAATACGACTACACAATTTCTTTTGATTTTGATTATGCGTTTCATTATTTAACTTGCAAAAAACACAGTTGATGGACAGAATGTAGAACAATGTCATACATTCACCCCAGTACAAGGATCTGGGCCTAAAGCCATCGTTTTTTTGCACTCCACACCACCCTGGGTTAGACACTGGCCATATGCAAATCAGCTCTGATCCTGTGCCTCATGGGAACAGTCCAGTCCGAACTACCAAGCCATGTCTTTCCCAGACCGGAATCAAGCATCCAAGGACCGGTTTCTGGCTATCAGCCTTCATCAGCCTGGATAGCTTGACTCCAGTGGTGTGGAGAGCCTGGGACTCACGTCTGAGCATACCCAGCCCACTCGGGGTGAAAATTGCAAAAAACACAGTTGATGGACAGAATGTAGAACAATGTCATACATTCACCCCAGTACAAGGATCTGGGCCTAAATCCATCGTTTTTTTTCCACTCCACACCACCCTGGGTTAGACACTGGCTATATGCAAATCAGCTCTGATCCTGTGCCTCATGGGAACAGTCCAGTCCGAACTACCAAGCCATGTCTTTCCCAGACCGGAATCAAGCATCCAAGGACCGGTTTCTGGCTATCAGCCTTCATCAGCCTGGATAGCTTGACTCCAGTGGTGTGGAGAGCCTGGGACTCACGTCTGAGCATACCCAGCCCACTCGGGGTGAAAATTGCAAAAAACACAGTTGATGGACAGAATGTAGAACAATGTCATACATTCACCCCAGTACAAGGATCTTGGCCTAAATCCATCGTTTTTTTGCACTCCACACCACCCTGGGTTAGACACTGGCTATATGCAAATCAGCTCTGATCCTGTGCCTCATGGGAACAGTCCAGTCCGAACTACCAAGCCATGTCTTTCCCAGAGTCAAGCTATCCAGGCTGATGAAGGCTGATAGCCAGAAACCGGTCCTTGGATGCTTGATTCCGGTCTGGGAAAGACATGGCTTGGTAGTTCGGACTGGACTGTTCCCATGAGGCACAGGTTCAGAGCTGATTTGCATATAGCCAGTGTCTAACCCAGGGTGGTGTGGAGTGCAAAAAAACGATGGATTTAGGCCCAGATCCTTGTACTGGGGTGAATGTATGACATTGTTCTACATTCTGTCCATCAACTGTGTTTTCTGCGCTTTTTTACCCCGAGTGGGCTGGGTATGCTCAGTCGTGAGTTCCAGGCTCTCCACACCACTGGAGTCAAGCTATCCAGGCTGATGAAGGCTGATAGCCAGAAACCGGTCCTTGGATGCTTGATTCCGGTCTGGGAAAGACAGGGCTTGGTAGTTCGGACTGGACTGTTCCCATGAGGCACAGGGTCAGAGCTGATTTGCATATAGCCAGTGTCTAACCCAGGGTGGTGTGGAGTGCAAAAAAACGATGGATTTAGGCCCAGATCCTTGTACTGGGGTGAATGTATGACATTGTTCTACATTCTGTCCATCAACTGTGTTTTTTGCAATTTTTACCCCGAGTGGGCTGGGTATGCTCAGACGTGAGTCCCAGGCTCTCCACACCACTGGAGTCAAGCTATCCAGGCTGATGAAGGCTGATAGCCAGAAACCGGTCCTTGGATGCTTGATTCCGGTCTGGGAAAGACATGGCTTGGTAGTTCGGACTGGACTGTTCCCATGAGGCACAGGGTCAGGGCTGATTTGCATATAGCCAGTGTCTAACCCAGAGTGGTGTGGAGTGCAAAAAAACGATGGATTTAGGCCCAGATCCTTGTACTGGGGTGAATGTATGACATTGTTCTACATTCTGTCCATCAACTGTGTTTTTTGTCATTATTTAACAACATGAAAATGTTTGCTACTGTGCCTGATTGACTAGATTTAAAGAAAAGACAAGTTCTTTCACAACGAGTAAAACCTTTTCCGTCTACTCTTCATGCACTACGACTAAAGCAACCTTCCGCTTACTCTTCACTTAAGCAAAATAACCTGTTACTCCTTCAGCCCTACCCTTTCTTGGTAATATAAGACTAAAGTTTCACCAGCTGACTCCTTTCCTATCAATCACTCTCACTTTTATACAGGAAAATAATCCCTAATTAGTGCTTCAAGTTTTATCTAACTTTCCGAAAGTACTTCATCAAGGCCAGTAACCTCACTGCAGTGTGGCTTCCATTTACCACCCGCTATTCAATATCCCCGGGGATTTCCAGACAACGAATAACAATACAAACGGGTTTTGGTTAAGACATAAAGTCAAAAAAATAAATAAATCAATAATCAATATACAACTAACTACCTATCTTTAACTAAACCCTAACCGTTGCTCTGTTACCAAAGTAATACTGATGGCGCGCGGGACTGCCAGCTCAGTTAACCATACTCACCTGGACACATAAAACATTCACACCTTGAACCGGTAATCCTGCTTCTCCTTACTGCCTATCAGGATTTTAATTTCTTGGGACTTATACCTGTACACCATGACTTACCAAACCTTTTTCCCCTATGCTATATGTCCTAGGGATCGAAAAGGGAGTTAGCATAATAGGTAGCAATTTAATAATTTACCTTTCCTGTAATAACCACAGACTCGGGAGAAGTTTTAAACACTTTATCTATGCAAATTTTGAAGAGTCAGAAGCCACAACAGAGTGACCAGAAATTTTACAAGTAAAAATATAATTTATAAGACATAAAGTCTGCAAGAAACTATAGTAACACCTTTAGACATTGGTACCTGGGAAGGGTGAGAAAGGGAAATAGCACAAGGACATACCACATGGATTATATTTACCTAGAATGGTGCGAGGACCAACCCTGGCCACGGGCTTGGACAATGAAAAGGCTCTGCCTAATCAGGTGCCAACGGGACAGGACAGGTGCAGATCAGAGCAGGTGACCTCCACTAGTGCAACGCCAGCGTCACACCCTCTCTATGGCAATTTAGTACCCTGACTGGGTAAACGCTACTTCTCTCTCAGCAAAACCCAGATTCTTCTGACAGAGGGCTCCGCCAGCACCTCTGCTCTCGATTCTCCTTCAGCATACGTTGTTGGGTCAGTGACAGGTCTGTGACAAGTCAGACAAATCATCTAACTAAGCCTACCTTAATTATACCATTTTCTGGGCAATGTACCACCCCCCAGTGTTGCAAATTTGTGTATTCCCTTCATTTGATTGGCCAGAAAGACGAGGAGAGGTCATCACACCATACTAAGATGAGGTAATTTTCACTGACTTATATTGATCAAGTTACCGCCCACAATATATTTTCCCATGCACTTTTATTCCACCCAACAATATTGGTTTCAAATCGTATGCATTGTATTTGCTACAGTTCATATTTCTTCCTCTCCTGAGGTCAAATGGTCAGTTTCCCAGGAACATCGTGGGTAAGATGAGTATTGGCAGCCATTCAATGACAGTGACTTCAGGGATTTCTGGGATCATCTGCGCAGACGCAGCCTTTTCAATATGGAGTTTATGTCACCCTTCAGGCCCAAATACGAGCTAATAGCAAAGTCAAAGAAAAACATATTAGAATACAAAAATAAATGAATGCACTGTATACCACTTATCTCTACTCTTTCCCCATTACTTTATTTTACCTATAGCATTAGTGGTTAAGCTAAACGAACAAAGTTTAGTTGAAGCAGCAGCAGGTGCTTTAATGCGTGAGACATAAAGCGGCCATCCTGTCACTAGTGCGCAGATGCAAGAAATTCCCACCAGAAGCGAAAGACGTCACACGAGGTAGATGTGGCGGAAGCATGTGCAAAAGAGTTACCGCGTTTTCGGCGGCCATTTTAAGACACTTGGGTTACTGTTAGTAAAAGCACATATGCAAGCTTCCCCATCTTGCTAATAATGTTGTGTAATGCAAATATCAGTAAACAAAACATGTTGATTAATTAGTTACATGTTATTTCAAGAGGACTGAGTCCAAGCAAGTTTCTGTACGTATGAAACCTTGCTCCATCAGGGCGCAGGCGCGTGTGGACCCTCTTCTGCAATTCAAATTGCGCACTGCTCATATAGCGCCAGTGCTAATCTAAATAGGCGTTCCCTCATTTGAATGAGGGTGTGGCCTCACACAAATGAGGGAATCCCTTTGGGCCCGATTCACAGAATGAACTTAAGACTCAATCCTAAACTTACTACTATTTTGGTATTCACAGAATGCACTTACTACTTTTGGCATTCACAGAACGAACTTACTACTTTTGGCATTCACAGAGGTTAGGATTTTGTCTTAAGTTTGTCTTTAGACAAACTTAAGACAGACTTAAGACAGATTTAAGACAGACTTAAGACAGACTTAAGACAGACTTAAGACAAAATCCTAACTTAAGTCTGTCTTAAGTCTGTCTTAAATCTGTCTTAAGTATGTCTTAAGACAAACTTAAGACAAAATCCTAACGTCTGTGAATACCAAAAGTAGTAAATGCATTCTGTGAATGCCAAAAGTAGTAAGTGCATTCTGTGAATACCAAAATAGTAGTAAGTTTAGGATTGAGTCTTAAGTTCATTCTGTGAATCGGGCCCTTTGTCTCTGCACCCGCACCATATTATGGACGTGGTCACAGAGGCAAAGAAGCTGTCATGAGGCGCACTGAGTGTGCACCGCAAAGAAGAGGTGCACAGTCAGAGAAAACCCCCGGACGGCAGCCCTCTGTACGGACGAATATGGGTCCCAGGGACTTCCTAGACATCCTCTCTGCAGGCGGATGCAGTCACGCTCTTCCCTTGCCTGCTAGGAATCTCAATCGCATCTTTGAAGTGCAAGCGGTTGCCGCCTGCACAAAGACAGAGCGGCTTCTTCAAACAGCTTTCAAACAACTTTCAATAATGTGCTACCCTGAGGACAGCATAATATTTTTAATAGGGCGCAGAAGGCCTGTTTTCTCACGGTGCACCTGTTTGAAAGATGCACTGTAGCATAAACAGGGATAGTGCACCCTGTTGTTTATGTGGGTCCTAGTGTGTTATGAGTCCACGTCTCGCGCTGGGAAACATCCGCGAGTACTATTCACACGTTGAACAGTCTCCTAGTGACGCTAACTTTATGTCAGCGTTCATGGCGTCCTTTCTTAAACTGTCAGTTCTATATTAAAATGACGTTTGGGTGAGCTAAACGCGGTTATGACTGTGCTTTCATACCACAAGATGAACCCCTTCCACGTGGGGCTAATTCCCCCGCGGTGCGGGGGTGGGCCACACGCGGCGCCGCAGTGCACATGACGAGCCCAGGTCATCATGCCGCACAGTGGAGCTGCGCTCATGACGAGCTGGGTTTGTCACGACTCCGCCTACTCCCCTAGGATGCCCGAACAGGCGGGGAATTAGCCGCGCGTGGGAGGGCCGTGGCAGTTATGACGCGCTCAGTTTATCATCAGCACAGCTCCACTGTGCCTCATGATGAGCTGAGCTCGTCGGAAGCATGAAAGGGGTTAACAAGCATTGACAAAGCCAACAGGTCTGGCGTTGGCCACCAGCCTTTTAACTTTGTCAATGATTGTGTTGCTATGGTTTAGGTACATCTTTGTTTAGGAAACTTCTGCGCCCTCATCAATAAAAAAAAAAGAAACATTAGTTAAATCAAAAATATGTTTTCGGCTGAAATAGCACACATTGGATAATAGTCCCTGGCACTACTCTGGGTGTGGATGTGCACTGTCTAAAATGTCACTCAAAATAAAATCAACGGGTGGCTGAAGGAGGCTGAACAACTGCTCCATTGTGAATGACACAATAACAGACCAGTGGATGAAGAGGGTGGGCTGAAAGCTCCTATAAGTATATTATACATATAATTTCAGCAAAATCAAAAGGCCCTGGCTAACGCTATACCTAAAAACAGGAAGGACGAACAACGATCCTTGCTTCTCGTTTCTGCTGACATGTTTCAGTGCTGGAGTATTACCCCTATGGGGTCAGGCATCTTCCTCAGGACTGTAAGCAACTCACATCCAACATTGTGAGACAGTCTCTGGCTCATAGGGCATGTTATTTATACTAGTGCATTCAATATATCCTTGGTTTGTTTACAAGATGCAGCAACAGAGGTGGAAACATCCCTCCTTCATACAAAAGGCACAGTGTGGGCAAAACAGTGCAAGCATCCTTTCTTCAGAGGATAGGTACAGCTAGAGCAGCAGAAGTGCACGCTTTCCCCATCACAGGACACACACAAATCAAGCAATACACACACAACAAGTGCAGCATGGCAGTAGCAAAGCAAGCTTCCCTGTCTCTCAAAAGGCAACAAGTTCCCTCTTCGATTCCCTGCAGAGCACGCTCAGCAGGGCAAACAAGTGCACATTTCATCGCTCACAGAACATGTACAGTTAATTCAGGAGCGGTCTTCAGGTTATAGACAGATCTCTGGAGTGAATGTGTAACTCACTGCAAGGAATGTCTAGATGGATGAGTGAGTGAATGTGAGAGGACTGACATGTAGGGGCCGATTCACAGAACTAACTTAATGCCAAAATCCTAAACTTACTACTTTTGGGATTCACAGAAGGCATTTAGTAGTAGTAAAGTTAGGATTTTGTATTAAGTTTGACTTGAGACAAACTTAAGACAAACTTAAGACAGACTTAAGACAGACTTAAGACAAAATCCTAACTTTACTACTACTAAATGCCTTCTGTGAATACCAAAAGTAGTAGGTTTGGGATTTTGTCTTAAGTTAGTTCTGTGAATCGGGCCCGTAATGTTCCATGTTAGGACCCTGATGGCCCTGCTGCAGTCATGTGGAGCACTGCTGTTTGTGTTGATTCTTTGGTTTGCTACATATTGAGAATTAGCCGATACCAAGTGGGTCATTTATATTTGGGGCAACCCACCCGAAGCCTTAGTATACCCTCTAAACAGGCACACTGGCGCCAGCCTCTTCGGAAAGAGTTTGAAAGCGTGCACACCAGGTGGGTGCTGCGCAATCCCAGCCTCATGCTGCATCCATCCCAAATGTTATGGGGTGACAGTGTCACCCATCACAAGTAATAATCCTGTTCCATACCGCTACTCCCATAGCGAGGCCCATCAGATGGACCCTCAAAGCGAGACTGGTACCACGCCTTCTCAACACTGGCACGTGGCCACCGAGGGTTCTGTGCACGGCAGGGAACTTGGTCAGTATGTTTGGGGGGGGGGGGGATTTGATCTTCAGATTTTCTAACAATCACTCCCGTATATCTAGTTAAAATACAATACTACTACAAGCCGGGCATGAGGAAGGCTTAAGAGGCAGTGGGGACAGAAAGGAATGTTGGTTGTTAGGGGTAGTAAGTGGTGGGAAACATAGGGCCTGATTTAGATGTTGGCGGGACTGGTCCTGCCATCGTTGTTTGGCGGTCTTAATGTCTGTCTCCTAGGTGGTCCACCTGCCTTATTTAGATGTTGTCTGGGTACTGGAGGGAAGACCGCCACGCTCCCACTGACTCTGCAGAGAACCCTGCTCCCGTGTCGACAACGGCGGAGCCAGAAGCAGCTGGTTGTATGATATTACAACGCATGCCTTTACCACGCATGCGTTACAACGCGAATGCCTTTTCCACGCATAACCTTTAGCACGAATATTCCTTTACCACGCATATTTTTACACCGTTTTTCGTTGTAAATGTATGAATGGTAAGGGCATACTGTTGTTGAAGCTTATTCCCCTACCCCATAACCCTTCTTACAAATACCCCTCCCCTGCCCTTTATCCTAAATTTGGACCCCTTCTGTTTTTTTTATTCTAAAATTCCCCTTATCTCTCCACTTTGTCTCGTCTGTCGTCTGTTCTTCTTGTTCTTTTTTGTTTCACATTGCACGTCGTTAAGAGGAAACGGAAGTGAAACTTCTGTTTCCTCTAACAACGTTGATTGCCTTCATCGGGTGCGTTTTTTGGGGGGAGACCCCCCCAAGGCCCTTTTTCTTTTTGCCCGCTTTTTTTTTCGGGGGGGGGGGGTCATCCCGTGCCCCCTTTTTCACGAATACCCTTTGCCACACATGCCTTTACTATGTATCTCGTAGTAAAGGTATGCGTGGTAAAGGCTATTCGTGTTAACCACGCATGCGTTGTAATGCAGGCGTAGTTAATGTTATGCGTGGAAACGGCCGCGTTGTAGTGGCCGTAACCAGAAGCAGCTTTGGGAGGGAGTCCCACCATCCAGATTATGATGTGCCTTTCCAACAACCCTTTTCTGCCTGGTGCACCACCGTGCACGAGTCAGAGGAATCGAAGGAAAAGACATGAAAACTCACCTTGTTCCGGGGTGTCACGTTGGAATCCATGTGCTACGCGATTGTCTCCTTCCTTTGCTGCTCAGACTCCAGCACAACGACAAAGAACTCTGTGGTCACCGAGATCTCAGGTAAGCTACTTGTACTACTTTCCTATGTATCGTGTGTTGAGAATCGCTGTCGGCCCATGTTGTGTGTGGTCCGCAATTTGTAACACAAAGGGACAGAACACATTTCCTACATATCATTGCATGTAAACATAACACAAGAGTGTATTTATGTAGAAATTAGTTGTATCTCTACACCCCCAGATGCCTCACTCCATCAGGACTCCGACCCCAGCACACCGCCAGCACAACGAAAACATCTAAATCAACTCGGTGTAGTCCTGCCACCTTGAAGGCAGCAGAGTACTGTGAGATGGCAGAGAAGACCGCCACTGTGGTGGTCTTCTGTCTCTAGCCACAACATCTGAATACGGTGGGCGGACTGACGTCAGCTCGATGAAGTACTTGGAACCACCGTCTCCGCAGGACGGCGGTAAGACTGCAAAGCTCTGAATCAGGCCCATTCGGCCCGATTCACAGAACTAACTTAAGACAAAATCCTACACTTACTACTTTTGGTATTCACAGAAGTTAGGATTTTGTCTTAAGTTTGTCTTAAGACAGACTTAAGACAGACTTAAGACAAACTTAAGACAGACTTAAGACAGACTTAAGTTAGGATTTTGTCTTAATTCTGTTTTAAGTCTGTCTTAAGTTTGTCTTAAGTCTGTCTTAAGTCTGTCTTAAATTTGTATTAAGTCTGTCTTAAGTCTGTCTTGAGTTTGTCTTAAGACAAACTTAAGACAAAATCCTAACTTCTGTGAATACCAAAAGTAGTAAGTTTAGGATTTTGTCTTAAGTTAGTTCTGTGAATCAGGCCCAATAAAGTTTTGTAAAACAGCCAACTGTATGTATTTTTGTCTGTGTGCATATTTAAAAATCCATGTGAAATCCGACAGAGAACCCACCCTAGCCAAATGAGAAAGCACCTGTACCCAACGATTTACTTCAAAATATATTTATTAGGAGGGGTGTAACACCCCAAACACCTGCTTGAAGCTGGTTCTGTGCCACCCTCACAGCGAGGCCCATCCATTGGCACCCCAGCCTCGACAAACAAAGAACGTGACCGGCAAGGGTTTTGTGCCACCCTCACAGCAATGCCCATCAGGTGGACCGTCCCTCACAGCGAGGCCCATTCATTGCCCCCTCAGCTCCCCCTCCCTCCCTTTTACGACCCCAGCACGTGGCCGGGGAGGGTTCAGTGCACTGCCACCCTCACAGGTAGGCCCGTGGCATCCCTCGGTACCCTCAGAGCACAGGGAGGCCCATCCGTTGGCACCCCGCCTCCAAGACGCCAGCACGAGGCCAGCCAGGGAGGGTTCTGTGTCACCCTCACAGGGAGGCACGTGGCATCCGTGCCCAGCGAGGCCCACCGGTTGGCACCCCGCCTCCACGACGCCAGCACGTGCCCCCGCAGCTTGTGACAACCTCCGGCTGGTAAATGTGTCTGTGCTCACAGAGGCACAAAAACCGCGGAATTCCGTCTCTGCATTCCTGCGAGCCGGCCGGGCACTACCCCAGGGCAGCAAGCGGCAGCAGGGCGGGCAGAGCGCGTGACACCTCACAAGACTGCTGCTCACCTCATGGGCACACGCTGCATTCCCCGGGGAGGGGCCCTGGCAGGGAGTGCGGGGCGCGGGAGTAAATGAAAGAGAGCATAGCATGCCCGTCTGCACACGAGCGCCGAGAAACCTTGACTCTGGGCTGAGCCTGAGGGGAAACACCAGTTCTTTCAGGATCACACCGCTTGCTTAAGCAGCGGCGCCGGGACTAGAAGGCAAGCATATTGTCTTAACCCCTTCGCTGCTAGGCCTTCTCCCCCTCCTGTGCTAAGGCTTTTTTTGGTGTTTTGGGGTAGTGCGCGCTTAGGCCCTTGTAACTTTTTGACCACATAAGGGATCCGCGCCAAATTTGCGTCCTTTTCTTCCAACATCATGGGGATTCTAAAGGCGCCCAGGGTTTGTGGATTCCCTTGGAGGGGTCCCAGAAATTAACCAAAATATAGTGTTTTTTTTGTTTTTTTCAGAAAAATGGGAAAAACGGGCTGCAAATGAAAGCCTCTGGCTTTTTCCCTGAATATGGTATCAAAAAAGGGTTTGTGGGGCTGAATTCTCCATTTTCTCAGCTTTTAGGGAATGACAGTGTTTTGTCAGAGAACCGAAATTTTTCACTCAGTTTTGGCATTTTTCTGGGACATAGCCTATTTTTGCTATTTTTAGAGCTTTCCACCTCCTTCCAGTTAATGGTAGAAATGAGTTTGAAAGCAATAATGGATCCTGGAAAGCTTTACATTTCCGAAAAATAGACAAAATTCTGAATTCAGAAAGGGGTCATTTGTCTAAATCCATGAAGGGTTCGTTATAGAAACTAACAGTTAGATATTGGAATATTTGAAAATTTGTTGAAAACAACGGCCTTTTGTCTCAACGTTTTCACCTATAACTTTCTCTAATTTTGACAGCTCTTGGAAAGCAATATACCGTTACATCCGTTAGACCTTCCTGGTTGTGGGGATATATGGGACTTGTAGTTTCACCAAGAACCCGAAGAACCCAGATCCAAAAACTGAGCAGCAACTTGCAATGGTATTTTTTCATTTACTGGGTATAGTGCACTTTGTCTTGGAAAATGTACACATGGAATAATCTGCATGAAAGACACCTATGTATGTATGAATTGGGTACAAATTATAGAGTTCAGAAACAGTATATAATTGCACATTTTCAAAGTTGGGAATACTCATACTAGCATGAGAATTATTGGTCATTTTTCATAAAGTTTTTTTTTCTACACAATATCTTTCATTCAAAGGGAGAAATGCAAGAAAGCTCAATTGGTAATAACAGTTGATTTACAAATCTGAATTACCCCAAGTGTCCCGATAAAAACGGTACCTCACTTGTGTGGGTCGGCCTTGTGCCTGCGACAGGAAACGGCGCAAAATGCAACGTGGTCACACCTAAATTTTGCAGTTACAAATTGACCCTTTTTTGGCAAAGTGCCTACCTGTAGTTTTTGCACCCTAGTTCTTCCGGCACCTAGGGAAACCTAGCAAACCTATACATTTTTGAAAAGTAGACACCCAGGGGAATTCAGGATGGGATGACTCGACTGCCTACCACCAGGTTTTGTTACCCAGAATCCCTTGCAAAGCTCAGATTTTGAAAACAAAAACACATTTTCCTCACATTTCTGTGGTGGAAAGTTCTGGAATCTGCGTGGATCAACAAATTTCCACCCACCCAGCGTGCCCCCAGGTCTCCCGAAAAAAATGGTACCTCACTTGTGTGGGTCGGCCTTGTGCCTACCACGGGAAACGGCACAAAATGCAACGTGGTCGCTCCTCAATTTCCCAGTGAAATCTTAAGCTCTTTGGACAAAGAGACTACCTTTTGTTTTTGAGCCGTAGCTCAACCAGCACCTAGGGAAACCTAGCAAACCTATACATTTTTGAAAACTAGACACCCAGGGCAATTCAGGATGGGGTTACTCGTCTGCCTACCCCCAGGTTTTGTTACCCAGAATCCCTTGCAAACATAAATATTTGACCAAAAAAACACATTTTCCTCACATTTCTGTGGTGGAAAGTTCTGGAATCTGCGTGGATCAACAATTTTGCACCCACCCAGCGTGCCCCTAGGTCTCCCGAAAAAAATGGTACCTCACTTGCGTGGGTAGGCATAGTGGCTGCGACATGAAACCGCGCAAAACGCAGCATGGTCGCATCTCAATTTCCCAGTGAAATTTAGCACGATTCGGACAAAAAGACTACCTTTTGTTTTTGCGCCGTAGCTCTGCCAGCACCTAGGGAAACCTAGCAACCCTATACATTTTTGAAAACTAGACAACCAGGGCAATTCAGGATGGGGTGACTCGTCTGCCTACCCCCAGGTTTTGTTACCCAGAATCCCTTTCAAACAAAAAGATTTGACCAAAAAAACACATTTTCCTCACATTTCTGTGGGGGAAAGTTCTGGAATCTGCGTGGATCAACAAATTTCTACCCACCCAGCGTGCCCCCAGGTCTCCCGAAAAAAATGGTACCCCACTTGCATGGGTAGGCATAGTGGCTGCGACATGAAACAGCGCAAAACGCAGCATGGTCGCACCTCAATTTCCCAGTGAAATTTAGCATGATTCAGACAAAAAGACTACCTTTTGTTTTTGCGCCGTAGCTCTGCCAGCACCTAGGGAAACCTAGCAAACCTATACATTTCTGAAAACTAGACACCCAGGGCAATTCAGGATGGGGTGACTCGTCTGCCTACCCCCAGGTTTTGTTACCCAGAATCCCTTTCAAACAAAAAAATTTGACCAAAAAAACACATTTTCCTCACATTTCTGTGGGGGAAAGTTCTGGAATCTGCGTGGATCAACAAATTTCCATCCACCCAGTGTGCCCCCAGGTCTCCCGAAAAAAATGGTACCTCACTTGCGTGGGTAGGCATAGTGGCTGCGACATGAAACAGCGCAAAACGCAGCATGGTCGCACCTCAATTTCCCAGTGAAATTTTGCACGATTCGGACAAAAAGACTACCTTTTGTTTTTGCGCCGTAGCTCTGCCAGCACCTAGGGAAACCTAGCAAACCTATACATTTCTGAAAACTAGACACCCAGGGCAATTCAGGATGGGGTGACTCGTCTGCCTACCCCCAGGTTTTGTTACCCAGAATCCCTTTCAAACAAAAAAATTTGACCAAAAAAACACATTTTCCTCACATTTCTGTGGTGGAAAGTTCTGGAATCTGCGTGGATCATCAAATTTCCATGCACCCAGTGTGCCCCCAGGTCTCCCGAAAAAAATGGTACCTCACTTGCGTGGGTAGGCATAGTGGCTGCGACATGAAACAGCGCAAAACGCAGCATGGTCGCACCTCAATTTCCCAGTGAAATTTAGCACGATTCGGACAAAAAGACTACCTTTTGTTTTTACGCCGTAGCTCTGCCAGCACCTAGGGAAACCTAGCAAACCTATACATTTCTGAAAACTAGACACCCAGGGCAATTCAGGATGGGGTGACTCGTCTGCCTACCCCCAGGTTTTGTTACCCAGAATCCCTTTCAAACAAAAAAATTTGACCAAAAAAACACATTTTCCTCACATTTCTGTGGTGGAAAGTTCTGGAATCTGCGTGGATCAACAAATTTCCATCCATCCAGTGTGCCCCCAGGTCTCCCGAAAAAAATGGTACCTCACTTGCGTGGGTAGGCATAGTGGCTGCGACATGACACAGCGCAAAACGCAGCATGATCGCACCTCAATTTCCCAGTGAAATTTAGCACGATTCAGACAAAAAGACTACCTTTTGTTTTTGCGCCGTAGCTCTGCCAGCACCTAGGGAAAACTAGCAAACCTATACATTTCTGAAAACTAGACACCCAGGGCAATTCAGGATGGGGTGACTCGTCTGCCTACCCCTAGGTTTTGTTACCCAGAATCCCTTACAAACATAAAAATTTGACCAAAAAAACACATTTTCCTCACATTTCTGTGGTGGAAAGTTCTGGAATCTGCGTGGCTCAACAAATTTCCACCCACCCAGCGTGCCCCCAGGTCTCCCGAAAAAAATGGTACCTCACTTGCGTGGGTAGGCATAGTGGCTGCGACATGAAACCGCGCAAAACGCAGCATGGTCGCACCTCAATTTCCCAGTGAAATTTAGCACGATTCGGACAAAAAGACTACCTTTTGTTTTTACGCCATAGCTCTGCCAGCACCTAGGGAAAACTAGCAAACCTATACATTTCTGAAAACTAGACACCCAGGGCAATTCAGGATGGGGTGACTCGTCTGCCTACCCCCAGGTTTTGTTACCCAGAATCCCTTACAAACATAAAAATTTGACCAAAAAAACACATTTTCCTCACATTTCTGTGGTGGAAAGTTCTGGAATCTGCGTGGATCAACAAATTTCCACCCACCCAGCGTGCCCCCAGGTCTCCCGAAAAAAATGATACCTCACTTGCGTGGGTAGGCATAGTGGCTGCGACATGAAACAGCGCAAAACGCAGCATGGTCGCACCTCAATTTCCCAGTGAAATTTTGCACAATTCTGACAAAAAGACTACCTTTTGTTTTTGCGCCGTAGCTCTGCCAGCACCTAGGGAAAACTAGCAAACCTATACATTTCTGAAAACTAGACACCCAGGGCAATTCAGGATGGGGTGACTCGTCTGCCTACCCCCAGGTTTTGTTACCCAGAATCCCTTACAAACATAAAAATGTGACCAAAAAACACATTTTCCTCACATTTCTGTGGTGGAAAGTTCTGGAATCTGCGTGGATCAACAAATTTCCACCCACCCAGCGTGCCCCCAGGTCTCCCGAAAAAAATGGTACCTCACTTGCGTGGGTAGGCATAGTGGCTGCGACATGAAACAGCGCAAAACGCAGCATGGTCGCACCTCAATTTCCCAGTGAAATTTTGCACGATTCGGACAAAAAGACTACCTTTTGTTTTTGCGCCGTAGCTCTGCCAGCACCTAGGGAAAACTAGCAAACCTATACATTTCTGAAAACTAGACACCCAGGGCAATTCAGGATGGGGTGACTCGTCTGCCTACCCCCAGGTTTTGTTACCCAGAATCCCTTACAAACATAAAAATGTGACCAAAAAAACACATTTTCCTCACATTTCTGTGGTGGAAAGTTCTGGAATCTGCGTGGATCAACAAATTTCCACCCACCCAGCGTGCCCCCAGGTCTCCCAAAAAAAATGGTACCTCACTTGCGTGGGTAGGCATAGTGGCTGCGACATGAAACAGCGCAAAACGCAGCATGGTCGCACCTCAATTTCCCAGTGAAATTTTGCACGATTCGGACAAAAAGACTACCTTTTGTTTTTGCGCCGTAGCTCTGCCAGCACCTAAGGAAACCTAGCAAACCTATACATTTTTGAAAACTAGACACCCAGGGGAATTCAGGATGGGGTGACTCGTCTGCCTACCCCCAGGTTTTGTTACCCAGAATCCCTTGAAAACATAAATATTTGACCAAAAAAACACATTTTCCTCACATTTCTGTGGTGGAAAGTTCTGGAATCTGCGTGGATCAACAAATTTCCACCCACCCAGCGTGCCCCCAGGTCTCCCGAAAAAAATGGTACCTCACTTGCGTGGGTAGGCATAGTGGCTGCGACATGAAACAGCGCAAAACGCAGCATGGTCGCACCTCAATTTCCCAGTGAAATTTTGCACGATTCTGACAAAAAGACTACCTTTTGTTTTTGCGCCGTAGCTCTGCCACCACCTAGGGAAAACTAGCAAACCTATACATTTCTGAAAACTAGACACCTAGGGCAATTCAGGATGGGGTGACTCGTCTGCCTACCCCCAGGTTTTGTTACCCAGAATCCCTTACAAACATAAAAATGTGACCAAAAAAACACATTTTCCTCACATTTCTGTGGTGGAAAGTTCTGGAATCTGCGTGGATCAACAAATTTCCACCCACCCAGCGTGCCCCCAGGTCTCCCGAAAAAAACGGTACCTCACTTGCGTGGGTAGACATAGTGGCTGAAACAGGAAACGGTTCAAATCGTACGGTGGTGAATTAACATTACCTTATTGCAAAACTACCTTGATTTTGGGGGGGGGGATCTGAATTTGTGGCCCGGGGCTCGGTGGTATTCTTTGCAAAGTAGCAAACCTAAACAGTTCTGAAAACTAGACACCCGGGGGAGTCCAGGGAGGTATGGCATGCATGGGTCCCCCAATGTTTTCCTACCCAGAACTCTCTGCAAACCTTAAAATTAGGTAAAAATTGCACTTTTCCAAACTTTTTGGCGTGGGATCGCCGTGCCGGCAAAAAAGTCGTACCACCCTGCGTTCCCCTTGTTCTCCCGAGTAAAAGGATACCTCACTTGTGTGGGTGCCCCAAAGTAGAACACCCCAAAAATGAATTTTGAAAATGGTAGTTTTTACTCACATTTACGTTTTACAAATTAAGCACCCCAGCCTAAGTCACTTGCCTTTGGCCCACCCACACAAGTGAGGTATCATTTTACTCGGGAGAACAAGGGAAACGCTGGGTGGTAGGACATTTGTTCCGGCAGCGAGATCCCACCCAAAAAAGTATGGAAAAGTTGGTTTTTGGACCAAAATTTCAGGTTTGCAGGGGTTTCTGGGTAGGAAAACATTGGGGGACCCACGCATGCCATACCACCCTGGACTCCCCCGGGTGTCTAGTTCTCAGAACTGTTTGGGTTTGGTAGTTTCCAAAGATGCCTGCCAAGCCCCGGGCCAAAAGCTCAGGTGACCCCCTCAAAAAATAAGATTATTTGGCTAAAGGTAATGTTTTCGTCTCCACAGTATGAATTGGGCCTTTTCCTAAAGCAGCCGCTATGCCTACCCACGCAAGTGAGGTACCATTTTTATCGGGAGACCTTGGGGAACGCTGGGTGGGAGGTAATTTGTGTGAGCCCAGTGATGCCACGCTTTCCCACACTAAAACGTGTGAAAAAAAAAGATTTTTTCCAAGCAAAAAATGAGGTTTGCAAGGGATTCTGGGTAAAGGAACGTTGGAGGATCCACGCAAGCCATACCTCCTTGGAAGCCCCCGGGTGTCTACTTTTCAGAAATGTGTGGGTTTGGTAGGTTTCCCTAGATGGCTGTCTCGCACGGGGCCAAAAACCCGGGTAACCCCTCTTGCAAAAGCTGGTGAACATGAATTCTCCAGCTTTTGCAAGAGGGGTTACCTGGGTTTCTGGCCCCGTGCGAGACAGCCATCTAGGGAAACCTACCAAACCCACACATTTCTGAAAAGTAGACACCCGGGGGAGTCCAGGGAGGTATGGCATGCGTGGGTCCCCCAATGTTTTCCTACCCAGAACTCCTTGAAAACATAAAAAAGTGACCAAAAAAACACATTTTCCTCACATTTCTGTGGTGGAAAGTTCTGGAATCTGCGTGGATCAACAAATTTCCACCCACCCAGCGTGCCCCCAGGTCTCCCGAAAAAAACGGTACCTCACTTGCGTGGGTAGACATAGTGGCTGCAACAGGAAACGGTTCAAATCGTACGGTGGTGAATTTACATTACCTTATTGCAAAACTACCTTGATTTGGGGGGGGGGGGATCTGAATTTGTGGCCCGGGGCTCGGTGGTATTCTTTGCAAAGTAGCAAACCCAAACAGTTCTGAAAACTAGACACCCGGGGGAGTCCAGGGAGGTATGGCATGCATGGGTCCCCCAATGTTTTCGTACCCAGAACTCTCTGCAAACCTTAAAATTAGGTAAAAATTGCACTTTTCCAAACTTTTTGGCGTGGGATCGCCGTGCCGGCAAAAAAGTCGTACCACCCTGCGTTCCCCTTGTTCTCCCGAGTAAAAGGATACCTCACTTGTGTGGGTGCCCCAAAGTAGAACACCCCAAAAATGAATTTTGAAAAAGGTAGTTTTTACTCATATTTACGTTTTACAAATTAAGCACCCCAGCCTAAGTCACTTGCCTTTGGCCCACCCACACAAGTGAGGTATCATTTTACTCGGGAGAACAAGGGAAACGCTGGGTGGTAGGACATTTGTTCCGGCAGCGAGATCCCACCCAAAAAAGTATGGAAAAGTTGGTTTTTGGACCAAAATTTCAGGTTTGCAGGGGTTTCTGGGTAGGAAAACATTGGGGGACCCACGCATGCCATACCACCCTGGACTCCCCCGGTTGTCTAGTTCTCAGAACTGTTTGGGTTTGGTAGTTTCCAAAGATGCCTGCCAAGCCCCGGGCCAAAAGCTCAGGTGACCCCCTCAAAAAATAAGATTATTTGGCTAAAGGTAATGTTTTTGTCTCCACAGTATGAATTGGGCCTTTTCCTAAAGCAGCCGCTATGCCTACCCACGCAAGTGAGGTACCATTTTTATCGGGAGACCTTGGGGAACGCTGGGTGGGAGGTAATTTGTGTGAGCCCAGTGATGCCACGCTTTCCCACACTAAAACGTGTGAAAAAAAATGATTATTTCCAAGCAAAAAATGAGGTTTGCAAGGGATTCTGGGTAAAGGAACGTTGGAGGATCCACGCAAGCCATACCTCCTTGGAAGCCCCCGGGTGTCTACTTTTCAGAAATGTGTGGGTTTGGTAGGTTTCCCTAGATGGCTGTCTCGCACGGGGCCAAAAACCCGGGTAACCCCTCTTGCAAAAGCTGGTGGACATGAATTCTCCAGCTTTTGCAAGAGGGGTTACCTGGGTTTCTGGCCCCGTGCGAGACAGCCATCTAGGGAAACCTACCAAACCCACACATTTCTGAAAAGTAGACACCCGGGGGAGTCCAGGGAGGTATGGCATGCGTGGGTCCCCCAATGTTTTCCTACCCAGAACTCCTTGCAAACCTTAATTAGGTAAAAATAGCACTTTTACAAAAATTTTGCCGTGGGATCGCCGTGCCGGCAAAAATGTCCTACCACCCAGCGTTCCCCTTGTTCTCCCGAGTAAAAGGGTACCTCACCTTAACAGAGTTACTCAAAAGACAAACATTCAAGCACGGCTATCTATTCCTCAAAGACACACACATACAGGTTGGATTTGGCACGAGGGCGAGTGATGGTTCAGTATATAAAATTTTATTAACAAGATATTTCAAAAAAATGAAATGCTCTATCAATAAATAAATGCATAAAAACCGAACTAATGACTCGCAACTCGTGAGCTGTAAAGCCACGACAAGGCACCAACCGTTTTACAGGCCATTCACGCACCTTTCATACCTGATACAAACAAGACCACTGACACCATCTGGAATAAAAGCAACACATTACAACAATCACAATAAGGGACAAGGTACACCCTAATGCAGAAAGAGAAAAAAAACTATTATTACTGCACACCCATCTAATCCGCAAGCACACACACATACTGGTTGGATTTGGCACGAGGGTGAGTGATGATTCAGTACACACAATTGTATACGCAAGTAATTTCACAAAAATGAAATACACTGTGTATAATTGCAAGTATGATAAACTGAACCACTGACTCACAGCTCGTGAGCTGTAAAGCCACGTCAAGGCACCAACCTCTTTACAGGCCATTCATACACCTTTCGTACGTGTGACACATTCAAAACATTCACACCGCCAGCCGCGGACCCATCACATTTCAACACTCACACCAGCAAACAGCGCCATTCAAGGGCCCATCACTTTCACACGCCCACATTTCTGACACTGGAACTACACAAATTGATGGACTGCGTGGAGTGTCACTCAACAAGCAGTGTGTGCAGTGACCAACAGAAAGTAACTACTCACACACCGCCAGCCGAGCGCCAGTCCACCCACACCACCAGCCAAGCACCAGACCATGCACACCGCCAGCCAAACACTCAGCGCACACCACCAGCCAAGCGCCTCTCCACGCACACCGCCAGCCAAGCACCACTCCGTGCACAGACAGCTAAACACCGCTCCACGCACACCCTCCAGCCAAGTACCACTCCGCAAACACCACCAGCCAAGCGCCACTCCACACACACTGCCAGCCAAGCACCATTCCACACACACTGCCAGCAAAGCACCATTCCACACACACTGCCAGCCAAGCACCACTCCACACACACCGCCAGCCAAGCAGCACTCCACACACACCGCCAGCCAAGCACCACTCCACACACACCGCCAGCCAAGCACCACTCCACACACACCGCCAGCCAAGCACCACTCCACACACACCGCCAGCCAAGCACCAGTCCACACACACCGCCAGCCAAGCACCACTCCACACACACCATCAGCCAAACACCACTCCATGCACAGACAGCCAAGTACCACTCCACGAACACCACCAGCCAAGCGCCACTCCACACACACCGCCAGCAAAGCACCACTCCGTGCACAGACAGCCAAGCACCACTCCACACACACCGCCAGCCAAGCACCACTCCACACACACCGCCAGCCAAGCACCACTCCACACACACCGCCAGCCAAGCGCAACTCCACACACACCGCCAGCCAAGCACCAGCCGGCACACACCACAAACACATTTAGAATTCTTTTTTTGAAAATGACACTAAACAAATGGAAATACCTACAAATCAGGTAACACAAATTCTTAAAATAAAAACTTTGCACTAATGCCAATCCTTGAAACAAACTAAAAATGTTTTACAGAATGCAGACCAAGCAATTCACTTTACAGCTCAATCAAACTCCCAATAGTTCTTTTGCGTGTGGTACGATTTAAAACAAGCTGACATACACAATGCAGGCTTAGAAGGACAGTCAGGACAGTATATACGAGACTCCTTCCGCACGCCTCTTCGCCAACAGACTCTGCATCTTCTAGTCGGAAAGTCTCTAGCAGTAGTGGAAGGAATAGATTCAGGAAAGTGGCGATCTTGCAATCTAGCCACTTCCTCCACCACTCCAAATCTAGGAACACTTGCCTGCTGCACAAGTACAAGGCTGCCTATTATAGACTCCTGAAACTTAAGAAAAGTCATCTTCGTCCCAGGACAAGACTTCTGGTACACAACGAAAGCATTAAATGATGCCAAGTGGAACAGATGGATAGCCAACTTCTTGTACCAAACGTAAGCCTTTCGAAGAGCAGCATAAGGTTCCAACCTCTGATCTACTCTGTCAACACCACCCATGAACTTATTGTAAGCTACAATGCACACAGGTTTGCGCACTTCAGCACCCTGACCCCAAACAGGCACAGGTACAGTACTTTCATCGTGGATAGTAGTCAGCATGTACACATCTCTCTTGTCTGAATACTTCACAGCTAAAAGCTCCCCACATCGCAATGCCGTAGACTGTCCCCGCACAAGCCTTTTGCAAACAAGTTCCTTTGGGAAACCTTTACGGTTACTGCGCATTGTGCCACAAGCAACAGTGCCCACTTTGGCCAACTCCTTGAACAACTGCACACCAGTGTAGAAGTTATCTACATATAAATGATGGCCTTTGTTAAATAATCCTCTACCTAGTTCCCACACAATTTTCTCAGTTACTCCAAAAGTAGAAGGACAACCGGGAGGGTTAATGCGGGACTCCTTACCAGTGTACACCCTGAAATTGTAGACATATCCAGTCTCACTGTCACACAGCATATACAGTTTGATTCCATAGCGTGACCTCTTACTAGGAATGTATTGCCTAAAAACCAAGCGGCCCTTGAACAACACCAAAGACTCATCCACTGCAATTTCTTTACCAGGGACAAAAATCTCAGAAAAACGATCAACAAAGTGATCAAGGACAGGCCGAATTTTAAACAAACGGTCACAATCAGGGTGATCGCGTGACAACGCTAAACTATTATCAGCAAAATGCATCATCCGAAGAAGAAGCGTATACCGATCACGACTTATGACTGCTGGAAATACAGCTGTTACCATCAAGGGACTAGTGGACCAATATGAAGTAATTGATGACTTCCTTATCAAGCCCATCAAAAAAGTTAATCCCAGAAACTTCTTCATCTCTTCAACATTGGTGGGAGTCCACCGGATTGCTCTACAATAGGGCTTAAGGCTGGCACTGTTGGCCCTCAAATATTGTTCTGCATATAAATTGGTTTGCTCAACAATCTTTTGCAAAAACACATCGTCAAAAAACAACTGAAAAAAATTAATTGGCAGAAAATTCTCTGTATTCACTCTACACCCAGGAACACCAGTGAACTCTGGCAATGCCGGCTGCACCAAGCCAGGGGGAACCCAGAGGCCATCCCTATCAACGGGGGGAGCAGCCACCCCAGCCTGCAGCACCGAAACATCTTGCTGCTGTTCTCCAACGGGAAGCCTAACAGCCACAGATACTTCTGGCTGCACAACACCAACAGAAGACGTAGCATCCCCAGAGGGCTCTTCCTGCACTACACCAACGGGAAGCCCAGCAGCCTGAGATGCTTCTTGCTGCACTACACCACCGGGAAACCCAGCAGGCCCAGATGCCTCTTGCCGCTCTACACCAATGGGAAGCCTAACAGCCCCAGATGCCTCTTGCTGCACTACACGAGCAGGAAGACGAAAAGCACCAGATGCCCCTTTGCGCACCACAGCAATGTGAAGCCTTTTGGGTGCAGGCTCCAGCCCACATGCCTCTTGCCGACGTAAAAAGAAAGGAAACCTTGCGGCCCTAGGCAGCAGCACAGGTGCCTCTTGGCCCACTACCGGCAACACAATGTCCTCCTGTACCATAGGCCCTTCATCAGCACTAGAAGAAGAGTCATCATCCGATGATGATGATTCCATGCGAAGAGAAAACTCACTGCCTGAATCTTCTGCCACTTCCTGGGAGTCCGAATCGGACTCAGACTCTGAACCATGGTCCGAGGAAGACTCAAAAAGCAAACCAAGAACCTGCTGAGCAGTAATCCTGCGACTAGCCATTATCCTTACAAAGCAAGAAGACTGCACACACAAGTGAACAACAACCTACACTGTGCAAAGTAAGAAGTAAACAAGGTAAGGCTTTCACTAAAAGATAAATACAATCCAAAACAATTTCACTCTTACAAAATATAGCTACACTCACCAGCACCTACTCTGTTGAGACACAGCGAAAAGAAATGAAATCCCACTAGAAAGAAAAAAAGAAATGACATTAGAAAACAAAGTGCACATCAAACACTAATCCTGAAAAAAAAAACACAGAGCCACACAAACTGCTAGAGGTACAACCTTTTTCAAAAAGACAAACATCAAGGAGAAGTAGTACAAAATACATTCACTTACCAAGCACAAGCAACTACACAAGCTGCAAACAGACACGCAACCTACAACAATCCAAACAGCAAAAGCCTGGAACAAGACAAAAATAGAGAAGAAAAAAAAATTACTACCACATTTCACAAACAATATAACAATTAAAAAAACAACACACAAATTTGCCCCCCAAATTAAAATTCGGCCAGATGGGCCATCAATTAGGGCTTAGACCAAATGAGATTAGATGAGTTTTAACATCAAGACACTGGATAATTTTTTGAATTTTTGTAAAGTGCCTGACCACTTTGGTGCCAGTCAGTCTTTTGCTACTACCAGTACCCATATCACACAGGGGCAGTAAGGACATTCATACACCTTTTGTACGTGTGACACATACAAAACATTCACACCGCCAGCCGCCCATCACTTTCACACGCCCACATATCTGACATAGCAACTACAGAAAATGATGGACTGCGTAGAGTGTCACTCAACTAGCAGTGTGTGTAGTGACCAACAGAAAGTAACTACTCACACACCGCCAGCAGAGTTCCAGTCCACCCACACCACCATCCAAGCACCAGACCATGCACACCGCCAGCCAAACCCCACTCAGCGCACACCGACAGCCAAGTACCACTCCACGCACACCATCCAGCCAAGTACCACTCCCCACACACCGCCAGCCAAACACCACTCCCCACACACCGCCAGCCAAACACCACTCCACACACACCGCCAGCCAAGCAGCACTCCGTGCACAGACAGCAAAGTAGCACTCCAGCACACCACCAGCCAAGCGCCACTCCACACACACCGCCAGCCAAGCAGCACTCCGTGCACAGACAGCAAAGTAGCACTCCACGCACACCACCAGCCAAGCGCCACTCCACACACACCGCCAGCCAAGCAGCACTCCGTGCACAGACAGCAAAGTAGCACTCCACGCACGCCACCAGCCAAGCGCCACTCAACACACACCTCCAGCCAAGCAGCACTCCACGCACACCACCAGCCAAGCGCCACTCAACACACACCTCCAGCCAAGCAGCACTCCGTGCACAGACAGCAAAGTAGCACTCCACGCACACCACCAGCCAAGCGCCACTCCACACACACCGCCAGCCAAGCAGCACTCCGTGCACAGACAGCAAAGTAGCACTCCACGCACACCACCAGCCAAGCGCCACTCCACACACACCGCCAGCCAAGCAGCACTCCGTGCACAGACAGCAAAGTAGCACTCCACGCACACTAACAGCCAAGCGCCACTCCACACACACCGCCAGCCAAGCACCACTCCGTGCACAGACAGCAAAGTAGCACTCCACGCACACCACCTGCCAGGCGCCACTCCACAAGCACCACCAGCCAAGCACCACTCACCGCCAGCCAAGCACCATCCAGCCAAGCGCCACTCCACACACACCGCCAGCCAAGCAGCACTCCGTGCACAGACAGCAAAGTAGCACTCCACGCACACCACCAGCCAAGCGCCACTCCACACACACCGCCAGCCAAGCAGCACTCCGTGCACAGACAGCAAAGTAGCACTCCACGCACACTAACAGCCAAGCGCCACTCCACACACACCGCCAGCAAAGCACCACTCCGTGCACAGACAGCAAAGTAGCACTCCACGCACACCACCTGCCAAGCGCCACTCCACAAGCACCACCAGCCAAGCACCACTCACCGCCAGCCAAGCACCATCCAGCCAAGCGCCACTCCACACACACCGCCAGCCAAGCAGCACTCCGTGCACAGACAGCAAAGTAGCACTCCACGCACACCACCAGCCAAGCGCCACTCCACACACACCGCCAGCCAAGCAGCACTCCGTGCACAGACAGCAAAGTAGCACTCCACGCACACCACCAGCCAAGCGCCACTCCACACACACCGCCAGCCAAGCAGCACTCCGTGCACAGACAGCAAAGTAGCACTCCACGCACAACACCAGCCAAGCACCACTCCACACACACCACCAGCCAAGCAGCACTCCGTGCACAGACAGCAAAGTAGCACTCCACGCACACCACCAGCCAAGCGCCACTCCACACACACCACCAGCCAAGCAGCACTCCGTGCACAGACAGCAAAGTAGCACTCCACGCACACCACCAGCCAAGCGCCACTCCACACACACCGCCAGCCAAGCACCACTCCGTGCACAGACAGCCAAGTACCACTCTACACACACCACCAGCCAAGCGCCACTCCACACACACCGCCAGCCAAGCACCACTCTGTGCATAGATAGCCAAGTACCCCTCCACGCACACCGCCAGCCAAACACCACTCAGCGCACACCGACAGCCAAGTACCACTCCACACACACCGCCAGCCAAGCACCGCTCCACGCACACCATCCAGCCAAGTACCACTCCCCACACACACCACCAGCAAACATGCCCAAGGGGTCGCTTCCTAAAAACTTTGTGTTAGTGGGCATTTTCCGCCCCCCCTGGGGGCAAAACGGCAAAAAAAACAGGCCGATTTGCCCCCAGGGTGGACAGAAAAACAAAAACACAATCATGTCCACCTGGAAGCGACCCTTACCCAAGGGGTCGCTTCCCAAAACAAACACATTGCCCCAACAAAAATCCCTGGTTCTAGTGGGTAATTTCTGCCCCCCCTGGGGGCAAAACGGCCGAAAAACGGGCCGATTTCCCCCCAGGGGGGGCAGAAAAACGAAAACATACTCAGACCCCACCTGGAAGCGACCCTTGCCCAAGGGGTCGCTTCCTAAAAACTAAAATTACATCCCTGGTGTCTAGTGGGCATTTTCTGTCCCCCCTGGGGGCAAAACGGTAAAAAAAAACGGGCCGATTTGCCCCCAGGGGGGACAGAAAAACGTAAACAAAATAAATGGCCGCCATCTTTGTACAAATCTATATCCCTGGTGCTAGTGGGGAATTTCTGCCCCCCCTGGGGGCAAAACGGCCGAAAAAACGGGCCGATTTCCCCCCAGGGGGGGCAGAAAAACGAAAACATATTGCCAGCCAGCCTGGAAGTGACCCTTGCCCAAGGGGTCACTTCCTAAAAACTAAAAGTATATCCCTGGTGTCTAGTGGGGGCATTTCCGCCGCACAATCGCGACGCTGTGCGCGATCGTGAGGCAGAAATGCCCTGCAAAGAGACATCAGGGGAAAGGAAAATCTCTTTCCTCTCCCCTGATGCCTCTTCGCTGCCCCAAACCCCCGCCGGAGTCCCAAAACCTACCTTCTTCTGAAGCGCGCAGGAAGCAAATGGCTTCCCGAGCGCTGGGAATCCCTGATGATGTCAGCGCGCGCTGTGCGCGCTGACGTCATCAGGGATTACCATGGGGGGGGGCGGGGGCGGCAGCGGAAGCTCTTCCACTGCCGCCCCCAGGAAAACAACGACGATCAGAGAGCCTCGGGGGGAGCGCCAGCGCTTCCCCCGAGGGTGGGGCTGATGACGAGCTGGCCTTGTCATCCGCGCAGGACAGGTAAGCGCGATGACGAGCCCAGCTCGTCATTAGCCCCGAAGGGGTTAAAAAACAACAACTTACATGCTGGGTTACATGGTTCTTCTAATGTAGAATTCTCAATCATCACCAAATGAACAGGCATGGAATAACTGAAGATCTGTCACACATTATAGGACTATTTGGAGAACTTTAATAGGGTCACCACTGCTGGACCCAGTGCTGTAGCAAGGAGGGGGGTCGAATTTTGGGGCTAGCGGCCTCCAATCAGCCCTTACCTGCTGTTTTGGGGCGTCATTGGCCCGCTCCCGGTCTTCAGTGTGGCCTTTGCGGGGCGGCAGGCAACAATCCTAGAAAATCGAACCCCGCGCTCTTCAATACGGCTGCCTCAGGGTGGCAAACGCAGGGACCACCCCGGGCGGCCTAAGGTCCAGCTACGTCAACGGCTAGTCCCAAAAATCTATAATGAGCACTTTTTCACATCTCACAAAGACACTCAGATATGGGATGATAATAAAAATGCCCCTCCCAGGAGACCACTCCACTTCTCTCTACCTCCAACCGGGCGGACTCAGGACCACAACTATACAGGAAATCTCAGACTGGACAACCAGGGCAGGAACCAGGAAATCAGACTATAGCATAAGAAATACTATAAACAAAACTGCAGAGCTGCTCAAAGCTACCAGGGCACTGAAAACCAAAAAACTGAGTCTGTCTCTCACACTTCATCATCCACCACACTGTAACACGCTGCGTCCCATGTATCAGGATAACTTCAGGGCCCCTAATAGGACTAGTAAGCGCTATATAAATGCTGCAATACAGTACAGTATAAATTGAGTTACCCAGCTCTCCCTATGCCCGACGCGAGGACGGTGGGAACCAACGGAGGCTCCACTAGTCTGCAGTTGACTGCTCCTGAGGGGAACAGCCTTTACAACGCGGGTATTACCACGCGCTGCCATTACTACGCTGCTTTTACAACGCAAGTCGTTTCAACGACTTGCACTGGAGGGCGCTGTTGGCAAAGGAATAGTTTAATTTTCTATTCCAACACCTTCCCTACTGTCAAAGTGGGCTGGAGTTGGAATAGAAAATTAAACTATTCCACTATCCAGCCCTTACAGCGCAAGTCGTTGTAACGACTTGCGTTGTAAAAACAGCATTGTAATGGCACGCGTGGTAATAGCCCGCGTTGTAGTGACATACATCCGCTCCTGACATGGTATCCGTTCAGCCTCTCCCTTTAGGGTACCTTATCCGCTCCATGGCAGGGACAGCGCACTCCATGAAAACCCGTCTTGGAAATATGGGCAGTCTTTCAGTAAAAGTAAAATACGATGCCCCACCCGCACATTAGGAGAAAGAATAGGAGGTGGCAAGCAGGTACCCTGTATCATGCCTCCGCCTCCCACCCCACATCCTCCATTTACCAATACCGCAGCATCACCACATCGGAAGGAGGTGGCATGACGCACGGTTACCGGATAATGGGGTTATATTTAGGCACTCGCTTTGGGGGTGCACTTTCAGTGCCCACAGTTCCTGGTGGAAATTCTGCAGGCAGTGCCAGACATTGGTGAATTTCCAGCAGAGTGTTTCTGCCCCAGAGTGGCTCCTCCCATGACATCCAGCCACTCTTTGGAGAAATCGGTGTCTATGTTAATAATGTTCATCCACCGCCATGGCGGGCGGACAACCCACTCTCTAAACTCTGAAACAGGCTCTAGAGAGTTTCAAAGAAATATCGGTGTCCACCAAACACTGCAACCCACACCACAAATTCACGCAGGTCTTCATTATATCACCGCTAACAAGCTAGCCACATCAATTAAAACAAAGGGGCTGATTACTTCTTTGACAGTGTGGGAGCAGGCCGACACACCACTGCCGCGCTCCTGCATCACCAAAGCTGCCCGCTGGCTGCCCGCCAGATTAGGAGTTTTCTCCTGGTCTGGCGGCCAGTCCATTGGCATTCCCACGGCGGTGCCTTTGAAAAAGACTCTGCAATGAGAACGTCAAATCAAGTTGCTGCACAGCATGGACTGTTAAGTCTATACCGTGCAGGAACTGGGCATGCATGCACACAGGGGGTCTGCATGAATCCCCATGGCATGAGGCACCAGAGGGCCCTGTAGGGATCCCATAGTTTCCTCACCGCCAGCCGTATCATGGCGTGAACACTGCCATGTGACTGCTAGCAGTGAGGAAATTTGTAATATGCTTGGTGGGGCTGCAGCGGCTCTGCCAAGAATATTGCAGCCTCACACCACGGTGCCACCGTCAGACAAAGCGGTTCCCTGTCAGTTGTGGCGGTGCAATGCCGGTCCGACTGCGAAAGTTGTAATATGGTGGTTGGACCGCCAGTGTGGCCGTAGCTGGACCACCACCACCGCGCCCCCTGCGAGTACGGCAGTCCTTAGACTGCCGGACTCGTAATCAGGCCCTAATGCCTTAGGTAGAGTTTGGCAGACAGGCTGCTCCGTCAGAAACATGACGGACCGCATTACAAATGCATTATAACCCATGGAGCTTGTAAATATGATGGACGGTATGTCAGTCAGTTTTTGAGAGAGTATCCAACCCACCAAACTATAAATAAGACCCATGGTTCGACAGCGTCAGGTCTGCAGGCACACATGAAGATTTTCTGGCAAACCGGCTCACTGGAAAGTCCCACTGGGCCTGCAGAAAAGTCAACCAGATGTCCGTACCCCGTCCTAGAGATTTGTACACGTTGTCTGATAGTTGTGTTCACACTTTTCCTGAACTTGCATCCGTGACTGGGATGTTGAAAGCAAGGCCTTAGGAGTAGTCAGACAGCAGCACCTCAGGGCCCAACAGAAGCACCTCACAGGGCCGTTCACCACTCTAGAACCTGGTTGAAACATGTTGAGCAGAAAAGAAGAGGCTGGTAGGTTACCTGTTGTTCCAGGTTACCAGAACCTCTGCTTCCAAGTTCTGGGCCTTCAGGCCATTCTGGGGGTTGAGGTTTTGGTCAGGATCATTTGAACCAGTTTGTTGGTCAGTAGCTGTGGGTAGATTCTTCGCTTATTAGAAAACATAATTAAAATGTTGTTTTCTTGGAGGGCACTCTTGATATGTGTATTACATTATGGTTGAGAAACAACTGAGCAGTAAATTAATCCCAATTTGGAAATCCTGTCTGATGACAGCGCAAGGGCTTCAGGGACAATTTGTGGTTAGGAGGGCTCACCTCGCTTTACATTTTTACCATCGAAAATATTTCCCATTAGTTGCAAACTAGCTGAAGCAACTTAGTAGTATGAATGTGATTAAGCAAAGGTTTTAGTAGTAAAAAACAAGGTTTAGAAGAGGGTTGATGTAGGAAAGTAGGATCTGCTTCTTATGGTGACCCCGGTTTTTGCTTGATGTGATGCTGTTTTTGACTAGTCTGACTGGGATCCTGCTAATCAAGACCCCAGTCTATATGCTTTCACTGTAAACTGTTATGTCATGTACTTAGGTACACTCCAGATTGGATACTGGGGTCCCCTTGTCAGTCCCTAGTAATATGATACCCATGTACCCAGGGCATAGGTACCACAGAGGTCTCCCATGGGCTGCAGCATGTATTATGCCACCCATGAGAGACCATTCAAAATGGAACTACAGGTCTGCCATTGCAGCCTGTGTAAGTTGGTGCATGCACCATTTACTTAAAATATAGGTTTACTACATCTAAGGGTCGCTGCACTTAAAACCTATAAGTCACCCCTATAGCAGGCCTTTACAATCCTGAAGGTAGGTTGCTTGTTTCTAGGTGAGAGGGTGCCCCTGCATGAGCAGGATACCTCTGCAGCCTATGGAGTACATTCTCCTGAGTTGTCAGTGAAGCAGCCATATACTAATGTAGAGGGGAATTACGTGACCGAATGACGACCATCTTGAAAACGGCTGCAACGAACCCTATCGTGTTTGGTGTCAAACATGTTGGAATCATACCCCCACACCGGTGACCGGTGTGGAGGTATGATTCCACCCACCAGGTAAGCCCTCTGTGGGATTCTCGGTGGTCCCGGTACCAGCCTTCTAGCTCCGGACAGCCCAAAATGGCTGCTGCCGACCAGAGACACATTTCTGCCATCCTGCTGCTGAGCCAAGCTCGAGCAGGGGAAGGCAGGACAATAAGCAACCTGTCACAGGGAGGTGTGACCACCTCCCAGACAGGATTTAGTGTATTGGGACCGGGTGGGTGCACTCTGAGAGTGCCAGAAAGTCTGCATGAGGGGCACATTTGGTGTCCCTGTGCATAGTCCAGTTCAAACCAGTCCTGGGAGCCATTGGCTCCTGCTCTGATGTGAAACTGGACAAAGGACATGGGAGTAACCTTTCACCTGTCCAGACCTTCCCCTGGGAGGGTCCCCTGAATCTTCCCAACCCTTTCCGTGGGGCACTTACGGGCTTACCTGGCTGCAGCACCTAAGATTAGTTGTGGACAAGATTCAGAGCTGAAACCACTGCACTTTGACTGTCTGGGCACTCTGGACTTCGCTGGACTTTGTTTGGGCTTGACTTCGTCCCCCATTCAGTGTGCAGGATCGTCTGTGACTGTGCACCATACAGGATCTGTTCAGGACCTATGTAGCACCCAAGATACCTAAAGATAATCTCTCTCGAAGTGAAGGAGACACTCCCCTACATTTGTGGGCACCGCAACCCTGCTAACCAATCTGCTGATCCCAAGCTCCTGAGGACTCCGAAGGGTTCAACAACATAAGTGGTGGTTATTCACAGTTCCTGAGGGTTGAGCTGCCCTCTCACCAAGTTTGAGGTCAGAATCCCTTGTGGGGGCTGCAATAATTTAACCCCTGTGCAACACATACTTTTGCAGTTGCTTATGCTTGTTGGCAACTCTGTGAGAAGTGATTTGGGCTCCACATATCCTAAGCCCTCTGCCTCCCCCTTTCCCCCTCTCAGCTGGTTATGCTGTGGTTTCTCAGCGCCGGGACGCCCCGTTGCTGGGGCAGCTGTCGCGCTCTAACAAACTCATAACATAACATAACATAACATAACATAGCCCCAGCCTCCAGCAATTTATTGCACTAAGATCTTCAGCCACATCACTTTGTGGGCACCGTGCCCAGCTCCTTTTGGTGAGCTGCTTGAGGTCCTCTCGCGACTCCTGTGCCTCAAGCCTGTGGGTCCAATTGAGGGTCATCTTTGCTTTCCTTGAGGTCTCCTAATTTCTTGGGGCCTGCCCTGACTCATCTGCTTGTGGTGAGTCTCCTGGACCTTGTTGGTCCAAACCGTACACATTCTTGACTTCCTGTGTGGGTTGCATTTGCCAAGGCTTGTTGGTGCTCCAGCCGGACACCGACCCCTCAGCTCTCGACATCTTTTGTGGGACAGCTCGTATACGGCACCTGGTCATCCTCAGCATTGCCGGGGCCTCACAGCTACAAAGTCAAGGTCACCATCAACTATCCTGCAGCACCTGATATCGTTGGGCATTCATCTACCAAGCCCCTGGTCACTCCCAAGTGACCCAGACTCTGTCTCCTCTGCTTTCAGGTACTTTTCATCACAAGTCCACATTTGGATTTCTCCCGACACTTTCTCCTCTCCCAGCAGTGTCACTTTCCTGAAGTACTCCATTGGGTTCGACAGCGGTTTCCGACATCACTTCACACCTATGCACCTGGCTTCCTGGGATAGGTAACTTGGGCACTTCTGTATCCACGGGTAGGGTGGCTCTCCAACCTTCTGTCTTCCTCGGGATCTCTTCAGGGTCCACTCGGAAGGGCCCCATATCTTTAAAATTCAAACCGTGACTTGCACATAGACTTGTATGGAGCACGCGGTCGTGTTCACACACTGCACACGCTCTCCGTGGGGTGCCTATCTACTTACCTTGGGTGGTTCTGTGGATCCACAGCACTTCTACGTCCTCTTGACATCATCCTGACTCGAGTCGTGGTTCTTATACCATTTCTAAGTATATGGTTTGGTCCCCACATGGGGCCCGCTGTCTATCAGCACTATTTACTGTGATTTCTTTGCTAAAGTATTGTTTGCTTTGTGTCTATCGCAGTGTGGGAGATACTGTAATGTACTAGATAGTGTTATATAATAAATATATATTTTAATAACTACTGCGTGGTTCTCTTTTCATTTAATCTACACTATAAGTTTGCATTCTGTTAAAACAAGCTGCTTCACACTCCTTCAAGACTGAGCCTGAAGGCTGCTCTCCACAGCTACCACTTGGATAGCTTTCTTTGGTTGTCTGAGACCTCTTAAATCACCATAAGGGTTGTCTGGACTGATGCAAGGTGCCCACTTACATAAGTGGACATCATATACCAGGCCAGCTTCTCACAGTTTAGTAGTATAAACATGTTTTAACAGGGGTTTTAGTTGTATAAACAGATTGTAGCGGGGTTTAGTTATATAAACGTGTTTTAGCAGACAGATTATTAACATAAACGTGTTTAGCTGGGTTTAGTAGTATAAACCTATTTTAGTGGAGGTTTAGTAGTATAAACGGGTTTTAGAGGGGGGTTTAGTATTATAATCGTGTTTTAGTAGACAGCTTTTTTACATAAACGGTTTTTAGCTGAGGTCAGTTGTGTAAACGTGTTTAGAAGGGATTTAGTATTATCAACCTGTTTTAGCAGGGGATTTAGTAGTGTAAGCAGGTTTTAGTAGGGAGTTTAGTAGTATAAATGTGTTTTAGCAACAGGTTATTTACATAAAAGTGTTTCAGCGGAGGATAGTAGTGTAAAAGTGTTGCGACAAGGGATTTAGTAGTATAAGAGGGTTTTTAGCAGGGGATTTAGTAGTAGAAACGTGTTTAACAGAGAAGTACTCTGCACTACTCACAAGGCTGTACATTTGAAGAGACCAGTCTTCTTACATATGAGGCTTAAGAATTCTGTCAAAAAAGGACAAAACTTTGCCAATGTACACCCCAATTCCACACTACAAGAATGAACCCATCAATGGCATCTCCACTGCAAAGCCTCTAAAGTACTGGAACTCACTCCTGGCAATGATACAAGCCATCGATAACCACCTGGAAGTTCTGGCTCTTTACGGGTGAGAAGGGAATAGGGGGCCCGATTCACAGAACTAACTTAAGACAAAATCCTAAACTTACTACTTTTGGTATTCACAGAAGTTAGGATTTAGTCTTAAGTTTGTCTTAAGACAGACTTAAGACAGACTTAAGTTAGGATTTTGTCTGAAGTCTGTCTTAAGTCTGTCTTAAGACAAACTTAAGACAAAATCCTAACTTCTGTGAATACCAAAAGTAGTACGTTTAGGATTTTGTCTTAAGTTAGTTCTGTGAATCGGGCCCAGTGTCACACTGCAGCACCACCAGAAACATACGAACTCTCGAACCCTCACACTAGTCTTTCTTCATCAAAAACTCACGACTGAGCAGTGTCATCCCTTTATCATCCAGTTAACCGAAACAGGATCGATGAACTACAAGACCCACATTTCTCAACAGCTAGTAATACCTAAAACCCTGGAATAACACATAAACCTTAGCAAAAAGGGTTCACCTTCTCGAGTCAGAACATCCCACTCTTTAATCCTAAACAATTCTACAGCCAACTGAGGAGTCCTTTATCTTTACTAGATAATTTCCATCCCGGTACAGACCTTCAAACATTTCAATGTTTTTCTTACTCTTTCCCCCGTCTCCATTATCCCAAGTGAATGAAAGGTTCTAACAGCATTATAGCCCTTCTGCCTCAGGTCATAATGGTTGTTTAAGGCCCTTAGCTTCGTTGTATGTGTTCACGTTAGGCTCAGGCCTATGATCTGGGTTGAGACGTTATTGCTCACGGTAGCAGGCTAAAATGCGGTGTTTGGACAAAATACTGAGTCCAAAATCCGGCAAAGACAAAAATATTGTGTCAAGAAGTTAGAGGACAAGAATATCATGAAGGCAAGTTTCTATGGGGATCACTGACATAACATCAATCCATAAACTACCGAAACACAAAAATACCGGAACTTAAATATAGATAACAAAAATATCGGGTCCGTATAGTTAACTTTAAAAAAACAAGCATTAAGAACACAAATATTGTTGCTAGAAATATTGATTTTTACATATATCGAAAACAAATATATCAGAAACAAAAATATTATTTCCTTTAACCTCTTCCCCGCGACGGACATTCCGCCGCGGTGCTGAAAAAAATGACGAGTGCGCGGTTTGCACACGCCCACAGTGACGTCAGACAGCCGGGGGCCGTCTGACACATGGAAAATGTTAAATAAACATTTAATATAATACATCAACAGAATATTTACCATTCACTCCCAAAACTTATATATCTGAAATATATACAATAAAACCAACCAAAAATAGCATTAACTACAAACAATGAAACACCTTCCTAACATATATATATATATATATATATGAAAAACGAAGAGTTGCCTCAAATGATGGAGCCACAACATAGCGAGTTGATGCCTTTATTTCTGGAATGCAGGACATAAGGAAAGCTGCTCCCAAAAGCACAATTTGCAGCCAGACGCGTTTCGAGCGTGAAGTCGCCCTTGTTCACTGGCAGTAGAAGAGAAAAAGCAGTGAGTGCACCACCTGCGCATATTTCAATGTTCCGCCCCAGTGGGCGTATGCACCTTAGAATGCTGGTTAATGTAGTGCACTCAGTCAAACCTCCGTGGGTTGCCGCCAAATCCCCAAATGTTCTCTGTATGTCCCAAGTGGGTTGCTAGGGAGCTTGCGACCCTGCCGTCGTGCCAATACACCATCCAGAAAGCGGCCCCGCCATCCCAGCAGCGCTCGTGGTCTCTCCCGCTGCGGGGCCCGCTATGATAGCAGTGGGGCTCCATCGCGGTCAGGCTGGCCGCAATATGTGAAAAACGAAGAGTTGCCTCAAATGATGGAGCCACAACATAGCGAGTTGATGCCTTTATTTCTGGAATGCAGGACATAAGGAAAGCTGCTCCCAAAAGCACAATTTGCAGCCAGACGCGTTTCGAGCGTGAAGTCGCCCTTGTTCACTGGCAGTAGAAGAGAAAAAGCAGTGAGTGCACCACCTGCGCATATTTCAATGTTCCGCCCCAGTGGGCGTATGCACCTTAGAATGCTGGTTAATGTAGTGCACTCAGTCAAACCTCCGTGGGTTGCCGCCAAATCCCCAAATGTTCTCTGTATGTCCCAAGTGGGTTGCTAGGGAGCTTGCGACCCTGCCGTCGTGCCAATACACCATCCAGAAAGCGGCCCCGCCATCCCAGCAGCGCTCGTGGTCTCTCCCGCTGCGGGGCCCGCTATGATAGCAGTGGGGCTCCATCGCGGTCAGGCTGGCCGCAATATGTGAAAAACGAAGAGTTGCCTCAAATGATGGAGCCACAACATAGCGAGTTGATGCCTTTATTTCTGGAATGCAGGACATAAGGAAAGCTGCTCCCAAAAGCACAATTTGCAGCCAGACGCGTTTCGAGCGTGAAGTCGCCCTTGTTCACTGGCAGTAGAAGAGAAAAAGCAGTGAGTGCACCACCTGCGCATATTTCAATGTTCCGCCCCAGTGGGCGTATGCACCTTAGAATGCTGGTTAATGTAGTGCACTCAGTCAAACCTCCGTGGGTTGCCGCCAAATCCCCAAATGTTCTCTGTATGTCCCAAGTGGGTTGCTAGGGAGCTTGCGACCCTGCCGTCGTGCCAATACACCATCCAGAAAGCGGCCCCGCCATCCCAGCAGCGCTCGTGGTCTCTCCCGCTGCGGGGCCCGCTATGATAGCAGTGGGGCTCCATCGCGGTCAGGCTGGCCGCAATATGTGAAAAACGAAGAGTTGCCTCAAATGATGGAGCCACAACATAGCGAGTTGATGCCTTTATTTCTGGAATGCAGGACATAAGGAAAGCTGCTCCCAAAAGCACAATTTGCAGCCAGACGCGTTTCGAGCGTGAAGTCGCCCTTGTTCACTGGCAGTAGAAGAGAAAAAGCAGTGAGTGCACCACCTGCGCATATTTCAATGTTCCGCCCCAGTGGGCGTATGCACCTTAGAATGCTGGTTAATGTAGTGCACTCAGTCAAACCTCCGTGGGTTGCCGCCAAATCCCCAAATGTTCTCTGTATGTCCCAAGTGGGTTGCTAGGGAGCTTGCGACCCTGCCGTCGTGCCAATACACCATCCAGAAAGCGGCCCCGCCATCCCAGCAGCGCTCGTGGTCTCTCCCGCTGCGGGGCCCGCTATGATAGCAGTGGGGCTCCATCGCGGTCAGGCTGGCCGCAATATGTGAAAAACGAAGAGTTGCCTCAAATGATGGAGCCACAACATAGCGAGTTGATGCCTTTATTTCTGGAATGCAGGACATAAGGAAAGCTGCTCCCAAAAGCACAATTTGCAGCCAGACGCGTTTCGAGCGTGAAGTCGCCCTTGTTCACTGGCAGTAGAAGAGAAAAAGCAGTGAGTGCACCACCTGCGCATATTTCAATGTTCCGCCCCAGTGGGCGTATGCACCTTAGAATGCTGGTTAATGTAGTGCACTCAGTCAAACCTCCGTGGGTTGCCGCCAAATCCCCAAATGTTCTCTGTATGTCCCAAGTGGGTTGCTAGGGAGCTTGCGACCCTGCCGTCGTGCCAATACACCATCCAGAAAGCGGCCCCGCCATCCCAGCAGCGCTCGTGGTCTCTCCCGCTGCGGGGCCCGCTATGATAGCAGTGGGGCTCCATCGCGGTCAGGCTGGCCGCAATATGTGAAAAACGAAGAGTTGCCTCAAATGATGGAGCCACAACATAGCGAGTTGATGCCTTTATTTCTGGAATGCAGGACATAAGGAAAGCTGCTCCCAAAAGCACAATTTGCAGCCAGACGCGTTTCGAGCGTGAAGTCGCCCTTGTTCACTGGCAGTAGAAGAGAAAAAGCAGTGAGTGCACCACCTGCGCATATTTCAATGTTCCGCCCCAGTGGGCGTATGCACCTTAGAATGCTGGTTAATGTAGTGCACTCAGTCAAACCTCCGTGGGTTGCCGCCAAATCCCCAAATGTTCTCTGTATGTCCCAAGTGGGTTGCTAGGGAGCTTGCGACCCTGCCGTCGTGCCAATACACCATCCAGAAAGCGGCCCCGCCATCCCAGCAGCGCTCGTGGTCTCTCCCGCTGCGGGGCCCGCTATGATAGCAGTGGGGCTCCATCGCGGTCAGGCTGGCCGCAATATGTGAAAAACGAAGAGTTGCCTCAAATGATGGAGCCACAACATAGCGAGTTGATGCCTTTATTTCTGGAATGCAGGACATAAGGAAAGCTGCTCCCAAAAGCACAATTTGCAGCCAGACGCGTTTCGAGCGTGAAGTCGCCCTTGTTCACTGGCAGTAGAAGAGAAAAAGCAGTGAGTGCACCACCTGCGCATATTTCAATGTTCCGCCCCAGTGGGCGTATGCACCTTAGAATGCTGGTTAATGTAGTGCACTCAGTCAAACCTCCGTGGGTTGCCGCCAAATCCCCAAATGTTCTCTGTATGTCCCAAGTGGGTTGCTAGGGAGCTTGCGACCCTGCCGTCGTGCCAATACACCATCCAGAAAGCGGCCCCGCCATCCCAGCAGCGCTCGTGGTCTCTCCCGCTGCGGGGCCCGCTATGATAGCAGTGGGGCTCCATCGCGGTCAGGCTGGCCGCAATATGTGAAAAACGAAGAGTTGCCTCAAATGATGGAGCCACAACATAGCGAGTTGATGCCTTTATTTCTGGAATGCAGGACATAAGGAAAGCTGCTCCCAAAAGCACAATTTGCAGCCAGACGCGTTTCGAGCGTGAAGTCGCCCTTGTTCACTGGCAGTAGAAGAGAAAAAGCAGTGAGTGCACCACCTGCGCATATTTCAATGTTCCGCCCCAGTGGGCGTATGCACCTTAGAATGCTGGTTAATGTAATGCACTCAGTCAAACCTCCGTGGGTTGCCGCCAAATCCCCAAATGTTCTCTGTATGTCCCAAGTGGGTTGCTAGGGAGCTTGCGACCCTGCCGTCGTGCCAATACACCATCCAGAAAGCGGCCCCGCCATCCCAGCAGCGCTCGTGGTCTCTCCCGCTGCGGGGCCCGCTATGATAGCAGTGGGGCTCCATCGCGGTCAGGCTGGCCGCAATATGTGAAAAACGAAGAGTTGCCTCAAATGATGGAGCCACAACATAGCGAGTTGATGCCTTTATTTCTGGAATGCAGGACATAAGGAAAGCTGCTCCCAAAAGCACAATTTGCAGCCAGACGCGTTTCGAGCGTGAAGTCGCCCTTGTTCACTGGCAGTAGAAGAGAAAAAGCAGTGAGTGCACCACCTGCGCATATTTCAATGTTCCGCCCCAGTGGGCGTATGCACCTTAGAATGCTGGTTAATGTAGTGCACTCAGTCAAACCTCCGTGGGTTGCCGCCAAATCCCCAAATGTTCTCTGTATGTCCCAAGTGGGTTGCTAGGGAGCTTGCGACCCTGCCGTCGTGCCAATACACCATCCAGAAAGCGGCCCCGCCATCCCAGCAGCGCTCGTGGTCTCTCCCGCTGCGGGGCCCGCTATGATAGCAGTGGGGCTCCATCGCGGTCAGGCTGGCCGCAATATGTGAAAAACGAAGAGTTGCCTCAAATGATGGAGCCACAACATAGCGAGTTGATGCCTTTATTTCTGGAATGCAGGACATAAGGAAAGCTGCTCCCAAAAGCACAATTTGCAGCCAGACGCGTTTCGAGCGTGAAGTCGCCCTTGTTCACTGGCAGTAGAAGAGAAAAAGCAGTGAGTGCACCACCTGCGCATATTTCAATGTTCCGCCCCAGTGGGCGTATGCACCTTAGAATGCTGGTTAATGTAGTGCACTGCTTTTTCTCTTCTACTGCCAGTGAACAAGGGCGACTTCACGCTCGAAACGCGTCTGGCTGCAAATTGTGCTTTTGGGAGCAGCTTTCCTTATGTCCTGCATTCCAGAAATAAAGGCATCAACTCGCTATGTTGTGGCTCCATCATTTGAGGCAACTCTTCGTTTTTCATATATATATATATATATATATATATATATATATATATATATATATATATATATATATATATATATATATATATATATATATATTCACTGAAAAAACCATAGGTTTCAGGCCTTATATAGTTAGGAATTAGCATTTAAAAAACCTTTAAAATTCACAAAAAAAACTATAAGTTTTAGGGGTGTTATAGTTAGCTGGACATTTCACTCATACAAAACCATTGAAATTGCTCCTATATGGTTAGTTGTACTAACTATATTTCGCGCACCCGCAATCCACTGCTGATGATGTCACATATTACATCATTCATGACATGGTCAGTGACATCACTGATGACATCTCAAATGACATCACTGATGACATCACTGATGACATCATCCACGTGACAATCACATACACCTTTTCATACACTAGTAAAATCTTTCATCACTCTTTGTAAAATACAGAGTATCATATTTGAATCCATTGTTACAGCAATACAAGTATCTAAACACCACTCAGTGATTCATAGATGTATACACACATCTAATCACTTACCTGTAGATTCACTCATACATGCTGTCAATAAACAATAGAACACTATCAAAAATACTTATACACCTAAATCGACATTACACACCAGCACACATCCTATTCACATATGAAGTCATCCTACTCACTTATGCAAACAATGGATCATACTTACATATTTACTTAGCTACACACTTATACAAACACAACTTCATCTATTCATTTAGATAGTAAGTCATACTTAGAGAATTATAAAATCATTATTACAAGTATAAAGTTATCCATACAGTCACTCACACAATCATTGAGTCTTATGTATACTTATTAATATACAACAACTGACACATACATAATGTCCAGCTAACTATAACACCCCTAAAACTTATAGTTTTTGAGCGAATTTTAAAGGTTTTTAAAATGCTAATTCCTAACTATATAAGGCCTGAAACCTATGGTTTTTTCTGTGAATTTGCAAGGTTTTTTAAATGCTAATTCCTAACTATATAAGGCCTGAAACCTATGTTTTTTTCAGTGAATTTCAAAGGTTTTTTTAATGCTAATTCCTAACTATATAAGACCTGAAAGCCCACCAGGAATCTCCAGTATGCGCCAGGGGACTGCATTGCAGAGAGGTGTAATGAAGCCACGCCCCTTTTTACACCTCTCTGCAACGCAGCCCCTGTGCATGTTTGAAGAGGGGGAACTAATTCCCCTTGCATACTGGGGGCCCCTGGGGGCCAACTAGCCCACCTTGAACCTCCAGTATGCGCCGGGGGGCTGCATTGCAGAGGTGTAATGAGGCTATGCCCCTTGTTACACCTCTCTGCAACGCAGCCCCCTGGCGCGTTTGCAAAGGGGGAACTAATTCCCCTTGCATACTGGGGGTCCCTGGGGGCCAACTAGCCCACCAGGAGCCTCCAGTATGCGCCAGGGGGCTGCATTGCAGAGAGGTGTAATGAGGCCACACCCTTTTTTACACCTCTCTGCAACGCAGCCCCTGTGCATGTTTGAAGAGGGGGAACTAATTCCCCTTGCATACTGGGGGTCCCTGGGGGCCAACTAGCCCACCTGGAACCTCCAGTATGCGCCAGGGGGCTGCATTGCACAGAGGTGCAATGAGGCTATGCCTCTTTTTACACCTCTCTGCAACGCAGGCCACTGGCGCGTTTGCAGAGGGGGGACTAATTCCCCTTGCATACTGGGGGTCCCTGGGTCATATCTGCCCAAACGCCGAAATTCCGAACGATTGAAAATGACTTTTCTTGAGAAACATTTGGATTTGGATTATCATGTCCTATACTTTGGAATTTTTGAAAGACTGACTTTGAGGATGCTATAAATTACTCAAGTCTGCCCGAATTGTGTGGGTAAAATTGATGCCTAGTCACTTTGAATAAGAATGTACTTACGTCTCGTCTAACATTTGGAAGAAATATCTAGTTATATGACAACAGGATACCGACATAACTTGAAGGAAATAAGAACGCCCTGAAGAAGTTCTGTTGTACAGAACGAAACGCGTCAGCTGGCTGTGGTACATAAACTTAAGGAAAATAAAAGCATTTGAATATACACCAAGATTCAGCGCTTCAATAAGGACTCTAAGTGATATGATTTGATTGGACTTCTTGTGCAAGTGTTTCTGTGCCAAACTTTGGAATATTCTCCACTACTCTCTACTACTTACTCTCTACTACTCCACTTCTCTCTAATACTCACTCTCTACTACTCATTCTCTACTACTCTACTACTCTCTACTACTCTCTCTCTACTACTCACTCCCTACTACTCACTATCTACTACTCTCTACTACTCACTCTCTACTACTCTCTAGTCTCTACTACTCACTCTCTACTACTCTCTCTCTACTACTCACTCTCTACTACTCTCTCTACTACTCACTCTCTACTACTCACTCGCTACTACTCTCTACTACTCACTCTCTACTACTCACTCTCTACTACTCTCTCTCTACTACTCACTCTCTACTACTCACTCGCTACTACTCTCTACTACTCTCTCTCTACTACTCTCTACTACTCACTCTACTACTCACTCTCTACTACTCTCTACTATTCTCTCTCTCTGCTACTCACTCTCTACTACTCTCTACTACTCACTCTTTACTACTCTCTACTACTCACTCTCTACTGCTCTCTACTACTCACTCTACTACTTACTCTCTACTACTCTCTACTACTCACTCTCTACTACTCACTCTCTACTACTCTCTACTACTCACTCTACTATTCACTCTACTACTCTCTACAACTCACTCTCTGCTACTCTCTCTACTGCTCTCTACTACTCTCTACTACTCACTCTCTACTCTATTACTCACTCTCTTCTCTCTACCTCTCTACCTCTCTCTACTTCTTTCTCTACTAGTCTCTACCTCTCTACCTCTACCTCTCTACCTCTCTACCTCTACCTCTCTACCTCTCTCTACACGCACACATATACACATATATATATATATGCATATATATGCATATGCATTTATGTATGTGTATATATATATATATATATACATACATATATATAAACATATATAATCTGCATATCTATATAAATACAAATATAAATGCATGCATACATATACATATATGCATACATATGCATGTTATTTACATGAAAGTTTGAAAAACACTAATAAAAGCAAAGCTAAAAAGCCACCTCATTACAAACAGAATGGCTTTAACTTAAACGAGGGCGAGATCTATTGCATTTTTAATGCTTGTTTACTTTGGTTCCATCAAGAAGGCATTCAGATGTGTCACACATTTGCCATAAATTCTGAATGTTAGCACTCTAGTTGCTCATTAGATCACTGTAGTAAAGCTACTACTCACCAAAGAAGTCTGCTGCTAATCATACTTTCTATGGCAAAATGAACCCCCTCATTTTGTTCCTTTTTAAATTAAATGTTTTCAGACTTACTACTTCATTCCAATCAAGATGGCTTCTGGTGTGCCATACTTTTGTCATAAGTAAGACTGTTAGCGCTCTAGTTGTTCTTTAGAACACTCTGGGACATTCTGTCATTGGGCTATACTTGGGCTACATCTGGGTGATATTTGGGCTACATTTGGGCTCTTTTGTCTCTGGTGGCCATCTTGGGAGACTGCATGTCAGAATTTTTTAATGAAATAGAAGAGGATTTGGGAAGTCACTCAAAATGTGCCCTAATTTTTCTTTCTGCAGCACTAATCATACTTTCTATGGCAAAATATACCCCCTCATTTTGTTCCTTTTTAAATTAAATGTTTTAAGAGTTACCACTTTATTCCAATCATGATGGCTTTAGATGTGCCACACCTTTGTAATAAGTAGGACTGTTAGCGCTCTAGTTGTTCTTTAGAACACTCTAGGAGGCTGCAGTAGAACACAAACAAATCAACTGACAGTCTCTGTCCTTGTTGGATGCACATGTTTTACTGAGAATGTCAGACTTCATTCTCACATGACTGAGAAAGATAATGTGAATTTACAGAAAATATGCTTTTAGTTTAGCTTATAGATCCCCTTCCAAACCACTGTGGGAAAAGCATGAGATAATAGTTTTCTTTCAAACATGATTCATGATATCCCAGCAGAAGGCTTTTTCACATGGTAAAATCACCTTAGAACACACCACAATTCCTAAAATGAGTATGGTACCATCAACAAATGATTTATAATGTAACTAAAGTCCTAAAACCCTCTATTAACTACAATGCTTTTTAATGAGGTGCTATCATGTATATTCGTCCCAAGATGGCTGCCAACACTTCTTGGATGAAGTGCTGACAGCCAATCAGATCTCACGATGAGATGTGTGGTTAGGCTCCGCCCAGATATATATGTGTTTTTGAAGTTAATTTTCATAAAAACCACTGGAGCAATTTTCACCAAATATAGCAAAGGCACTTCTGCGTACCAGTCCCTACAATTTTGCCAAGTTTGGTGTAATTCCGTTCAGCGGTTCGGGCTGTAGCCTTGTCAGAACGTCCTAAGGAAATTAACATGGGGAAAACACGTTTTGGGACCCCCCTTTTTTCTCAGCCCCCACTTCACGAATCTCCCCAAAACTTTCAGGGAAGGAGCGCAGCGGAGCTGGCCAAAATTTTGGAAACTTACACGCAAATTCCTCAACCGGCGTCAAAGTTATTCCCAATAGAATGTTGCGGATTTCCTATGGTAGCTAGGTCCTAACTATATATACCTACTGGCTATCGCCAGTAGGTAATATACATATATATATATATATATATATATATATATATCAAGGCTCCAATCGCTTCCGTTTAAGAAAGACGTAACATGCACTCCGGGGGTAAGTGGCAAAAATGTATTTTAGCCCACAAACAAGCGTAACAGACGCGTTTCGGACACACAGTCCTTCGTCAATGTTTACATGTAAACATTGAAAAAAGACTGTGTGTCCGAAACGCATCTGTTACGCTTGTTTGTGGGCTAAAATAAGTTTTTGCCACTTACCCCCGGAGGGCATGTTACGTCTTTCTTAAACGAAAGCGATTGGAGCCTTGATCTTTACCGCGTGTATCGGCTCGGAAATTTGCACCCGCTTACGAGTGCCTCGGGACTACCGATGCAACTTGGAGCTTGGATATATATATATATATATATATATATATATATAACCTACTGGTAGTCGCTAGTAGGTAGTTATAGTTAGGACCAAGTTTCCATGAGAAGAGCATTTTTTATTTTGCTTTTAACTTTGGCGTCGTTTGATAAATCTTCATGAAATTTTCCAAACTAATTCTTTGTTCATATCTGGTCCTCTGTTGAAAGTTTGTGGGTGATTTGTCAAGGGGGGGGCTGAGAAAAAACGTGTTTTCTTCATGCAGTTTCCATAGGAAATTTTAGACAAGGCTACAGGTCGAATGGCGAATGGAATTACCCCAAATTTGGCAGGGAGAAGGGTCTTGGTCTAGAAAGCACGCTTTTGTTTACTTGGTGTAAATCTGTTCAGTAGTTTTGGAGAAATATCAAACTTTACAGATATCGATATTTGGGAATTCTGCCATCTGATTGGCTGAGATATTACGAGCATGAGCTTGCTGCTTATTGGCTGCGAGCGGTGCGAGCAGTTGCAACTAGGAAGTGTTAGAAGCCATTTTGGGATTCCGTTGAAAGGAGTAAGGGGAAAAAAGGGCGAAAAGAGGAGGAAAGAGGAGGATAGGAGCACTGTAACCTCTGTGGGGGAGTGCGAAGCGAAGTAGTCACTCCTACCGGTCTGAAAGTGTGGTGTTACTCAGAGTGACATGGTGCTGAGATGAGATGCTGCTACACTCGGGTATGAAACCGAGAGCAAAAAACGTGAGCTCGTTGCGGTAAAGTGATGTGCTCTGGTCTTTGTAGCATATGTGTGCAAGTAGTGTTAGTAGGCGTTTATACCATAGAGGGAGTGGGAAGCTAACTAATGACCCGTACCGTGCATTTATATTATACCGGAAGTGAAGTACTCACGCGTACCAGTGTGAAGACTCAGGGATCAAACCGAACTGATTGCTGTAAAGTGATGGGCTCTGGGAGCTGTAGCATACTGGCCGCTGTAGTATAACTGTGTAAGTAGTGTTAGTATGTGTTTATACTATACAGGGAGTGGGAAGCGAACTACTCACCCCTACTGGTCTGAAGACTCGGGGATTAAACCGTGAGCCTAAATTGTGAGCCCATTGCTGTAAAGTGATGTGCTCTGGGCGGTGTAGCATACCCGTGGAAGTAGTGTTCGTTTGCATTTATACAATACAGGGAGTGGGAAGCTAACTACTCACCCCTACCGGTCTCAAGTCTTGTGGATGAAACTGATAGAGCGCGCGAGGTCACCCAACCAATAATTTCGCCGCTTCCGGCTTCGGGCCCATATATTTCAATTCACCATATACATTGACCGGGTGACTTCACGGGCTGCTACCAATTTGTGTGAATTCCCTACTGTTATTCCTCAGCGTACCCGACTTACCATCCACCGACACGGGTACTTATGACCACCATGGATCAGGGAGCTAGCTGTAAAAGGAAAGGCAGCAAAATACAACTCAAAATGACATTCAATACTTTGTAAAATGACCACGGACAACTGGAAGTTTTAAAATCTTTATCTAAAGTTCGTTTTCTGAAAGCATGAGATTCACAAGAATAAGACAATCGATAATCAAGATAATGAAAAGTACATAACTATAGAGAAATAAAGTCAGGGTAATCATGGAAATGCTAATATGGGCTGCAACAGGAAACGCTATGCATTTAAGGCAAAAGTTCTTTGGACAGTTTAAGTAAGGCCGTTCTAGACCATATCAGGAAATGACAAACTGCAATGCAAAATATGATTTCTAACAGGTAGGGGAACATGGGAACACGTTATGAAAATATGCAATGACTTTACGTTTCAATAATTGCGGCAAAAGCATGGAAAAATCAACATAAGCAAAGGTGTGTCTTTATTGAAGCAAAAGACAGAAAATAGAAAGGTGCAAGTTTAAAGATTTTAGAACAATATTTACCTAGACTGGTGTGGAAACCAAACCCTGGCCACGGGTCAGTTAAGGACGGAAAACCCTCAAGGAAGGATACCCCTCAATGGACAGCAGGTGCAGAATGGACACCCAGGACAGGACAGGAAACCCTCAGATTAGGAATCAGGACAGGACCTCAGGACAGGAACCCCTCAGGACAGGACCAGCACCCGCAGTTCGGAAGCAACGCCTGCGCTCCACCCTCTCTGCAGCTATCGATCAAGACCCCGATTGGGTCAGCGAATTCCCAGCAAAGTGCTTCGCCAGCACTTTAAGGTTCAGTAGAACCTTAGTCTATGGTCAATTTCGGACAGAGTGCTCCGCAGCTCTCTGTATCTTCAGTCACCTATTGAGTGCGTTGGGTCAGTGACAGGTCAGCTAAACCAGACAAGTCGGACGACTTCCCTAGGTGAACCCAGGGTAGATATACAGTTTGGGGACGGTGTACCACCCCCCAATGTTGCAAAGTGTCAGAATCCCTCAATTTGGATTGGTCCTAAGGTAGGATTTGGGTAACACACCAATCAGAACACACTATTTGGAGGCCTAATTTACATCTCTGGGTACCGCCTAGCGAGATTGGGGTTCCCATGAGAAAATTGCGCAGAATACAGTGAAAGAATACATTTTAGCAACATAATGGAACAATATCGTGATGCTGCGGGCGAAGGTACAGCTTCCCAGGGTGGCTTCTGGTATCAACCTTCTTTGGCAGCAATTCAATGCCATGATGGCTCCTGGCGAGTCTGCGCACAAGTACCCTCCAAGATGGACTCCCCAGCCCAGCACCCCTCCGAGTTGAGGATACATGAAAAGTAAGCGAAAACGAATTAATACATAGAAATAACGTTATGAAAAACATATCATTGGTGTTGTACTTTCAACTTATCACTAAAAATATACTTATGCAGTCTAAATGTTAGCTACATATACACGGGCACAAGAGCAAGGGCACGAGCAGTACCACGTTACTGCCAAAGCTATGTATTACGCATGCGCAACTATTTCCCTCCAAACCTGCAAACACATCAGGACACGTGAGTGTGACTGACGCATGCGCAGACACTATTTCAAAGCAGAGGCCATTTTAAGTACTCGAATTAATCGTATTAGAAATACACATAGGCAAGCTTCATGGACCTCGTTTCAAACATGAAATAAAGGTTAGTAAGACGTACAAATTATTACCTGGTTACACATGAACGAGGTTCATGACAAAAGCAAGTCGCAAATGCAAAGCTTTGCTTCATCAATCCCCTCTTTGATGATATTTACTATCATCACAAAATAAATGGAACCAGATGCCAACTTCTCACACTTTATACAGCTCTATCTCTTCCAGCAAACGATTCAGCTTCTCTTTCTCATTTTTGGTAGGGTGAGAATTCTTCACCCTTTTGTATATCTGATTATTTATCTCTTCCAATTCAAGCTCATCCACACTTCGTTTCACTCCTCTCGCATTCACTTGATGTTTTCTGGTGTGCTTACGGCATTTGCAACAGACAAATATGAAGAATAGGATGAGACCTATAATTCCAATTGGCATCAGTACCTTAAACAATAAGCTTATACCTAAACTAGCAAGCCAATGACCTACATTTGAGAGACCATCTACCAGTCTCTTCCAGGCACTGTCAACCTCGAGTGGTTTAAGTTCCCTTTCCAAATTAGTAATGTTTTTCACGTATCTTTTGAGCTGCACACTTTTGTCCGGAATATAAGTGCAACAATGTTGCGCCTTCAACATCCGGCAGACTCCGCCCTCTTTCGCTAATAAGGTGTCAAGAGCAAGTCTGTTCTGTAAAACCATTGATCTGATCGCAACCATTTCGGTATTGACCAGCAGAAATCCATGAGCGGTGTCAGTAGACAACACATCCACTATAGTGGACAATTTGCAAATTCTGTGAGTGTTCAGAACCACTCCCACTCCAGGTATCAGTGCACTGAAAATACTACCCATTATTTCACCTACACTTTCTCTTTTACTACGCACTAAGCCATTAGTATTTTCACTGCTTCCAGCAACTCCATTCACATGGTATATTTTCGGGAAGACAATGCCAAAATAGCAGCTTCCATACCAGTGATCCGGCAATTTGAAATAAGCCTTGTCCCCACAAATATAATAAATTCCAGGAAACACAGGCTCTGACCCATTTTTGAAACCCCAACCTCCAATTACCTTGTAATTATGTTCGCATTCACTGGAACCAATGAAAATGTTATTATAATAGCTAGTCTTCTCGCGGTGAAGACATAGCTTGCCTTTCTTTTCAAAATCCAGCAACAGAGCAGGACCCGCCCCACCAGTTGAGGTGCCTTCCATGTTCTCTGCCCATCTTGGCCTTTTCTGTTTTTCGTCATCTGCCTTTCTCTGTATTTTAATTCTCCTTTTCTCTGCCATGTTCAGGAACATCTTTTCCTGCTCACGCAAAGAACAAGTCAAGTTATCTCTGTGTGCGTCACTTATGTCGATATTACCTATAGTCAGAAAGTATTCGCCCATATAGCGAGTAACGTCATTTTGGTATGTACAGGATTCAAGTTCCCACGTATAGGAAGTTCAGAAAAGATCACGTCATTGTTAGAGTAATAGTACTGTAACGGTCCTCTTTTGTAAAATAAACTAGCTAAAATGCTACAGGAGATTCCATATGTCAGCGGCAGGTGATGGTATGTCACGCCTTCAGCTACAGAGGTAGGTAGCTTCATGCAGACATAGCAATCTTCAATTTCCATAGTCTCTACATAGTGTATTAACAAGTTTGCGAAAACATTTAAGTGTGTCTTGTTCTTAACTCCGTGATAATGTAGTCCTCCCTCATCTGATGCTTCTAAGTCTTGTTTTGTTTGTCTCAGTGCTCTCTCACGTCTTGCTACACTCTGTGTTGTCAGCTCCTCACTGTCAGTATTTACAATTTCAGTAGGGTAAATATTAGTATTTTTGCTCACTGCAAAGGGAATGAACACTGTTAGTCCTATCCAAACTAATATCAGTATAACTATACTACATACACATACCTTGCAGCATGTTTTGCAACAGCTGCGACTAGGCCTACCATTCACGCTTGAATCAGACATTTTGGCTCAGAAGAAGTTTCTCGACCCCTCTTTGTGACTTTACACCAGTAGCTTACTTTGTGCAAATTCACGGTGGCTCGTCTTCTTCTTCGGCAGAGTACTCAGGGACGGGTTCTCCGTCGCTCTCGTCAGTTAGATCAAGATCTTCAAATTCTTCCAAAACGAGCGTCCATTCAGGAGACTTGTACTTTTTGTTTTGTCTCTTTATTCGATCACTCCTTCTTTTGGTGTTACCTTCTTGTTGTTCAGCTATGCGAGCACTTCTCCTTTCTTCTGCACGTTTTTCTTCCACCGTTTTTATCCTTAGCCTCAGTTTCTTGACAAATCCAGGCTCAATGTGCTTTCTTTTCTTAAGTCTTTTAGTTGGCACTTGGACTTCGTTTTCTTCTCTTGCCCTCTTGTTTTCATTCGTTTGTGGCAACTCTGCTTCAGTTTCTCCCTCTTCTATCTGACTAGTTCCAGGGCTAGCATCTATTTCTTCTGCCTGGTTACTAATCTGGCTTTGTTCAGGACAGTTTTGTGTTTGTTTTTCAAATGTCTCTGTTTCTGTTTCCTGGACACGTTCTTCTAATCCTATCTGATCCTGTTCAAGCACTTCGATCTCTGGGCTTTCTTCTGCTCGAACTATTACGCTATGTCTAGTCTGTCCCTTCCCGACCTCAGGAGTCAGTGGAGGAGTATCAATCACTTGCTCTGTATCAATCACTTGTTCTGTATCAATCACTTGTTCTGTATCAATCACTTGTTCTGTCCCTGTCTGACCTTCTCCTTCCTCAGTTTTGATGTGAATCTCAAGATCCTGAGGTTCTTCGCCTGTGCCTTGCTTTTCCTCTCTAGTCCACTCTCTACCTTCCCAAAGTCTCTCACTTGTTCGAATGGGGTCTTCAGTGAGATCAATCAATGGTATCCACTCCTCTGGCCATATGCTCGGCAGCTCGTCTTCAGCTACTTCTGGCTCAGCTTCTTGGACCCCTTCAGCAGGCTGGACTCTTGGTAGTTCGTTATCAACTATTCCTGGGCCAACGTCTGCTGATTCTGCAGCTCGACTGGTACTGGGCTGTACGTCGTCAGCTACTTCTGGTCTGGCTCCTGCAGAGTCCTCTGCTGGACGCCCTTCTTCTTCAGGCTCTCCGTCTGGTAATACCTTCTGGGTGTGGCTGGCGTGTACCCAATGTGGAACCCCTGCACACTTTACTGCTGTGGTTTTTACCAGGATCACCTGACGCTTCTCTCCCCACCTTGGCTCCAGGCAGTTCTTCCGAGTATGCTTCTTTATCTTGACCCAGTCCCCCGGGACCAGTTTGTGGAGAGGAGTCGTTGGATTGAGGATGGCGTCTTCTCCGATCTGGCGAGAGTTAGAACGCACTTGGTCACCTAATCTCTTGCAGTATTCAAGCACCAAATCATCAGTAATACTCAACAGTTTGCTTCCTGGTACCCATGCTTGTCTCATCACTCTTCCCATCAGGATTTCATGGGGACTTAGGCCTGTCTTGCGGTCAGGAACACTTCGGAGTCCCATCAGGACCAAGGGCAGGGCCTTCACCCAGGTCATGCCAGATGCATCACACAGTTTTGCTAGTCTGTTTTTGATAGTTCCATTTACTTGTTCCACTATTCCAGAAGCCTCTGGACGGTATGCACAGTGAAGCTTTTGTGAGATTCCAAAGGCCTTACAGAGTTCGTCGATCACCTCATTCTGAAAATGTCGGCCTCTATCTGATTCAATAGTGACTGGAACCCCGAACCTAGGTATCAGTTCTTTCAGCAAACACTTAGCTACTGTCATCGCGTCATTTTGGGGAGTAGGGAAAGCTTCCACCCACTTCGAAAATAAACAGACCATGACAAGGACATATCGCTTCCCTTCACACCGTGGCATGGTGATGAAATCAACTTGGATTCTCACAAAGGGACCCCCTGACCTCCCAATTTTTCCCAGTTCCACCGCAGTTTTCTTGCCTGCGTTCATCCTTTGACATGGCAGGCACCTCTGGCAGAGGGACTCTGCTACTTTCCTGAACTTTTTACTGTACCAAGTCTGTTGGAACACTAGAATCATGGCGTCCCTACCAATGTGTGATCCTTCATGTATCAATCTCGCCATCGTGCTAAGTAAGTGTCTAGGTAACACAGGCATACCAGTTGGGCCTAAGATGACACCATCCACACGTCTTGGTCTACACCCATCTTCCTTCCACTTCTCTCTCTCTTGCCAAGGTGCCGCCTGCTGCCACTCTTTCACTTCATCCCATGTAGGCACTTCTTCAAACACTTGAAGTTGGCAGCTGGTTCCTGGCCCCCCCTCGTTTTGGATTTATGATATACCGATCTCTGGCGCACCATTGGGCCACTCGATCAGCAAAATCATTTCCCAGTGATACAGTGTCCATGCCCTTCTTATGAGCAACACATTTTACCACTGCCAGTTCCTTTGGTAACTGGATTGCCTCTAAAAGGTCTTGAACAACTTTTCCATTTCGAATAGGGGTACCTGATGAAGTCAGGAACTCCCTCTGTAGCCACAACTGGCCAAAGTCATGCACAACCCCATAACAGTACTGACTGTCAGTATACACTGTTATGCGTAGGTTTTTCCCAATTTTGCAAGCTTTTATCATAGCGATCAATTCGGCTACTCATGCAGACTTTACGTCAAATAGATAACCTGCTTCTTCAATTTTGGTTAAGGAGACTACCGCATAGGCAGCACTCAGGCCTCCTTGTTCATGTCTTAGACATGAACCATCCACAAACAATTCTTTGTCATGCTCAGGCAATGGTGTTTCTTTAATGTCTGGGCGTGGCTTGGTGTTGAATTCTGTTAAATCAATGCAATCATGCTCATCATCCACCCCACCTTCCATATCCATTGGGTCGGGGAGCAAAGTGGCGGGGTTCAGAATACTGCACCTAACAATGTTTACATTTGCAGCACCCACAAGAATCCTCTCGTATTTAGTCAGCCGACTAGGGGTGAGATACTGAGTCTTCGTCCTGGTCAGTAAAATTACCACTCCATGTGGAACATACACAGTTACAGGATGTCCCATGACAATGGACTCACTCTGCTCTAAACTTGCGCAGGTAGCAGCTACTGCTTTCAGACAACCTGGTAATCCAGCAGCCACTGGATCCAGGGTGGCGGAGAAATATGCCACAGGCCTTCTGGTTGTGCCATGTTCTTGAGTTAGGACTGACAACGCGCAATTATCGCGAGTGTCACAGAATAGGGCAAATTCCTTAGTATAGTCCGGCATCCCCAACGCAGGTGCTGTACACAGACAATCTCGTAGTTTGGTGAAGGCTGTTAAGCTTTCATCATCCCATTCTACAATATCTGGTGTTCCTCTCTTGGTCATTTTATCAAGGGCCTAGCTAGGACTGCAAATCCCAGAATCCATTGCCTGCAGTATCCTATCACTCCCAGGAACATTCTGATCTCTTTCTGAGTACGGGGTAACTGCATTTTTTGAATTATTCTGACCCTTTCGGATGTCACTTTCCTGACACCTTTCTCTATCTGGTGCCCCAGATATTTTACTGATTTTGCACAGAACTGTAATTTGTCAGGGGCCACTTTATGTCCCTTCTCACTCAGGTGATTCAGTAGGGCAATGGTGTCAATCACACAATCCCTATGACTTTTAGACGCCACCAGGAGGTCGTCTATATATTGCACTAGGACAGAGTTCCCAGGTAAGACTAACGTTTCCAAACATTTTTTCAAGATCTGATTAAAGATAGAGGGGCTCTCTGTGTACCCTTGAGGGACCCGGTTCCAGACATACACGTGACCATTGAAGGCAAATGAGAAAAGAAATTTGCTGTCTGGATGCAAGGGAATGGAAAAGAATGCATGACATAAGTCTATCACAGTGAACCACTCAGCATCCCAGGGAATCTGATACAGAATCACTGCTGGGTTCGGGACAATAGGGCAGCAGGGGACCACTATCTTGTTGACTTTTCGTAGGTCCTGCACTACTCTGTACTTGCCACTAGGCTTCTTGATGCCCATAATCGGTGAGTTACATGGGCTACTCAATACTTCCTGTATGATGTTTCCTTCTAGCAATTTCTGTATTTCCAGGGTGACACCTGCTCTCACTTCTGCATTCATTCTGTAGGGTTTAGTATTGGGGTATACAGCATTGTCCTTTATTGCTATTTGTATGGGGTCCACGTTTTTCATTAACCCTACATCTTTCCCAGTAAAGTCCCATACCTCTGGCTTCACTGCTTCTTGGAGTTCTTTGGGCAAATCCTGCATGGTCATTCGTTTAATTTCTGAGTCAGGTCTCATTAACATTAATTTATAAATGCCATATTCATCTGGGGTCTGAATTTCAACACCCTTTGGTGTGCAAAAGATGGTACAGTTCATTTTGCACAGCAAATCACGTCCCAGTAAGTTCACTGGACTGGTGTCACAAACGACAAATCTATGCATTTCCTTAAAGTTTCCAATTGAGATCTCCATGGGCTTGGTAACAGGAATACTAATCAATTGATTAGATACACCCACTACTTGGATGGCTTCTCCCGAGAGGGGTAGGTTTGGAACGTCCACTGTTCTTACAGTAGAACGGGTAGCGCCAGTGTCCAACAGAAAAGTGATATCATTTCCGTCAACCTTTCCTTCAATGTATGGTCCGGACTGGTCTACCGGCAAGGAGGCGCCAAGTACGCACTCCTCGTCCTCCCCTCTCAGGCCCCGTCAGTACTGGTCATCACAAAGGAAGGTATCATTTAACAAATACTGCGAAGTTGCTGCATTTCTGTTCTCATTGCTTTCCCAGACCTCTATCTCATCACCCCCTGTGCCTTTTCCCTTATGTACTTGCTTTGGAGCTCGGGGCACCTGAACCGTTTTTACCTGTGGTTGAGTCTTTCTTGGTCTTTCTTTCTGCGTCTGTGGAGTTAAATCAGGTGTTTTGGGGTTATCGTCAGGCAAATAAGGACACTCGTTACGCCAGTGTCCAATTTCTCCGCACTGGTGACAGGGAAATTTCTTCATAGCCTCTTCCCTGCTCATTTTGGGCCGGGGCTTACCTCCTCCCCCACCCCCAGGACCTTGGTTCTGAGTGTTTTTGACCATATTACTCAACTGTTTTTCCTGCTGTTCTGCGAGCTTCACTTGAGCCCACATGACCTTCTCTTTGAGAGCCTTTTTCTTTTCTGCCATCTCGTCCTCGCAGTACTTTGCGTACCGCAGGACCGCGTCTATCTTTTTGGACTGCCAACAAATTTTATTATCCTTTATCCACTGACAAATTTCGGGTCTTAAACCGTTTACAAACCTGTAAATGAAATGCGTCATATCCTTCATCTCGATGTTATCTATACCACTGTATGTTTTAAACACCTGCAACAGCCTTTCATAATAGGAGTGCACTGTCTCGTCTCTTTCCTGCGTTGTTCTGTCTATCCTGGTCCAATCAGTTTCTTTTGCGGGCACCTTATTTTTCAAATGCAGAATTACTTGTTCGTATTTTTTCATCACTTCAATCGACGGCTCCCCTGTGTTAGAGTCCCTCGGGTACTCTTCACTAGGCCAGGCTATGGCTATTTTACACTCAGTCCATAGATCTACCGGGACCACAATATCGAAAAATCCATCCAGGTCTTTCCACAGGCATTTTTGCACCTTTACGAACCTTTCCACCTGCCAGTACCAGTCAACTGGCTTTTCGCGCAGTTTCGGGAAATCGTTAGTAAAGGACACAATATCCTGTCTGGACCAGGGAACGTGCACATACCTCCCACCTGGTACTTCACGCATGGGGCATAACGTTTCGGGCTTGTCTACTTCTCTCAAAGGGAACTCAGGGGTCGCTTGTCTGGATCGAGCCTCATCTTTCTTTCGTGCCCACCTGCTTTTCCATTTTTCCACGTCTCCCCATTTTTGCAAAATTGCTAGCAACTCTTTAATCTGCAACTTTTTCCCTGACACATTCAAGTTCTCTATATCTTTGTCTGAGAATTCAGCTCTGTAGGGTTTTTGCAAGGGCTTGGATCTTGAAATATCTACCCCCATACTAGCTGCAGTGTCTGTCAACTTTTCGTGGAGCACCCTGGTACTTCTGGTAAGGCTTTTACACATAAACAGCAACTCTTCTTCAGAGTAGGTATTTAATCTGTCTAATCCCACATTTCCTGCCATTAATTCCTCTATTTCTACCCTCAGTTTGTAGAGGTCTAAAGGTTTCGTTTGCGGAGTCTGTTTTTCTAATTCACGACTCCAATTTTCAATTTCTTCCGGAGTTACCAGAGAGACACTCTTAGTACCTGACGTTGATTCTAATTTAATTTCTTTCGCATTAAAAGGATTATGCCTCTTCTGCACTCCCTTCCCGGTCTGTTTGTTTGGCAGGTCCAAGAACACAACTTCGGACTCGCACTCACTGGACTGATCGTCTATCAGTAGGGGCTCCTGCCTCGGCGGGGCCATGATTGGGTTCATAACTGGAGGGTTTGGACTTCCCTGATTATTCCCATACAACGGAACCACTGGTCCGATTGTTACCAGAATAGTCAAAGCCTCAGGACTGGCATTTAACTGGGATATTTTCTGAATTATTTCTGTCCTCTGTCTAGCTATGGCCTCTTGCTCCCTTTCATCCAGTACTCTTCCTAAGGTTCGGTCAGGTATTATCTGTGGGGTCAGGTGAGGGGTAAAACTCGGGGCAGTAGGATGCGTTTCACTTGGTCCTCCACCATAATTTGGTTTAGGGAACAAAGTTCCTGTGCCAAATGACCTACGCTCTTCCCCATATGGAGGCTGTAAAAAGGGCATTCCTGAACTTAATGGTTTTTCTTCGTTTTCATAAAGAGGTCTGGGGAAAAAGGCTCTTTCACGGGAATATTTTTCCTCCGGGCTCACGGGCACTCTAGGATATATATCTCGTACCTCCGCGGGTCCGGGATTCTCAAAATAGGGCAGTACCTGACCACCTCCCCCCCTACTTAGGGATCTGTCCTCCTCCTTAATAGATGGACGTCGGGGATTTTCTCCTGCACTGGAAGGTCGGGCTCCCTCATTATAAGGGGGCGGGCTTCACGTAAAAATGTCATCTAATAATTCATCGTTTGACTCCCCAAGAGCTCCCCAATGCTTACTCTTTTCTGTCCTTTTCTCTCCCGCAGAAGGGTTACCTGCTGGCATCATGGGAAACAGACCCTCAACAATCATGCTCTGTCTCCACTGTTTCATCCTTTTATCCCTGGTCTCTTGTTTCAGCCTTGGGTACCATTTGGTCAGACCTTTGTCCATCCGGGGTTTCTCTCTTTCAAAAGCCTCAATCTCCCATTCCTCTAATGCCTCATACTGCGTTAGTCTCGGTCTGGGATGTAATTCATTCATTCGGGTCCTCAAATTAAATAAAATCCTACCATTGAAAGTACCGTCTAACGGAAAAGCCAATATCCCGTCATCTTTTGTGTACTTTACCCAATTTTCCAACCACACACAGGTATTGTACCCTCGGTCAAACATCATGAATGAGGCGGGAGTATTCGGTGGTGGGACAATAACGCCCTCTCTGGATTTAATCGGTTTGTCCGTTTTGAAATAATTCTTTACCCTATTTACAAGGGACATTTTTCTCTTAGTTCCGTACATAATATCGTATCTCTTGGCTTTCCACTGATCCCTTTCAAACCCTTGGCTTCTTGGATCGGGTCTAGTCTCTGGACAATACGAGTGCCACATACGATTTCTACGCTTAACTTTGTTTACAAAGTTACCTCCAATCAGAATGCGCCTTGCAATTCCGTGCGACCAATGGGGTGCACGCGTTCAAATATTTTCAGCCAATGGGTGCGCGGCCCCTTCGTGAGACTGTCCTCACGCTCCGGCGCTTCACCCCTCTTTTACAATTCCAGCCCCGCTACCCGCCCGCTGCTTCTACCAATCCCAGCGCGGCACGGAGTGACGTCAGAGGCGCTTCGCGACTGACTCCCTCCCTTCACAAGGTAACGGAAACTTTCTTTCTTTCTAAAGTGCTAGTGCTTGGTTATTTTACAACAAATACACATTCGCCACAGTGCTCAAGTGTCTAGACAGAGAAAGAGTTATTTTACTGCAAGTAAACTACTTCCATTTACTTTTCACGTGCTGCGGGTAGATCTCTTCCGCCTACCCTTCACTCTAGCATCGGTGAACCTGTTATTCCCCTAAACTCATCCACTTCTCCGGGATATATTCGAGTCTAAGGTTTCCCAGCGGACCCCTCTGCTTTCACCCAAGCTCCGAGGAACCTGCTACTCTTCCGATGTGACCCTTACTAGGTTACGCCACTATGGGAATTTTGCCAATGAACCTCGTTACTAACATTTATTCACACACGTATTCAGAAAAACCCTAGTTAGTGCTTCCCGGTTGTACTTAACCTGCACCTAACTTTCCTCGAGCCTGCGACCGCAAGGCAAATGGATTCTATTCACCACTTTGCCATTCAATTCCCCGGGGAGTTCGGACAACACTGAACGAGACGGTTTACAAATGCATGGATTAATACATATAACAATATAAGAACAAGAATAACAATGATAAAACAATTCATGAATTTCAAAGCAGCGTATTCTCAAGAGAATGATCAGGTCCCTCGGAACGGCCGCTTTTATAGCAGCATTAATATACTAGCAGCTACCGACTTAACTAGTCTAACTAATCCTGCCTAACCTTTAACTAGTCCCTAACCATACCTCTGCTACCAGAAAAACTGATAGAGCGCGCGAGGTCACCCAACCAATAATTTCGCCGCTTCCGGCTTCGGGCCTATATATTTCAATTCACCATATACATTGACCGGGTGACTTCACGGGCTGCTACCAATTTGTGTGAATTCCCTACTGTTATTCCTCAGCGTACCCGACTTACCATCCACCGACACGGGTACTTATGACCACCATGGATCAGGGAGCTAGCTGTAAAAGGAAAGGCAGCAAAATACAACTCAAAATGACATTCAATACTTTGTAAAATGACCACGGACAACTGGAAGTTTTAAAATCTTTATCTAAAGTTCGTTTTCTGAAAGCATGAGATTCACAAGAATAAGACAATCGATAATCAAGATAATGAAAAGTACATAACTATAGAGAAATAAAGTCAGGGTAATCATGGAAATGCTAATATGGGATGCAACAGGAAACGCTATGCATTTAAGGCAAAAGTTCTTTGGACAGTTTAAGTAAGGCCGTTCTAGACCATATCAGGAAATGACAAACTGCAATGCAAAATATGATTTCTAACAGGTAGGGGAACATGGGAACACGTTATGAAAATATGCAATGACTTTACGTTTCAATAATTGCGGCAAAAGCATGGAAAAATCAACATATGCAAAGGTGTGTCTTTATTGAAGCAAAAGACAGAAAATAGAAAGGTGCAAGTTTAAAGATTTTAGAACAATATTTACCTAGACTGGTGTGGAAACCAAACCCTGGCCACGGGTCAGTTAAGGACGGAAAACCCTCAAGGAAGGATACCCCTCAATGGACAGCAGGTGCAGAATGGACACCCAGGACAGGACAGGAAACCCTCAGATTAGGAATCAGGACAGGACCTCAGGACAGGAACCCCTCAGGACAGGACCAGCACCCGCAGTTCGGAAGCAACGCCTGCGCTCCACCCTCTCTGCAGCTATCGATCAAGACCCCGATTGGGTCAGCGAATTCCCAGCAAAGTGCTTCGCCAGCACTTTAAGGTTCAGTAGAACCTTAGTCTATGGTCAATTTCGGACAGAGTGCTCCGCAGCTCTCTGTATCTTCAGTCACCTATTGAGTGCGTTGGGTCAGTGACAGGTCAGCTAAACCAGACAAGTCGGACGACTTCCCTAGGTGAACCCAGGGTAGATATACAGTTTGGGGACGGTGTACCACCCCCCAATGTTGCAAAGTGTCAGAATCCCTCAATTTGGATTGGTCCTAAGGTAGGATTTGGGTAACACACCAATCAGAACACACTATTTGGAGGCCTAATTTACATCTCTGGGTACCGCCTAGCGAGATTGGGGTTCCCATGAGAAAATTGCGCAGAATACAGTGAAAGAATACATTTTAGCAACATAATGGAACAATATCGTGATGCTGCGGGCGAAGGTACAGCTTCCCAGGGTGGCTTCTGGTATCAACCTTCTTTGGCAGCAATTCAATGCCATGATGGCTCCTGGCGAGTCTGCGCACAAGTACCCTCCAAGATGGACTCCCCAGCCCAGCACCCCTCCGAGTTGAGGATACATGAAAAGTAAGCTAAAACGAATTAATACATAGAAATAACGTTATGAAAAACACATCATTGGTGTTGTACTTTCAACTTATCACTAAAAATATACTTATGCAGTCTAAATGTTAGCTACATATACACGGGCACAAGAGCAAGGGCACGAGCAGTACCACGTTACTGCCAAAGCTATGTATTACGCATGCGCAACTATTTCCCTCCAAACCTGCAAACACATCAGGACACGTGAGTGTGACTGACGCATGCGCAGACACTATTTCAAAGCAGCGGCCATTTTAAGTACTCGAATTAATCGTATTAGAAATACACATAGGCAAGCTTCATGGACCTCGTTTCAAACATGAAATAAAGGTTAGTAAGACGTACAAATTATTACCTGGTTACACATGAACGAGGTTCATGACAAAAGCAAGTCGCAAATGCGAAGCTTTGCTTCATCAAAACCATGAGCTCATTACTGTAAAGTCATGTGTTCTATGTGGTATTCTAATGTAAGTCATAGTAAAATGTTAGTATGTAATGCTAGTAGAATGTAAGTATGTAATGTTAGAATGTACGGCTGTCATGAGGGAAACCTTGGGGAGTTTGTACACGGTGCTGTAGAAGACGGGTGCCTTGCTGTCTGCTCCAGTTGGTGGCTGTTTAAGCTGTCTTGTTTCCCAGCAATATATCTACTTATCGGATCCACTGCTGTCTGCCTCTTCACTACATACAGTTTGGCGACGAGCGGGAGAAGGTAAAAAAAAGGCAACACTCACCAATATTTCGAGCTTGCTTGCGTTCTGCTGAAGACCCGTTTTCTTTGTGAAGCTGTTTTTACTCATCCCAGGGTCATTGGCTCATTGAACTATGTCATCCGACCTCTGGTAGGATTTATATTTTTAGATTTTGGGCTTCCTCTGCCTCTTCACTACACTCTGGTCGCTGTACCACACGTGTGCAAGTAGTGTTAGTATGCATTTATACGAATTCTGTAGTTATGCAGTAACCAATGCATCATGGTACTAGGGAGCGCCGCCTCCCAGACGCAGCTCTTACAATGTCCCGGGGTGTGCATCTGCGGGACCTTTATGTTTGCTATTACAGGGCGGGTGCATGGGTTCCACCCTGTGATAGCAAATCCTTGTTTGCCTTGTTGAAGCGAGAGAAGGAAAACCTTGTATCGCTTTAATAGAGCGGATTCGGATGGTAAAGATGGAGAAAAAAAATGAGGCGGCGTCTCACCCATTCATTTAAATGAGCCCTCTGGTGGGTAATATTCCGGGGCCAATCCTATTATAATATTGCGGGGTCTCTGCAGCACTCGGGACCTTAATCTCACATGTAAATTAGGCGCGGGAGGGCACAGAGACGTTTCGCAGCAAAATAACCTTTATTAAAACAACACAAATAAATGAAAACACAACTTTATTCGAACAAACAACAGTATAACATGAAATAAGTGGGTGGGACTCCTCCGGAAGCAGCGTACAAAACCTGCAAGAGAAAAAAGAAACATAAGTATGTGTGCCATGTCCAAGAGAAAAAGAAAGGTAATCAGAATGAAAGGAAGATAGTGATAATGGGACAGAGAGGGAGTGGGTGGAAGGGGGGGAGAATCCCAAGAACAGAGGGAGGAGGAGACAGAGCGTCGGCCTACTGCACCCAGCCCTCACTGTTTACCTCCCGTCACCCGTGTGTCTAGGATGCGGGGGTCCGCGAGAAAGAGTGCGGTCTAGCAAGTCCTTAAAATGAAACAGATATGAATGAGTCCAGAGATTACCATATTATCTACGGCAACATCGCTTGCCTGCACCTGTGCACCCAGGCTGCTGCACCCCAGCCCCTTCCCTCGCACTGTGCTCAATTGCAGCTCCTGCGCACGGAGGCTTCACTGCTCACCTGCCACCACATTTGTGTCCAACTACGTACAGGTGCAAGCTCCGACTCCGGGGTGCCTGTCTCAGGGTGGCACAGCAGGTCTCCGGTCGGGGATGGTGTCTTGATACCACGATGGAAGGCGTCAGAATGCCCAGGGTATTGTCACGGAGTCAGCACCCTCTCCGCCCATTTTGGTGCAAACAACTCAGTGTCTGAAAAGGGAGAAATAATATAATGCTCAAAACGTCTTACGGTAAATGAATGTTTATTTCAAGCTTAATAGAGAACACCAGTTGAGTGCATCCTTCCTTCTTGAAGTACGATCTACCAACTGTTAGTGGTAATCGTGGTTCAAAGAGGAGTTGGAGAGCACTAGAATAGACAAGGTTAAATAATAGAATGTTATGCCAACGTTTACATACAAAAGAATAGAGCACATGCTAGAAGCATAATGTGCGTGTGTAATGCAGTGGCGCAAACCTGTGTGCATGTACACTTAGGGGGTCATTAGGATGACGGGCGGACTTTGTCAAAAGGGCGGGGGTCCCGTGGGGGACATTAGGATGCACCTGCCACAGTGGCGGGCACATCCAGCATTCCTGTCATTGTGGCGGGCGGTGCAGTCAGCACTGCCTGCCACAATGCCAGGAAGGCATGCTGTGCACTTTAATGCATAACATGGCAGGCACCGCGCGGTGTCTGCCATGTTGTGCATGGAACTGCAGGGTGATACCATAGGTACCCCCCATGTGCATCCCCCACCCCCCTGAATCCCAGGAGGCCTGCTACGGGCCCCCAATGGCGAAAACCGCCTGACTTCCGCCACGGAAAGGCACAACCTAGCAGACACCGCCACCATGTTAGCACCTTTTCTGCCTGGTCGACTCTGCGATCGGGCGGAAAACCGGCGGACGGTCTTTACATCCGCCGGGGTCCCCCCTCAGCCATGGTAATGTGGCGGGGGTAAATGGAGAGCGGGCGGTGGTTTATGGCGGGCGGATCGCCACCGCCATACGGGCCGGGGCGATCCGCGTGCCATACTAATGACCCCCTTAGTAATTAGCTCACTACAGTGTTGCAAAAGCCAACACCATGCGTCTGTAAGGCAGCGGTGCCCGCTGGCTCAGGCCTACAGTACGGTCCAGCAGGTCCTTAAAATGAGACAGATATGTGACTGAATGAGGACATAGATCACATCATTACGCACGGCATCATTGCTTGTTCGCACCTGTGCACCCAGGCTGATGCACCCCACCCCGCCCGCATCACCGCGCTCAATTGCAGCCCCTATGCACCCCGGCCCTACTGCTCACCTGCTGTCATTGTTGTGTGTCCAAACACTACTGCCAGCAGTGTTCACAATTCAGATGTAGTTTTGATTGCCAGGATGGTGTACACCTCATGGATTCCTTTTTTTTATTGCGCATTGTGCTATGCGAGGTGGATGCGGCCATATCACCTGAGGCAGTGCGATAGAACTGGGACATGTGGCGTCGTCGATATCCTATTTACACGTATGCAAAGTAGGCTGGGCTTGCGTACGTCAGGCCAGCGTAGGGGTGTGAATAATTATTCCGGGGACCTAGACGTTGTTCAGTTCCTGCCTGGCCAGGAGGTGTACTTCTGTGTGTGTCCCTGTTGCAGTTTCGGCGTTGCACAACCCGCAATTTACATTAATGTAGCATGTACCGGGAGGGCGGCAACTATCGCAAATGAGATGCTGTTCGAAAACATTGAATGGACAACATCACATGTCGTTGTCAAGGTTGTGGATATGCGCAGACACGCATGTCAATGGAATGCGGTATTATTGAAAGTGTTGCTATCGCGAAGTGCACACATGTGAATGTGCTCGGATGGAGGGAGGATCAGTAGTGCGGCTACGTCATACATAGTGATAATGCTCATTACAGTCAAGCAATGCATGTCAAACGTGAATCTGAAAGTCTCACATATGACATACTACTATACTGGTAAAGCCTGACAACAGAGCATATTGCAACACAAATCTACACATTACTCATTACTGTTTGTCACATGTGATCTAGGATGTGCACTCTGCCCATGGCTGATGATACCCCTTCGAGCCATCAATACCCAGGCCAAAAGGCAGAACAATAATGTGCACACACACACATACACCATGGGGATCTTCTAACACACATTTGTATTTTGATATAACATTTCAGATGCATTGCCATCACACGTGGAAGGCTAATGTACAGACCATGAGTATTGATCAAGATGATCGTTGCATGTTATGTGTAGTATAAGATATGTGTACACAGCAAAAAAACTTTTCAAAAAAGCTCTCTAAGCAGAAGGGGTGTGTCTCATGAAAAGCTGTAGAGAGAATGACTAAAATGGGTGGGGTCCTCCAACTGTTACAATGGGAAATGTTATGAACTAATCAAATGCTTTTTTTAAGGTCACAGGGCAATTGCGCACCGAGCGCGCAAGTAGGCCGCACCCAACGCGATTTTGAGAAAATATATTTATCATAATATAAGTTTATTACAGTTAGAAATATCTAAATGTTTAAAATATTTTACATTTTCGCTTGCTCTCATACACACTTTAAAGTTATTTAGATATAGTTTTGAGACATAAAAAAAATTAGAGAATGTCGTACCCGGCGCGACACCGTACGTCTGTGATGTAACACAGGACCTGGCAGCGTGCCCTCGTCACATACGCACATGACGTGACGCGTGGCTTGGTACTGCGTACCCTTCGGGTACCAAAGTAGCAGTTGGCGTTACCTCATACGTATATATGATGTTACGAGGGATGCGGTGCCACGAACCCGTCGGATACGGAATGTGCATCATTTACGAGTTTAGCAATATGGCAGATGGGATTCGCGTGGTGATGGAGCTTGGTACACTACCAGTATGGGACTGCGGTTTTCTCCCCCCAAAAAAATATATATACATATTTTTGGGGGAAGATATAAAACATTACATATATATATATATATATATATATATATATATATATTTAAATCTTTTTATTAACACTCAGCAAAAAGAATAAACAAAAGAAAACAAAAGCATCAGGTCGAATACATTTTCAGCAGCGGACAAAGACACAGTCCGGTTCATACCAAGTAATAAAAACAGTATATAAGTATCAGGTCACAGGGATTCTAGCGCTTCCACTACCACCTGTCGCGCCGGGGGCGCACAAATCTCTCCTCGATAACTATTCCAGGTCCCCCACACCTTCCCCCATTTCTCTGGACAACCCCTGGCCACATACACCGACCTCTCCCGAAACATACACCAGTCCAAGTCCTCCACCCACTTGGGAACCCGGGGCGGCAGACTGGCTCCCCACAACTGAGCGATATTTTGTTTCGTGACCATACACGCCAGTGTTAACCATTGTTTCCCGTATGTATTCAATTCTGTGGGTTCCCACATATTCAGTATACATCTGCGGGCCTCCGGCCGTAACTCCACCCCCAAAGCACCTCGCATCTCGTCGTGAATCTTCGTCCAATACTCCTGCTCTTCCGCGCAATGCCAGAAAATAAGCATAAAGGTGCCGAGCTCTCCACACCCCCTTCGGCACTCACCACTCTCTATTAGGCCCATTCGTACCAGGCGGGGCCCTGTCACATATGACCTATGCAATATCTTTAATTGTACCAGACGAAGTCGCATCTGGATCGCAACCACTCTCGGAGAGGAGATCGCCTCTGTCCAGTCTTCATCATCTAGCTCCACCCCGTCTGCACTCCACTGTGTTCTAATATGTCCCAGTGGGTCCTCCATATTATTAATGAGCTTTTTATATATTAAGGAAATTGCCTTCTTGGGGAGGTATCCATCCAGCACACGATCCTCCAGAGGAGAGGCCTCAGGAAGTGCGGCATCCCTAGGTATGTGCGTGAGGAGTGTCTGTTTAACTTGGAGGTACCGAAAGAACTCGCTATCTCGTAGGCTGTATTGCTGCTTGAGAGAGGCGAAGGTATGCACTGCACCCCCTCCCCACATATCTTTAATCTGTGTGATCCCGATAAGATCCCACTTGTCCAATTCCTTGTTCTTCCACAACCTCCGTAGTCTCTCTGAATTCCATAGGGGGGTGGCCAAAGTGAATTTCCCCTCCCAGGCAAGATATCCATTAGCCGCGTGCCACACGTTGGACACATCAGGGAAAACCGCTTAGGTCTGGAATACAGCGGAGGTCCGTAAATAACATGGTTCACCGCCGCAAGTTGAGAAGCTCAGTAGTATTTCCTCAAATCTGGCAGCCCAATCCCACCGTCGTACCTCGGGAGAGTGAGCTTAGAGAATGCTATGCGGGATCTTCCATCCCAGAGAAGCTTCCTCTGGAGAGCCTCAATCTCTTTGAAATAGGATGCAGGTACCGGGTCCATTGTATTCTGTAATACATGTAGAAATCGGGGAAGGGCCATCATCTTACATAGAACTGCCCTACCCAACAGGGAAAGTGGAAGAGCCTTCCAGCGCTCCACGTCTCTCTTGAGTCTGTCCAAAGGGGTCCCAGATTATTGAGATATCGTAGCTTTGGGTCAAGTGTAACATATATTCCAAGATATTTAAACCCTACCGGGTCAATCTGTATAGGGCATGACTGCGGGAGCACTGGCGGCTCGCCACTGAGGATGAAGAGCACAGACTTTGACCAATTAAATGCAAATCCGGCATACCTTCCGAATATGGCAAGTACGTCTAGAAAATTGATCAAAGAGTACCTGGGGTTGGTGAGGTAAAGGAGGATATCATCCGCATACAGCGTGATTTTGTCCTCCCACTCTGGTGTCCATCGCAGGCCTCGTATTGATCGGTCCCATCTAACCCATGCCGCCAGAGGTTCCAAAGCTAGAGCGAAGAGAAGTGGGGACAGGGGCATCCTTGTCTCGTGCCCCTTCCAAGGGGAAAGTCAGCCGACTTATAGTTTATTGACGATTACATTACATAATTTTTAAAGTTAAAAAAAAAAATAATAGAGTTCCAAAATATTACCAAAAAATTTTGAAAAAATATAGGTTTTAGAAATATTAAAATATGAAATTAACATTTAAAAAACCTTTAAAATTCACTGAAAAAATCATAGGTTTTACAGACGTTATAGTTAGAAGTTAGCATTTAAAAAACCTTTGAAATTCACAAAAATAGCATAGGTTTCAGGGATGTTATAGTTAGTTGGACATTTGACTCCTAGAAAACCAGAGAAATTCGCCTGTTATAGTTAGTTGAGCTAACTATAACTCGCGCTCCCGCAATGCACTGCTGATGATGTCACATATTACATCACTCATGACATGGTCAGTGACATCTTTATCAAAAGGAGGGAGGGTGATCAATAGATCAACGGACACTCATTACCACTTTTGAGAGTGGAAGGTCCAGTTACAGCATGTGCCCGTGACTAGTCTTAAACAACAAAGCGGGGGGCTGAACTGTTCCTACAAGGAAGGTTAGAGGAATACTAGAAGGGGCTACGAAAAAACTGGCGTGACCAGAGGTGTACATGTAACACCTGTGGGCATCCCTTTGTTGGATGTATTTGCCTCACACACCCCGAAGGATGTCATGCTTCATCATCGGCGGTTGCTCCTCGTCGGGGGGGCGGTGCAATCCCCGACGGGCACACCTCAAAGAGGGGCACTTTGACGGAGATCTTTTGTATCCAACTGCCCTATGGTGAAGTGTGGGTGTGTGGGCGGGGAGGCAGCTGAGCCTGTGGTGCTAATTAAAATGCAGCAAGGGGTGCCGGAAACTATTTTATTCTGGTGGTCCCCCTGTTGCAGTTAAAATCGTGCAAGCGAGCCCACTCAGTGTCACCTCGTTAGGTAGAGTGACCCGTGTGGAGCTCTGAAGAACAAACGGCGGTCAGTGACATCACTGATGACATCACTGATGGCATCTCAAATGACATCACTGATGACATCAAAATGAGATCAAATGAGATGTAGGAAGCACTGTAAACAGTGCTTCTGGACTTTAAGGATTTGTTATTTACCACCAACTATTAGTTGGTGGTAAATAACGAATTCCTATGTAAATGCAAATATGTGCATTTACACCTGTGCCATGTGACAGACATACATGCCCTTAGGGCATGTTTGTGTGCCACATGTGCACACAAGCACTAATCAGGGGTGCAGCAGGGTGTCAAAGTGACACCCTGCCACCCTTGACTTTTTCCCAATTTTACCGAATCGGTATTTACCGATTCGGTAATTGACATTTATCAGGCCCATAGGAATGAATGGCAAATACCGAATCGGTAATTACCGATTTGGTAAATACCGAATCTTAACGATTCGGTATTTTTTACCGATTGATTACCTAAATTGCATTTACCGACTCGAAAATACCGAATCGGTAAAATTCGGTATTTTCGAATCTGTAAAATAAAATTACCTACATCTAGCCCTAAGTCTTTTGCCATTTCTACAGCAAAGTCTTTAAGCATAGGACTAGCACAGTGCTGTCCTTGCCGAGCTGTAAAATGACAAAAGACATTTATCACTCCAGGCACAGTATTACAGCTTTGAATTGGTAAAATACCAACTCAAGCCAACCTGAAATGAGTAAAAGCAACCCCTGACACAATGTTTCGCTCTAATAAAGCTCTTCAGAGAGCTATAGCTTTGTCCAGACTTGAGGTAGTTCTCAAGTTTAGGTGGAAAGCAGCTCCTGTTAGAGCTTTTCTATCTCGGCGTGGATGGCACTGTGCTAATCCTATGCTTAAAGACTTTGATAGAAAAACGACACTTAAAACACGCCAAGGGGCGCATTTGCACACTGGTAAAGGGAGGGGGGCCTGAGGTGACATGTGTGCAAACATGCCCTGTGGCAGGTTTTAATTTGGGGGATTAACCCCCAGATTCATCATGGTCCCGATTTGCGAGTCCTTAATAGCGATTATTAAGGAATCGCTATTAAGGACTCTCAAATCGGGATTCATGTAGAAATTGCAAAATAAATTGGGATTCCTACAGCTTCCTTGTTTCCTTATTTGCGATTAGCAATTTGCTAATCGCAAATAAGAATGCGATTTCAAGGGTGCCAGGGGTGTCCAAAGGACACCCTGTAGCACCCCTGAAATGGAAATGTAGCCTGATGTTGCGCACACACATGTCCAAAGGACATGTGTGTGTAACATACCACATAGAAAAATGCACTAAAGCGCATTTTTCTAAGTTTTCGCAATTTACCACGAAGTCAGACTTCGCGGTAAATAGCGGCCGGAAATTGCGAATTCACAAATTTTAAAAGTTTCATGAATTGCATTTAAGGAATCTCAAATAGAGATTCCTTAAATGCTATTCCTCGCAAAAATGCGAATTCTGTAATAGCAAATTTTGCATTTGGGATGATGAATCCCAAATGCAAAAATTGCGCTCGCAAAGGGCCAGATTCTCAGAATCTGGCCCTATGCGAGCGCAATTTCCCTTGATGAATCTGGCTGTAAGTCCCCTTGAATCCTGCGAGTCCCTTGGGTCCAACTAGCCCACTAGGTATCTCCAGTAAGCACCACAGAGCTGTGTTGCACAGAGGTGTAAAAAGGGGCACGGCCTGGACCACCTCTTTGCAACGCAGCACAGTGGCGGTTACTGGAAGCACCTGATGGGCTAGTTGGCCCCCAGGGGCCCTCAAAATTGAAGGGGAATTATTTCCCCAACTTAAAACACGCCACAGGGCGTGTTTTCACACATTACCTCAGGCCCCGTCCCCTCCCTTCCCCACTGTGTAAACACACTCTGCGGCCGTTTTAAGTTGGGAAATTAAGTCCACTTGAATCCTGAGGGTCCCTAGGGTCAAATTCGCCCACTAGATACCTCCAGTAAGCGCCATTGCAGAGAGGTGTAAAAAGGGGCACAGCCTGCACCACCTCTCTGCAACACAGCTCCATGGCGCTTACTGGAGGTACCTGGTGGGCTAGTTGGCCCCCAGGGACCCTCAGGATTCAAGGGGAGTTAATTCACCAACTTAAAACGCCACAGGGGGTGCATTTGCATAGTGGTGAAGGGAGAGGGCGGGCCTGAGGTGACATATGGACATATGTGCAAACACGCCCTGTGGCCCATTTCAAGTTGGGAAATTCATTGAGGCAGGCTCAATTTGCGACCCCTTTAGGTATGGCAGTTTTTTTTAATGCAGCCCGTTTTCCTTAAAGGAAAACGGGATGCATTTAAAAAAGAAAAAGAATATTTTTCTGTTTCATTTTTTTAAAGGCAGGCAGTGGTCTCTGGGACCACTGCCTGCTCTTAAAACATATTTTCCCGCATACTCACAAAGGGGAAGGGGTCCCCTAGGCACCCCATCCCCTTTGTGAGTGGTTTACCACCTACTTGAAATATTTTCCCACATACTCACAAAGGGGAAGGGGTCCTTTGCCTTTGAAATAATTTAAAAAGTGATAGCACTACCCTATGTCTTTGTCACAGAGGTAGCCAACAACTACAATTTACTAAAAGAAAACCCTTTCTGCCAACAAAACAAAGACAAGCATAGTCCCCTAATTGACTGGTTCTTAGAAAATTGGTTTGACAGACTGCATCACTGCAGACACAGACGCCAACCCAAATTCCAAATACCATGTTGGAATGTTATGACAGCACCTTAGCACAGGAAGCCAAAACAAACACTGCAGCGGAAGGATGGCACAATGCCTCCCAATCCACACCAGGCAGAACTCCACCTACACTATGCACACTTATAGAAGCATTACAAAAGAGGAAAGCTACCAAGAACTAACAATGGAGCAATCTGTTAGCCTAATTGGCCGTAAACTTAGCAAACAAACCAAAAGAATTACGACGTGCTACCATTTAAACTCAAACTCTTCATAAATAACGTAGAAGTAGATTACTTAGAAATCATAATCAAAAGCATATTATAAAATAAATCCTAACCTACTAAAGTCCTCAAAAAGGTGACAAACTCTAAACCAACATCCCAAATATATATATATTTTAATAATAAATAGAAAAATTATTAAATCAGTCAAACAATTATTTAAAAGTACAATGTTAATAAACACTGATATAATAACAATATATATATATATATATTACCTACTGGCGGTCGCCAGTAGGTATATATAGTTAGGATTTTTTCTCTATGGGTTTTTTGGAAATTCTATGTCTAATAACTTTGGCGTTTGTGGACGGAATTGGCTGAAATTTTCAGGAAAATGGCACATTTTGTTTCTGAGCATCCCTTGAAAATTTGGGGGGGGTTCGTCAAGGGGGGGCCGAGAAAAAAGGGGGGTCCCAAAACGTGTTTTTAACATTGAGTTTTCCATAGGGCGGTTGGCCTCACTTTTAGCCCGAACGGCTGAATGGATTTGCACGAAACTTGGCAAAATTGTAGGGACTGGTAGCCCGATGTGCCTTTTGTAGGTCTCAATATATGTGCTCCAGTGGATTTTGAGAAATTAACGTTTAAAAAAAGATATATATCTGTAACAGCGGACCTGGCAGCGTCCCAGGACGCGTACTTTACGCGCAACGGAGCTTTGTGAAGCGAAGCTGATTGGTTCTCCGGCGTCTGTCAACATTCCAAACAGTCCGTAGCGGCCGCCATCTTGTCTCTCGGTAGGATCGAGAGACAAGAGGAGGCCAAAGCGAAGGGGCAAATGACCATAAGGGGGCATAGTACATTGTCGCTCACCCCCTAGGTTTGATGTGGAGGTTTTAAAAGGGCCCCGCGGGGCAAAAAAAAATAAAAATAATAATAATCGAACAGCTGAATGGATTTGCACGAAACTTGGCAAAATTGTAGGGACTGGTAGCCCGATGTGCCTTTGCTAGGTCTTAATATATGTGCTCCAGTGGATTTTGAGAAATTAACGTTCAAAAAAATATATATATCTGTGACAGCGTCCCGTGTAGCGCTCCGTTTCGCGTACTTTTCGCGTTACGGAGCTTTGCGAAGCGAAGCTGATTGGCTCTCCGGTGTCTGTAAACATTCCAAACAGTCCGTAGCGGCCGCCATCTTGTCTCTCGGTAGGATCGAGAGACAAGAGGAGGCCAAAGCGAAGGGGCAAATGACCATAAGGGGGCATAGTACATTGTCGCTCACCCCCTAGGTTTGATGTGGAGGTTTTAAAAGGGCCCCGCGGGGCAAAAAAAAATAAAAATAATAATAATCGAACAGCTGAATGGATTTGCACGAAACTTGGCAAAATTGTAGGGACTGGTAGCCCGATGTGCCTTTGCTAGATCTCAATATATGTGCTCCAGTGGATTTTGAGAAATTAACGTTCAAAAAAAGATATATATCTGTAACAGCGCACCGCTTCGCGTACTTTTCGCGTTACGGAGCTTTGCGAAGCGAAGCTGATTGGCTCTCCGGTGTCTGTAAACATTCCAAACAGTCCGTAGCGGCCGCCATCTTGTCTCTCGGTAGGATCGAACAGCTGAATGGATTTGCACGAAACTTGGCAAAATTGTAGGGACTGGTAGCCCGATGTGCCTTTGCTAGGTCTCAATATATGTGCTTCAGTGCATTTTGAGAAATTAACGTTCAGAAACAAGATATATATCTGTAACAGCGCTCCGCTTCGCGGAGATAAAATTATATGTGTATTACCTAGCTGTTGCTAACACCAGTTAGCGACGGCTAGTAGAATATAGCGACCATCTTGGGCCCCACTTTGCATGTGAGTGATATTTATTACTAATGACATGCAAAGTGGGCATGCCAAGATGTTAGCGACTGGAAACAGTCGCTAACATCGCTATCTCCTATTATCAACTTTTGGAAATATTCGAGATAAGCGCGAATATCTCCAAAAGCTACCACCTGCCCTGAGCAGTTCTTAGCCATGTTATCCAATGGGAGGTGGATAACATGGCTAAGAGCATTAGATCGGTAATGCATGAATATCGCTGAGTTTTCAGCGATATTAATGCATTGCGGTCGTTTTTTATCGTATTTCCGATAAACCTTGATAATAGCAAGGTTTATCTGCGATAATTTCTGACGGTAAAAAAATCGTTGCTAAGCATCGTTAGGGATAAATATCGCTTAACTTTGGTAATATGCCCCAACGTCTGTTAACGTTCGATTCGAAGGAAATCAGGAAGTGTTGAAAAACATTGTCTGCGCCATCTTGTCTTTTTTCAAATGCCACACTTTTGTCGTGCACGGCAGCCATTTTAGATGCCTTGACCAGACCCACTCAGTGCACGCTGTCGATCCTTAGCATGGCTCCCCACCCTCGCAAGCATCTCCCCCAGGCAGTGGTCACCCCCGCTCTCTGTCTTATGCATGGGTAATAAACCTCCCCCCATCTGCGCTGCTCTTCCCTGAGAATCACACCCTGTGCCCGCCCGACACCTCCCTTTCGCCCTATTCACTACCGCACCCTCTGACACTCCTTTTCCTCTGTGTCCGATTGTCCAGGCTGGTCCTAGGGTATCAGCTAGCCCTGCAGATGTAGTTTATGGCCACAGCTGTAAAGAATCACCCCTCTTCAAAGGAGTTATAGTAGATCAAGGCCCACACTCGATGAGATCCGTCACAGCAGAAGCGTTGCTATTATCTGAAAACCATCCTGTATTGTGATTGGGGAGGGGACCGAGCCTGAAGCGGAAGATTCCAGGGATGACTCTTTGTACATCAAAGTTTTTACAATTATGTGTCACATTAAAAATATATAGCACTCCGACAAAGTAGTAAGATTATAAAACTTTAATAATTTATAAATATATACAAGAAAACAAAAATAGTAATAACATATAAACATTTTTAGGGAAAAACAACGAAGTAGCGGTCGGCTGTGCGAATAGTCCCAACGCAGCACAACGTCCAGATTTCCGGCGTGGGGCGTCGCGGGGGATGGGTCATCAGTAGCAAACTGTTGTGCGAATAGTTCCAAGGCAGCAGAACGCGCTGAAATCTAGATGACACTAAAGTGATGTCTAGTAAGTTGCCACCCAGCAAATAACGGCATGGGGCGTCGCGGGGGGTGGGTCATCAGTAGCAAACTGTTGCGCGAATAGTTCCAAGGCAGCAGAACGATGGCACCAAGGTGATGTCCAGTAAGTTGCCGCACTGGTTTTGGTATCCTACAATGCTGCTCCGAATAACGGCGCGGGGCGCCCCGGGGGAGGCGGTGAACGGGCCTGTCCAGGTGGAGTGTCATCTGTTGTAGTGGGGCGCCCCTTTACCGTTTCAGTTGCCATTCCGTCCGTTTTTGGTCCACTGTGTCAAAAGCCGCAATTCAGCTGAGTTGCGCCCACTCTTGCGGTGCAGCGATAGGCGGCTGTCACAGGACTCTCAAAATGGCGGCAGGCTGTTTCCTTTTTGGGCCTGGTCCACTGAAATGGCCCTGGGACACCTTGGAAATCGGACGCTTGTCTGCTAGGTCTTGGACCCCATTCTCGAAAGCATCCCCTCCGCCTTGAGAATTCATCAAAAGTTTTGGGGGCCCCGACTCCTGCAGGCTTCTGGTGGGGAGCGGCTGCCATGATTGCTCGCGGAATGACCACGACGGAGCTACGAGATGGTGGTGCTCTCATGCTGACGCCAGTTTAGTCTGAAACATCCAGAAACAAGGTGGGGCTTTCATCGTTTGGGAAAAAAAAAAAGTTTTCATCCAATGAAAAGTGTTGTTTTTAGGTCACATGATCAAGCCTTCCATCATTAGGAAACCAAAAGTAAAATGAACCAATGAAAAGTTTTATAAACAAGTCACATGACCTGTTATGCGGCATAGGGTGTAAAATGCGGAGAAAATACGTTGGCACGTGAGGCGGCGTCAGTAGCGGACCGATGTGCGAATAGGCCGAAGGCAACACAACGCGCCAAGATCCGGATGGCACCGAGGTGGTGTCCAGCAAGTTGCAGCACTGGTGTGGCCATCCTACAATGCTGAAAGTCGGCGTGGGGCGCCCCGTTGGCACGTGAGGCGGCGTCAGTAGCGGACCGATGTGCGAATAGGCCGAAGGCAACACAACGCGCCAAGATCCGGATGGCACCGAGGTGGTGTCCAGCAAGTTGCAGCACTGGTGTGGCCATCCTACAATGCTGAAAGTCGGCGTGGGGCGCCCCGTTGGCACGTGAGGCGGCGTCAGTAGCGGACCGATGTGCGAATAGGCCGAAGGCAACACAACGCGCCAAGATCCGGATGGCACCGAGGTGGTGTCCAGCAAGTTGCAGCACTGGTGTGGCCATCCTACAATGCTGAAAGTCGGCGTGGGGCGCACCGTTGGCACGTGAGGCGGCGTCAGTAGCGGACCGATGTGCGAATAGGCCGAAGGCAACACAATGCGCCAAGATCCGGATGGCACCGAGGTGGTGTCCAGCAAGTTGCAGCACTGGTGTGGCCATCCTACAATGCTGAAAGTCGGCGTGGGGCGCCCCGTTGGCCTGTGAGTTTGCGTCAGTAGCGGACCGATGTGCGAATAGGCCGAAGGCAGCACAACGCGCCAAGATCCGGATGGCACCGAGGTGGTGTCTAGTAAGTTGCCGCACTGGTGTGGCCATCCTACAATGTTGAAAGTCGGCGTGGGGCGCCCCGTTGGCCTGTGAGATGGCGTCAGTAGCGGACCGATGTGCGAATGGGGCCAAAGGCAGCGCAACAATATTTTCTGAATAGAAGACACCACAAGGCGCTGAGATGCCAAGATCCGGATGGCACCGAGGTGGTGTCTAGTAAGTTGTCGCACTTCTGTGGCCATCCTACAATGTTGAAAGTCGGCGTGGGGCGCCCCGTTGGCCTGTGAGATGGCGTCAGTAGCGGACCGATGTGCGAATGGGGCCAAAGGCAGCGCAACAATATTTTCTGACTGACACCACAAGGCGCTGAGATGCCAAGATCCGGATGGCACCGAGGTGATGTCTAAGTTGCGGACTGATGTGCGAATGGGGCCAAAGGCAGCGTAACAATATTTTCTGTATGGAAGATACCACTAGGCGTTGAGATGCCAAGATTCGGATGGCACCGAGGTGATGTCTAGCAAGTTGGTGTGGTCATCCTACAATGCTGAAACTCGGCGTGGGTCACCCCATTAGCCTGTGAGATGGCGTCAGTAGCGGACCGATGTGCGAATAGGCCGAAGGCAGCACAACGCGCCAAGATCCGGATGTCACTGTGGTGGTTTCATAGTTGAGAGGCTCTTCATCTGCAGTGGGGCGCCGAGATCCGGATGGCACCGAGGTGATGTCTAGCAAGTTGCTGTACTGGTGTGGTCATCCTACAATGCTGAAATGTAGTGGGGCGCCCATTTACCGTTTCAGTTGCCATTCAGCTGAGTTTCGGCTGCTCTTGATGCTACAGCGACAGGCGGCTGCAAGAGGACTCTCAAAATGGCGGCCTGTTCTTTGGATTTGGGCCTGGTCCACTAAAATGGCCCTGGGACACCTTAGAACTTGGACGCTCGATTTTTTTTTCCTTTCCTGTACATGCAAAAAAAGGTAAATGCCCGGTACGTTACACGCTTCATCTGCCACGATGAACTCTCCAGAGGAACGGAAAAAAAATATAGTTGTGGTAACTATACCATGCATCGTCATATGGAGAGGTGGCACCAATTAATTATAGTGCTGCATAAAAGAGAGATTTGGAGGAGAACCCCTGACCTGCTAGTACATTCATCAAAGAAGTGGCACTGAGAGCTTCAGAGGCAAGGGAAACGGTCCCAAATATTTAGAAGAACTTTGGAAAGATTAAAATGACATGTTTAGATTGTGGTAAATTAATTTCATGTGGACAGATGAGTGTTACTCTAATAAATACAGCATATGAACATCATCATAGTCGATGGTTGGTAGAGACATTTTGACTATATCCTGGACCTGCCCGTCCTCGCCCAAAATGGCGCCAGAATAAATGGGACTCGTAACTCCTTGTTGTGTACTGGTTGCAGAACCTTGAAATCACGAGATACGTATGCAGTTTTGAAGCACATGGCGGGCGGGGACGAGAATTGATTGAATATTTCGACATCCCTATTGATATTAAGTTCTGATGTGTTATTGATTACTGTACTGTTGAAAGTTCGAATTAACGTCACCCATGGTACTTGCCCGCAAATGTATATCTAGATAATTTTATTGTAACTGGCCCTGTCGTATTTTAATTATAAAATGTACGTCCACCGATTCCGTAACTGTTAGACACCTTAGTTCTTGCAACCTAATGGCCCGCCCGTTACGTTCCTCTACAGTGTAAATGTCTATTCATCATATACGATTACAGTTTGCTCCGTGGCAGGCCCACGTGGTTATAGGCTCGTATTTGTATAATGAAATTTTCACAATAAAGGTTTTTAAAAGAAAACATGGTAGTAGTATATACATTGGTAAAGTTTTTAATAATAGTCACTGTTTTAGAATCATTAAAAGGCAAGTGAAATAAAGCAGACCAATTACATGAAGGGTAAAAGGTATAATACGAAGGAACGCAGTAAAGATAAATGGTCAAGGGCTGTTGTGTTTTCTATTCCTGCAACATAAAGTGATCGATAAGAATCTCATATTCAGGCGTATCGGCGACTAAGACAGCAGGTCGACCCTCTTTTGCTCAACGGCTCCGTCATGGGACGAAGAAACGCTCTTTTTCTCGAAAAAAGAATATATTTTACTTGCAGGACAGTTGTAAAATTTCCGGGAAAGTACATTAGCCTGGAACATTATAACATATATTTAAGAAAAAATAATGTTCGGAAGTAATTAAAAGCGTAATTTTTAGGTGATATGACCAAGGCTTTCATCATTAGAATAAGAAAAGTAAAATGAACCAATGAAAAGTTTTATTAACAAGTCACATGACTTGTTATGCTTACGTTACGCGCTGCGCGCCCCGGATGACTTCCGGATGCGCTAACGCGGCGCGTCATATGACGCATTACGCGACAACGCAGGTCCAGAATATAGTCAAAATGTCTCCACCAACCAGCGGTCGAAACACAACCCCTTTCAGCAGGCTAAATAGTTCTGTTAAATGACAACAGAAGGGACAGGCAACAAGAACCATCAGTCAAAGAGGGGAGGGCTAGTTCTTCTCTACCGGGTTACATTGGGGCGCTACCGGAACTGATCGAATTGGTAGTCTACAGTGTTTCTGGATGTTTCAGACTGAAGCTGGGGTTAGCATGAGAGCAGCACCATTTCGTAGCTCCGTCGTGGCCATTCCGCAACCAATCATGGCAGCCGCTCTTTATCGTTATTTTGGGCGGGGTGGGTGGCGGAGCCGAGCTGTTTTGCAGCCATCATTGTGTGGAGTTCAGTTCATCTCACTAGTTTTGTATTTGTCATGAGGGGTTGTTCCTAATGTTTCTATTTTAGCGAGGTCAAAAAGAGATCCCATTAGTGGCCTACTGATTTTGCTCGATTCCTTTTCTTTTTTTTTACACGATTTTTCGTTATCTGCAAAGACTAAACAGAGTATTGCGACTCTGTGTTTGTTTGTAAATAGAGAATGAACCAAAGAGAACTAATTCTAAAATAGTAAATACTTGGATAACAATCAATCAAATGGAGAGAGAAGCAGGCACGACGGATTACAACGGGGGCAAAGGCCTGCGTTAACTACCTTTCACTATCTGCAAAGAGAGAGTACTCCTAATAGAAATGAGGGGGGGGGCACCATTCAAAGCAGATCAGTGTGCATAAACACGAAAATGTTTTCACTTACCACGTACTTGACATTCGACAGCTTATGATATTTGCTATTAAAAAACCATTGAAATTCACTGAAAAAACCATAGGTTATAGACCATATATAGTTAGGAATTAGCATTTACAAAACCTTGAAAATTCACTGAAAAAACCATAGGTTATAGACCATATATAGTTAGGAATTAGCATTTAAAAAACCTTATTTTACTCACACAAAACCATTGAAATTCCATATATAGTTAGTTGCACTAACTATATATCGCGCACCCGCAATCCACTGCTGATCATGTCACATATTACATCATTCATGACATGGTCAGTGACATCACTGATGACATCACTGATGACATCTCAAATGACATCACTGATGACATCACTGATGACATCTCATTTGACATCATTCTTGTGCTAATACGATAAACCTCTTCAGACTCTAATATAACCTTAGATACACTCAGTGTATACAGACACTCACACACTGCCACTCATCCATGGAGTTACTCACACACCCAGTCAGTCATGCAAAGAAACAATCTCACCTCCATTTCTTCAACTATACAGTTAAACACACCTTACTTATTGAAACATATACTAACACATATTTACTCTCTTATACAATCCCTGATACAAGTTCACAATGATCGATACAACCACTCACTCATTCAGTGGCTCTCATGCACAGTTATTTATATATGCCAACTCTCACATGTACTGTGTTTTACATATGTACTTACTATGACATGTAGCATTGAGATATCCATTCACTCATCAATACACTCATGCACACAGTCAACTGCCCATGTAGCTGTTTCCACATGCACTCTTGAACTCATACACCTAGTGAATAAACTGCTCACACATCTATGCATAGAGTCACACACCTTCCAGCCACCCCCACACAAACTCAATCTCCCATAGAAATACTTGGGCAACCAATTAATAACACATATAGCCTCTCGTATAGCTAATGATCAACACATGCAGCAGTTTACAGAACAACAGACATAATGATGCACAAATTAAGACAGTTTAGTCACTAACCCATGCATTCAGTGAGACACATTTAATCACTCACTCATACAGTCAGTCACGCACCTACTAAATCCTTCATCCAGACACTTATACATCCACTCATTCTTCAATATGTAAGACATATTTTAACTTTACAGAAACATACAGTCACTGGATGTTGTCATCAGTGATGTCATCAGTGATGTCATTTGAGATGTCATCAGTGATGTCATCAGTGATGTCACTGACCATGTCATGAATGATGTAATATGTGACATGATCAGCAGTGGATTGCGGGTGCGCGATATATAGTTAGTGCAACTAACTATATATGGAATTTCAATGGTTTTGTGTGAGTAAAATAAGGTTTTTTAAATGCTAATTCCTAACTATATATGGTCTATAACCTATGGTTTTTTCAGTGAATATATATATATATATATATATATATATATATATATATATATATATATATATATATATGAATTATTTTCAAATAAATGTAACCATCACTGACCAAATTAGATAAAAGCAAACTCAATCCATCACATAAAATAATTACAACACGTAATCCAACAATTCCACATAGCAATTCCCTAAATTTGACATAAACAATATAATATCACATTTCTTACCAAAATGAAAGAAATAGAACTAAGGTCCTAATTACGATGGTGGTTGGCAGGCGTCCAACCGCCATCCTATAAGGATGGAGACTGTCCGACATGTAGTTGGTAGATCCACCGGCCTTGTTATGATTCGACCTCTGTGAAGGCGGTCGGAAACATGCCTTTTCCAATTGCGGCTTGTGCTTTGCCCTTTTCCAGGCCGCAGCACAAGCACAATTGAAAAATGCATGTTTGTAAACAACCATATGGTACCTGGCATCCGTTGCATGGATGTTTAGGGGGGATCATATGTGCCCCCCAGGTCCCATAGCCGATGCCCACAGGGGTCGGGCGCCCTGCTATAGGCCCTCAAAGTCCCTTTCCATCTGCCTTTACATAGCAGTCGGACCACCATGTAAAGGCAGAGGGAAAATCCCTATGGCAGTGCCACAGCATGCATCCCCCCATTGTAGGGAATAGGATTCCGACCGCCGCCCCAACGGGCTCCTTGACCCTGTCTGAGGTGGCAGTCTTTCCCCTTGCCCGATGCGTTCCGACCAATGGTATCCTAATCCGGTGGTCGGACCGCAGCCTCAGATGTCGGATGGATCGCCACCGACAGCCTGCCGGTGGCCATCCACCTGACATCTTAATGAGGCCCTCACTGTGTGGTAGCTGCATCTTTCTCTGTCTCCACATAATAAAAATTTGTAATACACCAAAAATTAGATAAAGGACTCCAAATATCCCCCCAAAAATGTAAAAATATAACAAATCCAATCAAATTCCCCAAAATAATCCATGGTATTTAGGGTCCGTAAAAAACACCAAAAAGTGTTTTAAAAAAAGAACCACTCCGGGAGACCCGAAAAAAAGGAATCAAAGTAACAACCACTCATTTATTCTAAACTAAAATTGATTTCCTTAAAAAAAAGTAAACTATAAATGCCCATAGAAAGCGTTCATAGACAAAAATCTTCAAGTAAATTAAAAAACCAACCTGAAAAACAGAGTATGTTCTCAAAAATACATATACATTACAGTTATTCATCAAACTATAACTAACATCACACATTTTAACATAGCACAGTGATACATTACTAAAACAGTGTACAAAAATGCAAAATGACAAACTAGTGAAAAACACTAACAGCTATATATTTAAATATACAAAAAACCTACAACCAACACTATGACTAACTTTTAAACCTCGCTCCAAAATCCCCCAACCCTCAAAAACTTTAAAAATCCTTAAAAATGGCTTACCTTTCCCAACGAAGAGTAGCATATTACTGCTACCTGGTTCTAAGAAAATAGATTAAAAATAACACAAATAGAAAAAATATATGGTAGCAGTAAAACAAAAACATCTGTTAGATAAAACTAAAAAAAAGACTATCTCCCCGTAGAAATATATGGGGAATATTGTACAAATGGTGAAGAAATGTTTTTTAAAAATGTAGAAAATTATTAAACATGTAAAACATATCAAACGTTATAGAAAATTATGAAAAGACTGAAAAGTATTAATTAAATAATAGTATAAATATATACAATTACTTAATATATACTAATAAAACATATGTTAAAATAATGTTGAAAATATATATACGAATCAAATCAAATTAGTCTTTATTTGATTTTTTTTCAATCATAAAAGACACAGTTACAGTACATACAATGTCAATAAATATCATTAAGATTAGGATTCCTTATAAACATATATCATTAAAAAAGGAATTCTTCAGTTAAAACGTACGATTAAATATAAAAGTTAAAACCATTGGTTGATGATAGACAGATAATCACCAGGATTATTTTATCCATAAAAATTTTAAAACACAGGCATAGTAAATGAATTATTCATACAGATTCAGTACACACAGGAGTCGCCACACTATATATAGAGCAGCTAATTATTGCGGAGTGGTGGCTGCTATAACCTCCAAGCTATTTCTTCTGAGGGCCCACATCCAACTCAGAAACTTCGCCATTGCTATTGCTGCATATCCGTGTGTATCTGGTTTCAGGATACGCAGCGCTGTCTGGCATGATCTTGTGCCAAGGTTTAAACAGATCGTCTTAAGCCATTTATGTCGAGGGCACTTGTATGCTGGACAGACAAACAATATGTGGGCAATGGACTCTTCCGTCGTTAAGCACGTAGAGCGTTTGGTATCTAGTGCATTATGCCATTTTGACATGAATGTTTTTATGGGGAGGGACCCAACTCTAAATTGATGATATAGTTTCCTGTCGCATGGGCTAGCAATAAAATCCCAATATGCTTCAGGCCTAAATTCATACTTGTGTTCCAGGAAAGTGCCTGTCAAAGAGGTATTGCTCACCAGTGACATGGACTTAAGGTTGACCATGTCCCTATATAATGCTTTACAATCATTTTTCGATGGGAACAGGTTACCTACCGGGCCCTCCCACAGATGGCTGAGCCCCATATCAGCCAGTGAGCACTTGATCTTTTGCCGACACTTAATTTTAGATGACATATCTGCTTCTTTTATATAATTTAATGTATTTGCATAGGATAATAACTCCGGTGTTGTCAATAATCGTCTCCAGTAACCTAAGGGTCTAAAACCCGCAGCCTCCTCAAATGAATAACGCCCCAAGTCTAGGAGTAGTGGTTTTGGGGGGGTGGATTGAGGCAGACCGTTTAGGGATCTCAAAAACTTCTTTTGGGCTAGAACTAAGGGAGTTAAATTTTCGAAGCCCCAGAGCTCTGCACGGTAAATTATTGATGCCCTATTTTCCCTTTATAGATCGTTAAAGCAGGCCCTACCGGTTTGGTGTGGGAAAGTTGATGCTCTTTTAGTAGGGCTCCTGCTAGTTGGTTATGCCTGAGGACCAGTAGATCTATCTGGGGTTTCCAGTTCAACCTCTTACCCATAGTTACACCCAACTATGTGAAGGTGTCAGTTTGTTCCAAGGTAACCTTATTCATATCCACTCTGCCTTTCACTATTTTGTGTTTAGGTAAGACCATGAACTTTGTCTTATCGACATTTACTACTAGCTCATGGTGGTTGCAGAACACTGTAAATCTGCCAAGGGCATGTTGCAGATCTGATTGAGTTTTGGACAGATTTAAGGTATCATCTGCAAACATTAATAGTGGTACCTTCGAGCCGGCGAGAATGGGTGCATCGGTTGGGTAAGCAGTGTATACACAATCAATACTCCAAATTCTCATATATTTTCTATATCTGAAATTTAGTAAAATGTTATCTAAAAACAAACTAATTCAAACTACAAACCTTTATATGTATATTTATATTTCAATTTCTAAAATTATTATTTTAATTACTATTAAAAATGTATATATTGTTCAAAATATTTACAAACATTCATACATTTTTTTTTTTTTTTTTGCAAAAACAATTTTTATTGGCGTTTCAGAGAAAGACATTCAAGATACTGGTCATTGTTTACATGCACACTGAAGAGTGTAGGAAGATGAGTCTTTTCTGAGAACATACCATTTAGAAAAACAATCCCACAACCGGTCCCTCCCTGGATCCCACCCCCCTAGTCAGTGTGCCAGTGTCCTCCGTCCAACAGGTAATGCTCCACAATCCCTCCCTCCTTCCGGGCAATTGAAGGGGAGGTAGATGATGCTTCCCAGTGGGGGGCCTGAACCCTCACAAACTTTGTCTTTATTCATGGCAGGTGTGTGTCGTATCCGGAACAGGGAACCTCACCCCTACAGCCCCCTATGGCGTCGGCGCCTCACTATCCTCCTCCTGGTCGCCCTCAGGGAGTCGCAGCTCGGCCACAAGGGCCTCCCACGCTCTGGCTGTGTCCAGTGCCCTGTCAGTATCTAGTCGCCTGGCCTGTCGCAGCTGCAGTGCGCCCTCTGCCGTAGCCCACCTCTCCAGTGTAGATCGCCAGCGCAAGTAGCTGGGGCCCTGGCTGGATTTCCAGTGCATGGTAATTTCCCGTTTGGCCAATATCAGGCCCAAATCGATGAATTTGCTGGTGACGCGGGTGCGGGGGGTATGAGGGAACCACAACAGCAAGCACACGCCCATATCTGCTCCAATATTCCGATCCGTGACAGCATTCAGGCAGGCCATCACCGCCTCCCAGTAATCGGTCAGCTTCACACACGCCCAGAACATATGGGCGAAATCCGCCTCCTCCATTCCACATCTAGGGCAGAGCGAAGGCGCGCCCTCAAAGTACTGCGAGATCTTGACCGGTGTCAGGTAAGCTCGGTGAAGAGAGAAGAATTGGATCATCTGGAACCTGGCATTCCTCGTGCCTTTCCATGCACGCCGCAAAAGCTGCGGCCAAGTCGTGTCGGGAATCGGTCGACCAATATCCGCTTCCCATTTGGCTCTCAGTCCGTCCAGGGGCTGCAGCGTCGCCAACGACAGCCTCCGGTATAGACAGGTGACAGCCTTGTAAGTACCAGCCGCCATAACCACATACTGACAACTCTCAGACGTGGGCGGTTCAGAGAGGCCCTTCCTCCAGTGGCGCTGGATGCTAGCCACGAGCGAGGCGTGCAACAGGTAATCCCCCCTCGGGAGGTCGTAGACATCACGCAGCTCCCGGAATGACAGCAGCGATCCCTCCTTGTACAGATCACCGACCATTTGCAGGCCTAGGTCCTCCCAGGTCGCCAAAGCTGACCAATCCCCTCCATGCGGGAAGGCAGTGCACATCCCCAGTGGGATTTCCGGGGCATATGGGCGAGCGACGCCGGCTCGTCTATGGCAACGCAGCCAGCAATTGCGGATCGTCCGTTCCTCGCTGGAGAGTAGGGAAAGGTCCAGCTTCTGGGCCAGTATAACGAAGGACATGACATGTCTCGGAAGGAAGCCGCCTGCAGCCCCCTCCGGGCCTCTGAATTCAAGAGCCACTTCCTGAGTAAGCCATTGCAGCTGGGCCGCTAAGTAGTACCATTCAAAGTCAGGGGCGGCTAGTCCCCCGTCCGACCTAGGGCGCATCAGTGTGGTCAGCGCTACTCGCCTCCTGCCCGCACCCCAAAGGAACTCGGTGACCAAGGATCGCAATCTGGCGAACACGGAAGCCGGGATCCAGACTGGTAGAGTGCGAAACAAATATAAGAGGCGGGGCAGCGCCACCATTTTGAGTAACGCCACTCGCCCCGCGATCGCCAGCGGTAGCGTCCGCCAAAACCCCATACAGCCTCGCAGGTTCCGGATCGCTCTCTCGATGTTACCCTCCAAGAGGTCCAATTGGGACCGGTATATACGCGTACCCAGATAAGGGAGGCAGTGAAATTCCCACCGCAGCTCATCCTCTGGTTGGGAGTCGTCCGCTCCGGACCCTAGCGGGAAGAGGCATGACTTCTTCCAATTGACCCTTAGTCCCGAAAGGTGGCCGAAATCCGATAACAGGCGTCTAGCCCCGCGTAGGGCGGCGTCCGCATCGGCCAGGAACAGTAGGCAATCGTCAGCGTAAAGGGAGATATAGTGCGTGTCGCCTCTTAGCTGTAAGCCCTCATATGCCTGACCCAGACGGGCGTGAGCTGCCAATGGCTCTATAGCTAACGCAAACAGGAGAGGGGACAAGGAACAGCCCTGTCTAGTTCCACGTTCTACCCTGTAAGGGGCCGAAATAGTGGCCCCAGTCTTGACTCGGGCTGTGGCCGCAGCATAGAGCAAGGAGGTCCATTTCACATATCGCTCACCCAGGCCGAAGGTCTCCAGTACGCGAAGCAAGTACGGCCATTCGACGCTGTCAAATGCTTTCTCAATATCAGTTGACAGAACAGCGGGTCCTGGCAGGCCGTCAACACAGCCCTCCATGACCCGAAGCAGTCGTCGCACACAGGTAGCGGTAGTGCGCTGGGGGATAAACCCTGCCTGGTCCCGGTGTACCAATGCTCGCATGTGGGGCAGCAATCGCGTCGCAAGAACCCTGCTCAATATTTTATAGTCCGTTGTGAGCATGGACAAGGGTCTGTAGGCCGAGCGTGAGGTGGCGTCGCCGTCCCGCTTCAGTAAGGGAATCACCAAAGCTTCCCGGGTCGACGAGGGGAGGGTCCCCGTGTCCCACGCCTCTCGGTACACCACAAGCAAGCGCGGCACCAACACGTCAGCATAAGCTGCATAAAACTCGATCGGTATCCCATCTGTACCGGGAGTCTTCCGGCGAGCCATCTGTTTAATGGCCACCCGAATCTCACCTTCAGAGATGTCACCGCCCAGTGTGGCCACATGGTCAGGGTCTAGTCGGGGGAGCTGCGCCACCCGGAGGAACTCGTCCAAGTCCTCAAGCATACACGGTGTCGCACTCTTATAAAGGTGCGCGTAGTATGTGAAAAACTGGTCATTAATCTCCGATTGGGAGTAAACCTCAGTCCCTTCCGGTGCAGCGATAGCCACAATCGGGGTGCCACGAGTTCCTGGAGAGGCCAGCCAAGCCAGGAGCGAACCCACTTTGTCGCGCTCAGCATGAGCTCGAATCAGGAACTCTTTATAATCAAAGCAGCGCAGCTTTTCCATCACTGCCGCCACGGCCTCCCGCGCCGATGAAACCGCCTCGCGAGCTTCCGGGGCTGCGTGGAAGCGCCTCTCCTCCTCACGCAAGCGATCCTCGCTCTTCGTGAGGTCCCGCAAGAGAGTTTTCCGGACTCCCGCCGTGGCCGATATGCATAGACCCCGAACCACCGCCTTAAAAGCGTCCCATTCCAGCGCTCTACTAGAAGCCGTGCCCGCGTTATCGCCAAAGTAGCCCTCCACCCCGATACCTACTTCTGTTCGAAATACCGGGTCCTCAAGCGCCAGCGGGTTCAATCGCCACGTCGGTATAGCTTGGCGTTGCCGCATCCAGTGGAACGTTACCAGACAAGGGTTATGGTCAGAAATTGTCTTGGCCAGGTACTCACTATGACGGACCAGGCACTGAACATCTGGCGTGCAGAGAATGCTGTCAAGGCGAACATGAAGCTCGTGCGGAGGGGAATAGAACGAGAAGTCTTTCTCCGTTGGGTGTTGGGTACGCCACGCATCAACCAGGCCCCAGCCACTCTGCCATGCTCGCCTACTCTGCGCTAGCCTGTGCGCCGCTGCCTGCGCCAGTGGAGGGTGAGACCTGTCCATCCCCACATCAAGGACCGAATTAAAGTCCCCCCCTAATATGACTGCATTGGCTAATACAGACGCCAGCTTCCCTGAAAGACGCGCAAAAAAGGCAGGTTGGTCCACATTGGGGGCGTATATACAACAGAGTGTGACATCCCTCCCGTCCAATCGGCCCTGTACAGCCACGAACCTCCCCTCAGGGTCAAGCACCGTCTGCAGCGGCTGAAAGGGGACCCCCGCCCGCACCCAGATCAGGACCCCTCTCGCAAATGCCGAGTAGCTCGTGTGAAACAGCTGACCCCGCCACCTGCGCTGTAAAGCCCGCCCTTCGCAGTGGTCAACATGCGTCTCTTGCAGAAAGGCTATGTGTACCCCCCTACGGACAAGATAGGCATGCACCTTGTGGCGTTTCAGCATGGAGTTCAGTCCCCGTACATTCCAGGTCACACATTTGAGGTCAGGTATGGTCCCCATTCACAACAGTAAAAGTAGCTCCGTCGATAACCCAGAGTCTGGACACACTGACATCACCCCCAATCCAACCCCAGAACATCACCCAACAACCCCCTAACCCACCCATCCCCAGAACAGGCCCTAAACAGCAGAGTCCCATCCAAATGTCAATAACCTCAGTTGAAACGTCTCCGGTAACTACCAGAGTCCCACAATAGGTGTGAGGAGGAGGGGCGGCTTGTCGCTACCTCCAATAGGGCGTGAGCGAACCGTGTCCCCTGGCCAGCCCTCCCTATCGTGTCCTCGATGCCCCATATCCCCGCTACCGTAGTGGTCTAGATCGCCAGCAGCGGGAGGGAATCCCCCCAGCACCCCGTAACAACCCAACACTCCCAGCCACGTGCCTCCGCCCCAGTCCCAACCCAATTGTCCCACAGCAAATACGATACCAGCAGAACAGGTCCCGAAGGTCACTCATCCAATAAATCATCAGCCGTCCCAGGCGTGACCGAAGGTAGTCCCTTATCACCAACACTCGATTCCTCCGACACTGCTTCCTCCGAGCCCATTTTGGAGCCCGTCTCCGCTGCAGAGAGCACCGCCACCGCCTTGGAGATGTTTGAAACCGCCTGAAGGGCCTCCCTGCGTTCCAACTCGGTTTGCGAGACAGAAGGTGTTCCAGCCTTCGGCGGTCTCCTCCTGGGTCTCCGGGATCGCCTGGATTGTTGCGGCTCCCTCCGTCGTTCGTCAGATGCAGGGGGACCATCCGTCCCAGCTTTATAGAGCTCCAACCAGTCCCACACTTCATCTGGAGAGTCATAGAAAGAAGATTTACCATCCATCATAATCCTCAGACGCGCAGGAAACAGAAGCGAGTAGCGGATGCCCTCCTCCCGTAATGCTCTCTTGACTGCCAGAAATGTGGAGCGTTGCCTCTGCACCTCTAGGGAGTAATCCGGGTAAATAGAGACCTGAGCGTTGTCCACCCGGTAGGGCCCCAGTGCTCTCGCCCTCTGCAGGATAAGATCACGGTCCCTGAAGTGCAACAAGCGCGCTACCACTGGGCGTGGTGGCCTGCCCTCCGCTGGGGGTCGAGCTGGCACCCGATGGGCGCGCTCCAACGTGTAAAACTGGGTCAGGCCCTCCGGCGCCACCACGCTGCGCAGCCAGGGCTCCAGGTAGCCTACCATGTCAGTCCCCCCGATTTTCTCCGGCAGGCCAACCACGCGGATGTTGTTGCGGCGATTGCGCCCTTCCGCGTCCTCCGCTCTCTGCTCCAAGAGGTGTACCCTGCGCTGCAGCTCCCCTATGGCAACCTCGTTCGCCTTGGTCGTCGGTTCCAGCACATCCAGACGGCCTTCAGTCTGCTTGACCCGGTCCGCTAGCTTGCCGTGGTCCGCTCTCAAAAGTCCCAGGCCCGTGGACACTTGGCCGATATCCAGACGCAGGGCCTCCCTGGTGTCTGCGATGGCCTGTAGAATCTGCTCCAGTTGGCCTTGAGGCAGGCCCGACGGCGGCCCCTCACTCACGGCAGAGCTCTGGCTGCTCGCCGCCCCCTCCTCCACGTCCGTCGGGGGCTTCCGAGGGCGCCCCATGGTTCACAAGGCCCCACTACTCCCCTCCTCCCGGAGGGCACAGAGTGCGCAGAAGGATTCCCGGTAGTTCCTCACCGCAGCCCAGCACTTTTCAGCCAGGGGTTCAGGCGATCAAAGCATGTGTATCCCCTCCAGGCGGGCAAGCCGTGTCTCAAAGCAAAGCAAAAGGGGGGCCAGTCCCAGTATATAGGCAGCCAGCACCAGTCCCGGGAGTTAAGGCTCCCAGTGCAGAGGATTCCCCAGTAGAGCAGCCCCCAGGTCTACAGCTCCCAGCAGAGCGTTCCCGGTCGAGATACCTCAGTGGCCCCCCCCAGTGTCGGAGCCCCGGAGCATCTACCGAGCAAGGCAGGCAGGAGGAGTGGGGGGAACGTCACCAACCAGCAAATGCCCCCTCCTGGGGGTAGGCCGCGGACCTGAGAGCCCCCGCCAGCACCAGCGCTGGTCCGATCAGTTCTCCGGGGGGGGGTCCCACCAGCTGCCGCCACCCCCGCACCACCGCGTCCGTCCGACAAGGTCCCTGCGGTTTTGCCGCCAAGCCGGCCTGCGCGGGCGGCAGAGGCCGAGCAGCCCGCACCGCAGGTCAGCCGCTCGCACACGCGAGGCCGGGGATCCCGCTGGGCGCCCAGGCCGCCCACAATGGCTGGCGCTGTGTCAAGGCCTCCTCGGTCAGCGCGCCACTCTCCGCAGAATTGGGGCCAGCGATGGCCCTCCTAAACCCAGGCAGGGGTACAGGTGAGCGCTCGGCAGCGGGCGCCTCCGGCGGGTCCCGGTCGCCGGTTGTCGTCCGCGACCCCAGGCCGCCCGGTAGGTGTCCAGGTCCGGGGGCGCGAAACTCTAGGTCCCCGGCTCCACCTCACTGGTGCAGGCCTCCAGATGGCACGTCGGCTCGCGTCGCGTCCCCGGCTCTGGGAGCTCCGCTCAGGGCACCGGATCGCCGACAGGCAGCCCCAGCCCCGGTACACCGGCAACGGGCGCCTGAAAGCAGGGCAGAGGCAGGATAATCACAGGAGAAGTAGCGGGCCGGCCGGAGCTCGCTCAAGCTGCGACCACCATCTTCAAGCGGCAAGCCACGCCCCCAAACATTCATACATTTAAAATAAAAATAAATTCCTAACACAAAATTAACAATCATATATTTACAAATATTTATATAATTTTTATATTTTATACATTTTTAAAAATGTAACTTAAAATTAGAATCCCATTTTTTATTAACAAATAATAAATGTGTACAATTCAACATACTTAAAAAAAAATTAAATATTTCTAAACATTCTACTTAATTTAGAAAAATTATATGATTTTAATATTTTATAATATTAATTTTTTTCTTATTTAAAAAAATATTTAATACCATGAATATATATCTTAATTGCCATCAAATTAAAATATATTGAAAATATGAATATAATAAAATTAATGTAAAAATTCTAGATACATTTGCATATCTTTAAAACTACTACCATACAACTCAAATTTAAAACAGAGGGCCGCATTACGATGGCAGTTGGCCGAGGGTCCAACCGCCATTGAAACGCCATTGAGACAGGCCGACAAGCAGTCGGCGGTCCCACCTGCTATACTTTGATCAGACTGCCATGTAGGTGGTTATAAAATGACTTTCCCTACTGTGGCTCCTACTACAGCATGGAAAACGGTTGCAGCACAAGCCACAATCAGAAAAGGCATTTTTCAAACATCCATGCACCGTGTACTAGGCCCCCTGTGGTGCTTGGCAGACTGTGCATGAATGTTTGGGAGGGCACCACATGTGCCCCCCTGGCCACTTAGCTGTGGCCCACACGGGTCCTGCTTGGGGCCTCCAAGTCCCTTTCGGACAGCCTTTCCATGGTGGTAGGACCGCCATGAAAAGGCTGTGGGAAAGGAACATGTTGATCCTAACAGCGGTGCCTGAGCAGGCACCGCCTCCATTCAGGGTCACCAGTCCAACTGCCACCCCTTCGGGATCAGTAGATCCTGGCAGAGACCAATCCCCCAACAGACAAGGGTCTGACCACCTGCATCCTAAGGCGGCAGGTGACCCAAAGGGCTGTCTGTCGGTGGGACCGCCACGGATAGCTTGATGGTGGCGGTCCTACCGGTATCATGATGTGACCCATAATTTTTTTTTTTATGTCCTCAAATGTATTCCCTAAAAACCCAATATTTTGATTCTAAAAAACAATTCAACTATTAATTATAAACATTTATACAACTAAAAATTTTAAATGTCAACAATTTCATAAGAAAAATAATATACTAAATAACAAACACAAAAAATAATAAACACCTACTGTCAAACACACTACAGTATGTTACAAACTAGAAAACACTTAGAAACAATATTACATGGAACAATATTTTCTACATAGATATTTGTATACCGATAATAAAAACAAGACTAAAAATGATTTTTTTACCTTTGATATTCCTGTCCACAATATTTTTGATGTTCCAATATTCTGTGACACAATATTTTTGCATCACACATATTTTTCCGATATTTTGTCCAAAACCCCGTCTATGGGTATGCAAAGTTTTACTATACTTAACTCCACATATATGATTCCCTTGACAACATATATATATATCTCCAAGAATATTAAGTCTATACTTACCTGTTCGCACTTACCATCTCGATATTTTGATCCTCAATATTCTTGGCACAATATTCTGTTAGTGATTCCAAAACTGCATTGTTTCTCTTAAATTTTTGTTGTTTATTTGTCCAATTATAGCAAATCCAGCCTTTACTTAAAATGTTCTAAACGGTTAGAATAAAAGACACTTTAGAGAGTTTCCGTATAAAGAAATCTGTCCTCACAAGTAATGGATGACATGAACTGTGCACATATGCCATGAGAATTAGATCACAAACTGGATACACACGCATGACAAATCTGTCAATCAAATTAAGCGTCCCAGTAACTCAACAAAATTAATTAACATCCATAAATATATAGCACTGGCACAGGCCTGTCACAAACCTGGCATTAGAATTACTACTTTAAATGCATGATACTGACTGGAAACAACATGATGGTTGACAGGTGTGAGAAGAATCCTCGGCTGTTGCTTCGGTGGATCCGGGGGTGTCTGCTAAGGAGAGGTAGGTGGATCATAGGTGTCTGGTTGGTTGGTGGAGGGTCATGCTTTTATTCATGTATGCTGGTCCTTCGTTGCGCAGGGCTTTGTACGCGTGGGCAGGTTCGGATTGGTAACGCGGGCACTCGGGCAATGGCCGAGGGGGCAGTATCCTAGTTCCAGCTGTGGGCTGCTTTTCTGGGCAGCCCGGGGGCCGATGTGGGCGATGTCTGTGTTGTTCCGATGCCTCCAGCGGCCCAGTGGGTGCCTCAGTGGCTGTTCTGGAGGATGATGGGCGTCCATTACCTCCCTTTTATCAACGGGCAGAGGTGTCACCAGGGTCAGACTGGCCCCCCCGGGTGGGGGATAGTTTTGGCCAGCCTGAGGGCTGTTTTTGTTACAGGGCCGTTTTTGCAGCAAAGCTGCAAAATCGGCCCTACACCAAAATCGGCCGAGCACTTTGCCAGGGCCGGCTGTGGTTCCCAGTCCGGCCCTGGGTGTCACTCCCTTTCTCTCGCTAGGCCGGTCCATTAATGTATGCATATTGAGCGGGCGGGGGGACTGAACAGAAGTAGTCTCACTTGTTTTCAGGTGTGTTTCACCAGTGTGAACCAATCCGTCCATTTTTTTTTATCTAAGTAAAGAAAACATTCCTCTGTCAGAGACACCCCCGCCCCTTCTTTTTTATAAAACTTCGCCGAAGCAGTGTTTTGCGGAAAGGCAATATGCAAATTAGGGCCACTTGTTTTAGTGCCCGGGCCGATTTTTTATCCCAATCCTGTGCCTGGGTCAGCATCTTGGACTGGCATCTCTTCTGGATCGGAGCCAGGGTAGCTTCTTGAGGTGAGGGTGATGTGGGTTCATCTGGGGAGGTCTCTGAACAAAGTCTAAGGAACGAGAAAACCTAGTGTGTTTGTGTTTCAGACACTGCCCAGTGCCTCACCCCCCCCCCCCCTCCCCGTCAAGCTATGGAAGTGGGGGGCTCATGGCCTCACGGCTCCCTGGTGGGCATCTCTCGCAGGTACGAGTAGGTAGAAGATGGCCTGTCTTGGCACTATAAATCACCTCGCTGCCACCACTGGCAGCCCCCTAGAGCCCCGGGGAGCTGGTGGTAGTCCCACTCGAGGGGGGCACGCAGGGTGTACCGCTCCAGACCACTGAACCCCCCCTCTGGCTCTCAATCCCTGTCACAAGTGCACCCTTGGCTGTCGGGTCACAAATCTACAGCCTGCTATGCTATGATGACCTCGAGGCACGCCCCGCGCTCTCCAGAACCAATCAGTGAACATGCCTCCATCCCAACACCTGTCCTCAGGTGTCTACAAAAAGTCTGCCTACGAGCTTACCCAGTGGTTATGCATGGAGTTTATCAGCACAGACCTGGAGGGGCTCATGAGGCACATGCACCTGCTGCAAGCTGTGCGTCACACCAGCTGGACGAGGCTTCAGTCTGGTCAGGTGAATTTAGCCTTTAATCTTCCTGAAGTCGATAAAATGGGTAACGCAGAACTGAGACATATTTATAGCATTACGAAGCCACTGGACTGTACCAAGAACTATAAAACATTTTTGAAGCGCTAAGAAGACACTGACTGTACCAGCAAGAGCTATAAAAACATATAACCATTACGATGGCTGCTCTGGAAGGTTTGCCAGCTGACAGCCAGAGGTGTCCCGTTGGACTCGCTCATCACATCAACAGGAGGGGGGGGGAGCCCCCCGGAGCAGCAGCTGCCCACCCATGTCTGTCATGGTGGCCCACCCTCCGAGCCCCAGGCGCTCCCCCGCCGCTCATAGGTCGGATATTTTAAGCCCCGGGCTGCCTCAGCAGGCCCCAGCGCTAGGCCCGAGTTTCCATGCCGTCCTCACCAGTTCTCCATTACCAGTTGGGGTGGGGGTCTCGTGGCCAGCTCCCCCTCCCTCCAGCTATGCATTGCTGAGATATGCTGGTGATGTCATGGGGGTAAGCTGACCCTCTGACCACAAAGCCCCCCGGCCCCTGCGGGCTGTCACCACCCCTGCCCTCTGACGTCAGGGCCGGGCCCGAGGCTCTGCCAAGGGCGCCTCGGTGCCCAGCACTGCATCTCTTTAAGTGAGGGGCCGCTGGGTGGCGGTCAGGGGGGAGGCCTGGCACATTCATCATTGCAGGGCCGGCTCGGGTTGCCCCGTACAGTAGGTGTCAGTTACAGGGTGAAGCCCCGGGTTTACTCTTACAGTAATTGTAAATAAATCGGTGTAAGTGACCAGGCCTTCCCAGTGACGTGGGCAGCTCGCACCCCGTGCTCCTGAGATTATGCCAACGTGCCTCCAGTGCCACCTGCTACTGCCCATGTAGCGCCAACCTTGCTTCTTTTTCTATGAAGCCCCGGCTCCCTGATAGTACCTACATTAACCTTTCCATACAGTACCCAACATGCAGCTGCCACAGTTAGTCTATCTTCTATAGCACCTACCCTTCAGCTGCCACAGGTAGTCCATCTTCTATAGCGCCTACCCTGCAGCTGCCACAGTTAGTCCATCTTCTATAGCGCCTACGCTGCAACTGCCACAGTTAGTCCATCTTCTATAGCGCCTCCCCTGTAACTGCCACATTTAGAGCCACAGTTAGTCCATCTTCTATAGCGCCTACCCTGCAACTTCCACATTTAGTCCATCTTCTATAGCGCCTACCCTGCAACTTCCACATTTAGTCCATCTTCTATAGCGCCTACCCTGCAACTGCCACAGTTAGTCCATCTTCTATAGCGCCTACCCTGCAACTTCCACATTTAGTCTATCTTCTATAGCGCCTACCCTGCAGCTGCCACAGTTAGTCCATCTTCTATAGCGCCTACGCTGCAACTGCCACAGTTAGTCCATCTTCTATAGCGCCTCCCCTGCAACTGCCACATTTAGTCCATCTTCTATAGCGCCTACCCTGCAACTGCCACAGTTAGTCCATCTTCTATAGCGCCTACCCTGCAACTGCCACATTTAGTCCATCTTCTATAGCGCCTACCCTGCAACTGCCACAGTTAGTCCATCTTCTATAGCGCCTACCCTGCAACTGCCACATTTAGAGCCACAGTTAGTCCATCTTCTATAGCGCCTACCCTGCAACTTCCACATTTAGTCCATCTTCTATAGCGCCTACCCTGCAACTTCCACATTTAGTCCATCTTCTATAGCGCCTACCCTGCAACTGCCACAGTTAGTCCATCTTCTATAGCGCCTACCCTGCAACTTCCACATTTAGTCTATCTTCTATAGCGCCTACCCTGCAGCTGCCACAGTTAGTCCATCTTCTATAGCGCCTACGCTGCAACTGCCACAGTTAGTCCATCTTCTATAGCGCCTCCCCTGCAACTGCCACATTTAGTCCATCTTCTATAGCGCCTACCCTGCAACTGCCACAGTTAGTCCATCTTCTAAAGCGCCTACCCTGCAACTGCCACATTTAGAGCCACAGTTAGTCCATCTTCTATAGCGCCTACCCTGCAACTTCCACATTCAGTCCATCTTCTATAGCGCCTACCCTGCAACTTCCACATTTAGTCCATCTTCTATAGCGCCTACCCTGCAACTGCCACAGTTAGTCCATCTTCTATAGCGCCTACCCTACAACTTCCACATTTAGTCCATCTTCGATAGCGCCTACCCTGCAACTGCCACATTTAGTCCATCTTCTATAGCGCCTACCCTGCAACTGCCACAGTTAGTCCATCTTCTATAGCGCCTACCCAGCAACTGCCACAGTTAGTCCATCTTCTATAGCGCCTACCCTGCAACTGCCACAGTTAGTCCATCTTCTATAGCGCCTACCCTGCAACTGCCACAGTTAGTCCATCTTCTATAGCGCCTACCCTGCAACTTCCACATTTAGTCCATCTTCTATAGCGCCTGCCCTGCAACTGCCACATTTAGTCTATCTTCTATAGCACCTACCCTGCAACTGCCACAGTTAGTCTATCTTCTATAGCACCTACCCTGCAACTTCCACAGTTAGTCCATCTTCTATAGCGCCTACCCTTCAGCTGCCACAGTTAGTCCATCTTCTATGGCCCCCACCCTGCAACTGCCACAGTTAGTCCATCTTCTATAACGCCTACCCTGCAGCTGCCACAGTTAGTCCCTCTTCTATAGCGCCTACCCTGCAACTGCCACAGTTAGTCTATCTTCTATAGCACCTACCCTGCAACTTCCACAGTTAGTCCATCTTCTATAGCGCCTACCCTTCAGCTGCCACAGTTAGTCCATCTTCTATGGCCCCCACCCTGCAACTGCCACAGTTAGCCCCTCTTCTATAGCGCCTACACTGCAAATTCCACAGTTAGTCCATCTTCTATAGCCCCACCCTGCAACTGCCACAGTTAGCCTATCTTCTATAGCGCCTACACTGCAACTGCCACAGTTAGTCCATCTTCTATAGCGCCTACCCTGCAACTGCCATAGTTAGTCAATCTTCTACAGCGCCTACCCTGCAACTGCCACAGTTAGTCCCTCTTCTATAGCACCTACCCTGCAACTGCCACAGTTAGTCCCTCTTCTATAGCCCCTGCAACTGCCACAGTTAGTCCATCTTCTATAGCGCTTACCCTACAACTGCCACAGTTAGTCCATCTTCTATGGCCCCCACCCTGCAACTGCCACAGTTAGTCCATCTTCTATAGCGCCTACCCTGCAACTTCCACAGTTAGTCCATCTTCTATAGCACCTACCCTGCAGCTGCCACAGTTAGTCTATCTTCTATAACGCCTACCCTGCAGCTGCCACAGTTAGTCTATCTTCTATAGCGCCTACCCTGCAACTGCCATAGTTAGTCCCTCTTCTATAGCGCCTACCCTGCAACTGCCACAGTTAGTCCATCTTCTATGGCCCCCACCCTGCAACTGCCACAGTTAGTCCCTCTTCTATAGCGCCTACCCTGCAAATGCCACAGTTAGTCCATCTTCTATAGCGCCTACCCTGCAACTGCCATAGTTAGTCAATCTTCTACAGCGCCTACCCTGCAACTGCCACAGTTAGTCCCTCTTCTATAGTGCCTACCCTGCAACTGCCACAGTTAGTCCCTCTTCTATAGCCCCTGCAACTGCCACAGTTAGTCCATCTTCTATAGCGCCTACCCTGCAACTGCCATAGTTAGTTAATCTTCTACAGCACCTACCCTGCAACTGCCACAGTTAGTCCCTCTTCTATAGCCCCTGCAACTGCCACAGTTAGTCCCTCTTCTATAGCGCCTACCCTGCAAATGCCACAGTTAGTCCATCTTCTATCGCCTCAACCCTGCAACTGCTACATTTAGTCCATCTTCTATAGCCCCCACCCTGCAACTGCCACAGTTAGTGCGTGTTCTATAGCGCCTTACCTGCAACTGCCACAGTTAGTCCGTCTTCTATAGCGCCTACCGTGCAACTGCCACAGTTAGTCCATCTTCTATAGCGCCCACCCTGAAACTTCCACAGTTAGTCCGTCTTCTATAGCGCCTACCCTGCAACTGACACAGTTAGTCCGTCTTCTATAGCGCCTACTCTGCAACTGCCACAGTTAATCCATCTTCTTAAGCGCCCGCACTGCAACTGCCACAGTTAGTCCATCTTCTATAGCGCCCACCCTGAAACTTCCACAGTCTTCTATAGCGCCTACCCTGCAACTGCCACAGTTAGTCCATCTTCTAAAGCGCCCACCCTGAAACTTCCACAGTTAGTCCGTCTACTATAGCGCCTACCCTGCAGCTGCCACAGTTAGTCCCTCGTCTTCTATAGCCCCTGCAACTGCCACAGTTAGTCCGTCTTCTATAGCCCCCACCCTGCAACTGCCACAGTTAGTCCCTCTTCTATAGCGCCTACCCTGCAACTGCCACAGTTAGTCCATCTTCTATAGCCCCCACCCTGCAACTGCCACAGTTAGTCCCTCGTCTTCTATAGCCCCTGCAACTGCCACAGTTAGTCCGTCTTCTATAGCCCCCACCCTGCAACTGCCACAGTTAGTCCCTCTTCTATAGCGCCTACCCTGCAACTGCCACAGTTAGTCCATCTTCTATAGCCCCCACCCTGCAACTGCCACAGTTAGTCCATCTTCTATAGCCCCCACCCTGAAACTTCCACAGTTAGTCCGTCTTCTATAGCGCCTACCCTGCAGCTGCCACAGTTAGTCCCTCGTCTTCTATAGCCCCTGCAACTGCCACAGTTAGTCCATCTTCTATAGTGCATACCCTGCAACTGCCACAGTTAGTCCGTCTTCTATAGCCCCCACCCTGCAACTGCCACAGTTAGTCCCTCTTCTATAGCGCCTACCCTGCAACTGCCACAGTTAGTCCATCTTCTATAGCCCCCACCCTGCAACTGCCACAGTTAGTCCATCTTCTATAGCGCCCACCCTGAAACTGCCACAGTTAGTCCCTCTTCTATAGCGCCTACCCTGCAACTGCTACAGTTAGTCCCTCTTCTATAGCGCCTACCCTGCAACTGCCACAGTTAGTCTATCTTCTATAGCGCCTACCCTGCAACTGCCACAGTTAGTCCCTCTTCTATAGCCCCTCCCTGCAACTGCCACAGTTAGTCCCTCTTCTATAGCCCCCCCCTGCAACTGCCACAGTTTGTCCATGTTCTATAGCGCCTACCCTGCAATTGCCACAGTTAGTCCATCTTCTACAGCGCATATCCTGCAACTGCCATGGTTGGTCACCCTCCTATACATAGCACCCACCCTGCAATAACCATAGTTAATCCATCTTCTATAGCGCTGATAGCACCTACCTTGCTTTTACGTTCAATGGCTGACTCTCGCCATTCTCTATCCATCAAAGGTCATCAGATGCCGCCTCTGTGCCTGCTGGGTGGAGGTGTTTTGGTTTATTCTACAGAGAGGGTCGACTTGACTTCTAGGCTAGAGGGTACCCTGGACTCCTGTTGTAGGGTAGAGGGTATACAGGACTCCTAGTCTAGGATAGAGGGTATCTTGAACTCCTGTTGTAGGGTACAGGGTATCCTGGACTCCTGTTGTAGAGTAGAGGGTATCCTGGACTCCTGTTGTAGGTAGGATAGAGGGTATCCTGGACTCCTGATGTAGGGTAGAGGGTATCCTGGACTCCTGTTGCAGGGTAGAGGGTAACCTGGACTTCTGTTGTAGGGTAGAGGGTATCCTGGACTCCTGTTGTAGGGTAGAGGGTACCCTGGACTCCTGTTGTAGGATAGAGTGTATCCTGGACTCCTGATGTAGGGTAGAGGGCATCCTGGACTCCTGTTGTAGGGTAGAGGGTATCCTGGACTCCTGTTGTAGGGTAGAGGGCATCCTGGACTCCTGTTGTAGGGTAAAGGGTATCCTGGACTTCTGTTGTAGGGTAGAGGGTACCCTGGACTCCTGTTGTAGGATAGAGTGTATCCTGGACTCCTGATGTAGGGTAGAGGGCATCCTGGACTCCTGTTGTAGGGTAGAGGGTATCCTGGACTCCTGTTGTAGGGTAGAGGGTATTCACGTCGACTCATGTTGTACGACAGAGGGTACCCTGGACTCCTGTTGTAGGGTAGAGGGTACCCTAGACTCCTGTCGTAGGGTAGAGGGTATCCTGGACTTCTGTGTAGGGTAGAGGGTATCCTGGACTCCTCTTGTAGGGTAGAGGGTATCCTGGAATCCTATGTAGGGGAGAGGGTATCCTGGACTCATGTTGTAGGATAGAGTGTATCCTGGACTCCTGATGTAGGGTAGAGGGTATCCTGGACTCCTGTTGTAGGGTAGAGGGTATCCTGGACTCCTGTTGTAGGATAGAGTGTATCCTGGACTTCTGTTGTAGGGTAGAGGGTATCCTGGACTCGTGTTGTAGGGTAGAGGGTACCCTGAACTCCTGTTGTAGGGTACAGGGTAAACTAGACTCATGTTGTAGGGTAGAGGGGAAACTGGACTCATGTTGTAGGGTAGAGGGGAAACTGGACTCCTGTTGTAGGGTAGAGGGTATCCTGGACTCCTATGTAGGGTAGAGGGTACCCTAGACTCCTGTCGTAGGGTAGAGGGTATCCTGGACTTCTGTGTAGGGTAGAGGGTATCCTGGACTCCTCTTGTAGGGTAGAGGGTATCCTGGAATCCTATGTAGGGGAGAGGGTATCCTGGACTTCTATGTAGGGTAGATGGTATCCTGGATTCCTGTTGTAGGGTAAAGGGTATCCTGGACTCCCGTTGTAGGGTAGAGGGTATCCTGGACTCCTGTTGTAGGATAGAGGGTATCCTGGACTTCTGTTGTAGGGTAGAGGGTATCCTGGACTCCTGTTGTAGGGTAGAGGGCATCCTGGACTCCTGTTGTAGGATAGAGGGTATCCTGGACTTCTGTTGTAGAGTAGAGGGTACCCTGGACTCCTGTTGTAGAGTAGAGGGTATCCTGGACTCCTGTTGTAGGGTTGAGGGTATCCTGGACTCCTGTAGTAGGGTAGAGGGTACCTTGGACTGCTGCTTTAGGATAGAGGGTACCCTGGACTCCTGTTGTATGGTAGAGGGTACACAGGACTCCTGTTGTAGGGTAGAGGGTAAACTGGACTCATGTTGTAGGGTAGAAGGGAAACTGGACTCATGTTGTAGGGTACAGGGTAAACTGGACTCATGTTGTAGGGTAGAAGGGAAACTGGACTCATGTTGTAGGGTACAGGGTAAACTGGACTCATGTTGTAGGGTAGATGGTATCCAAGATGCATGTTGTATAGTAGAGGGTATCCTGGACTCCTGTTGTAGGATAGAGTGTATCCTGGACTCCTGGTGTAGGGTAGAGGGTATCCTGGACTCCAGTTGTACGATAGAGTGTATCCTGGACTCCTGTTGTACGATAGAGGGTATCCTGGGACTCCTGTTGTAGGATAGAGGGTATCCTGGACTCCTGATGTAGGGTAGAGGGTATCCTGGACTCCTGTTGTAGGATAGAGTGTATCCTGGACTCCAGTTGTAGGATAGAGGGTATCCTGGACTCCTGTTGTAGGATAGAGGGTATCCTGGACTCCTGATGTAGGGTAGAGGGTATCCTGGACTCCTGTTGTAGGATAGAGTGTATCCTGGACTCCAGTTGTAGGATAGAGGGTATCCTGGACTCCTGTTGTAGGATAGAGGGTATTCTGGACTCCTGTTGTAGGATAGAGGGTATACTGGACTCCTGATGTAGGGTAGAGGGTACCTTGGACTCCTGTTGTAGGGTACAGGGTAAACTGGACTCATGCTGTAGGGTACAGGGTAAACTGGACTCATGTTGTAAGGTAGAGGGTATCCAAGACTCATGTTGTACAGTAGAGGGTATCCTGGACTCCTGTTGTAGGGTAGAGTGTACCCTGGATGTCTGTTGTAGGGTACAGGGTTAACTGGACTCATGTTGTAGGGTAGAGGGTATCCTGGACTCATGTTGGAAGGTAGAGGGTATCCTGAACTCCTACGTAGGGTAGAGGGTATCCTGGACTTCTGTTGTAGGGTAGAGGGTATCCTGCACTCCTGTGTAGGGTAGAGGGTACCCTGGACTCCTGTTGTAGGGTAGAGGGTACCCTGGACTCCTATGTAGGGTAGAGGGTATCCTGGACTCCTGTTGGTCGGTCGAGGATATCCTGGACTCCTGTTGTAGGGTAGAGGGTATCCTGGACTCCTGTTGGTCGGTAGATGATATCCTGGACTCCTGTGTAGGGTAGAGGGTATCCTGGACTCCTGTTGGTCGGTAGATGATATCCTGGACTCCTGTGTAGGGTAGAGGGTATACAGGACTCCTGTTGTAGGGTAGAGGGTATCCGGGACTCCTGTTGTAGGGGACAGGGTAAACTGGACTCATGTTGTAGGGTAGAGGGGAAACTGGACTCATGTTGTAGGGTACAGGGTAAACTGGACTCATGTTGTAGGGTATAGGGTATAGGGTATCCAAGATGCATGTTGTACAGTAGAGGGTATCCTGGACTCCTGTTGTAGGATAGAGGGTATCCTGGACTCCTGTTGTAGGATAGAGTGTATCCTGGACTCCTGTTGTAGGATAGAGGGTATCCTGGACTCCTGTTGTAGGATAGAGGGTATCCTGGACTCCTGATGTAGGGTAGAGGGTATCCTGGACTCCTGTTATAGGGTAGAGGGTATCCTGGACTCCTGTTGTAGGGTAGAGGGTAAACTGGACTCATGTTGTAGGGTAGAGGGTATCCAAGACTCATGTTGTACAGTAGAGGGTATCCTGGACTCCTGATGTAGGGTAGAGTGTACCCTGGATGTCTGTTGTAGGGTACAGGGTTAGCTGGACTCATGTTGTAGGGTAGAGGGTATCCTGGACTCCTGTTGGAAGGTAGAGGGTATCCTGGACTTCCATGTAGGGTAGAGTGTATCCTGGACTCCTGTTGTAGAGTAGAGGGTATCCTGAACTCCTATGTAGGGTAGATGATATCCTGAACTCCTGTTGCAGGGTATAGGGTATCCTGGGCTCCTGTTGTAGGGTAGATGGTATCCAAGACTCATGTTGGAAGGTAGAGGGTACCCTAGACTCCTGTTGTAGGGTAGAGGGTATACTGGACTCCTATGTAGGGCAGAGGGTATACTGGACTCCTGTTGTAGGGTAGAGGGTATCCTAGACTCCTGTCGTAGTGTAGAGGGTATCCTGGACTCCTCTTGTAGGGTAGAGGGTATCCTGGAATCCTATGTAGGGTAGAGGGTATCCTGGACTTCTGTTGTAGGGCAGAGTGTATCCTGGACTCCTGTTGTAGGGTAGAGGATATCCTGAACTCCTGTTGTAGGGTTGAGGGTATCCTGGACTCCTCTTGTAGGGTAGAGGGTATCCTGGAATCCTTAGGGTAGAGGGTATCCTGGACTCCTGTTGTAGGGTAGAGGGTAGCCTGGACTCCTGTTGTATGGTAGAGGTTATCCTGGACTCCTGTTGTAGGATTGAGGGTATCCAAGACTCATGTTGTAGGGCAGAGGGTACCCTGGACTCCTGCTGTAGGGTAGAGGGTATCCTAGACTCCTGTTGTAGGGTAGAGGGTATCCTGGAATCCTATGTAGGGTAGAGGGTATACTGGACTCCTATGTAGGGTAGAGGTTATCCTGGATTCCTGTTGTAGGGTAAAGGGTATCCTGGACTCCCGTTGTAGGGTAGAGGGTGTCCTGGACTCCCGTTGTAGGGCAGAGGGTATCCTGGACTCCTGTTGTAGGGTAGAGGGTATCCTGGATTCCTGTTGTAGGGTAGAGGGTATGCTGGACTTCCGTTGTAGGGCAGAGGGTACCCTGGACTCCTGTTGTAGGGTAGAGGCTATCCAAGCCACGCCGACCAAACCAGTCATACGCACGCAGAAAATAGCCTCCCCATTGATGCCTGTATATTCGGCGTCCCAGCCAATCACAACGCTGCCATTGCAGCGTTGCAATTGGCTTAGGGGAGGGGGGCTGCCTGCTTCCTGTGAGGACTCAGAGCAGAGATGACGCAACCCGCGACTGGACCAGACCGGGCTGGCGAAGGTAAGTTTTATTCTTTTTTATTTAAAATTAACCCCCCCAGCGCAACCCCATCTCTGTGCGACCCCCTAACACCCACCCACCCATCAGCCATGCCGGTTGTGATTTGGAAAGACTTTTCCTACTCACAAAAGAGATTTAATACCCTGTCTGGCACCACTTTCAGGCACCAAACCCTATGGGCCTGATTCACAGAACTAACTAAGACAAAATCCTAAACTTACTACTTTTGGTATACACAGAAGTTAGGATTTTGTCTTAAGTTTGTCTTAAGACAAACTTAAGACAGATTTAAGTTAGGACTTTGTCTTAAGTCTTTTGGGACAGTGGGCCCGATTCACAGAACTAAATTAAGACAAAATCCTAAACTTACTACTTTTGGTATTCACAGAAGTTAGGATTTTGTCTTAAATTTGTCTTAAAACAGACTTAAGACAAAATCCTAACTTAAGTCTGTCTTAAGTCTGTCTTAAGACAAACTTAAGACAAAATCCTAACTTAAGTTAAGTCTGTCTTAAGACAAACTTAAGACAAAATCCTAACTTAAGTCTGTCTTAAGACAAACTTAAGACAAAATCCTAACGTCTGTGAATACCAAAAGTAGTAAGTTTAGGATTTTGTCTTAGTTAGTTCTGTGAATCAGGCCGTATGTTTTGTGTGTCTCTAGGTTTGCACCAGTAAACTGGATGCAAATTAAATTGTCTGTGAGAAGCAATGAAAAGCGATGAATGGGCCGACATGTTGTACTAGTCTTAGATTACCTTCTCCAAGAGGTTTGTTTATGAGCATATAAAGTGCTGGGTAAGTTATACCCTGAGAATAGCCGATGTGTTCTTTTTATGGTCTGGCCTGACAGCGCAGTTATCGCCAAACAATTATGTGAGCCTCACTAGAGAGGGGCTTTGGCTCCGCCCACATGTTGGGAGCCAGGAGTACATGTTTTGATTGGGCAGAAGTTGTGCGCTTCCATAAAAGAGTGCTTGCCCTTCACACATCTGTGGTAATTTTGCTTACTTATCCAGCTGCCTGAGCTTGAACTTTCACAGGCATGCACACAACACTGTAATGCTATTAAAGTGTCTCAGATAACTAGGTAATTTGGGTATTTTTCTCTGGCAGCAGCACAGGGTGGGAAGAGAGCAGTCATTAACTTAAATGGACCTTTAGGTCTAACATGACAGTGCTATTGCCACCTGACTTTTTAATCTACAGCACTATTATTCTGCACAAACACAGATCCATTCCCCTGCGATTTACTTGTAATGCTTCACATAACCGTACAAAATTCCGTCAAAGACAGACCTACTGGTATTGCCAATGCTTGTTCAAAAGGAAAGCCGACGTTTCCTGTTGAGTTACGGCAAACTTGATGCCATGCCACAAGGGAAAAAAATGTGTGGCTCGCAGAAATATGTCTATATTTTTACATGGAGTAGTATTTAATACAAAACATATCAGTCCGGACGCTCATCACAATAGTCGCCTTGGAGTGTAAAAAGCTGGCGCGCGGTGGTGCCCCAAAGCGTCTTGGCTGCAGAGGCTTCACTGGCCTTTGGGCACTTTGCAAACTCTATCGACTCCTATTGGTAAGGTGGCAGGTGGTGGAGGCTGCTCATGGTAGCTCTCCAACCTTGGGGATCTATTTATGCAAACAGTTGACGTTAGAAGGAGAGAAACCCAAGGAGCCTTGCACAATAAGTGCTGCGTCAACCCACTGACAAGGTGGAATACCAGAGCCCATTGCGAAAGGGGCTGAAGGCCAAGTCTCATGTCTCGCGAGCGAGGGCAGCAATAAAAAGGTTTTACCGAAGGGAGTCACAGTGGATCTCAGGGTTGTATGCATTCGCCCTTTGGGACTTAATAATGCTCGTGAGTTACAGAGCTTCACAAAATAAATATGAAATAATTTAAGGATATAAATGTTTGGCCAAATGTATATCCTCAGAAGCATGAATGAGTGGGTTCCTACAGATAGTCCCTTTGGAGTAAGACTTCATTTTGTGTATTTATTTCAGTTCATTGAAATTAAAAGTGAGAATGTATTGACCCACAGCTTTGCCTTTGCTCTGTGATTCTGGGATGAAATCCCCCAAGAAAGGGCCACAGAAACGCAGTCATCTGTGTCTTCACGTGACTTCACGTGCAGTCCATGCGTTTGGCACGTTTCTGTACTCATTTTATCGCTGGCGTTGTTGGGTGTATTTACAGTTGTGTTTACCTTAGGAACATGCATACATTAAATGATACAGTTGTGCAATAAACTGTGGCGCCTCTTTAGTTAGCGTAAAGACTTTGTTGACCCCATGAATTTCCATCCTGCTAGTAACAGATGTTTGTTGTTACCCAGCCAATAGCTCATTATATCAACAAGGTATGTGTATGTCTACTACTAATATACTAATCTATGTATACTTACTTGGTCGATATTTTGGTCTGTGATAATTTTACGGTGATATTTTTGTATGCGATATCTGGAAATGCAACCTGAGTCCACCCAGCCACCAGACTAAAATAAGGCCCTTCCTTTCTCTCACGGCCCGGGTTGGTTGTGGGGTCTGCAGGGAACGCTCCTTTCAGTCCCTTTTAGCATCTGCATGATACCACTAATCCGTAACATGCAAACCCATCACATGGGTCCCCATATATATGCAGACGGCACATGGATCTACCTCAAATTAGTAGAATGACCTGATAAAACTCACAGAGTTTAAAACTGTCCCAAAGACTTTCATTGCACGTGAAGCTCGGTTCTCTCTGCCTCAGACACCAGATCCTGCTGCTGGATCCAGTCGATTCCTCTTCCTTACCCTTCACCAGTGCTTAATTTGAGCCAGTGGTTTCTGGTGCTCAGCACCAACACTTAATTGCCTACACAGATGCTTGTGACAGTCTGACACAAGGTGGCGCTGTCTGGCTAATTTGGTGATGACAAGAACAACACAACTATGAATTCAATATACTTTACTAATGACTATTACCTGCGCCCAAGCTATTCTTCTAGCTTTAGGGGCCTGAACTAGTTCGAATTGTGTCACTGGTAGGAGTGTGATGGTTAGTAGATGTGTTGTTACTATCACTGGCAGCCTCGTAGGGGCAATGTGTGGCGCAAGCTGCAGTGGTCTCCTGATGAGAGTCCTAGCACTTATTGTTTGCCAAATTAAGCACTGTCCTTCACATGATGAGTGCTATGGACTGATCCCCAAAATTAATAGAAAAGATACAAACGTCTGGAGTATTTTAACCCATAAACCCGACTTTACATCCGACATAATCCGAGTCACCAAGAATGTATTCTCCCCAGCCCTCCCGGAGACTTGCCCTCTGGAAATGGCGGGCGCTTCCTTTAAATATCTAGGAATACATGTCACCCGAGAGGCCACAGACTTCATTACTCTTAATCTACAACCCCCTCTCATGCGGCTGCGCAACGACGTACAACACTGGAAGGAGCTGCCATTGACATTGCTCGGCAGAGCAGCATTATTTAAAATGATGGCGCTGCCGCGTTTTTTATACATACTTGAAAATACTCCAGTGCTCGTACCCACCAGCTTCTTTCGGAAGGTGACGGCGCTGATGTCGACTCTGTTGTGGGGGAATCGCCCAGCGCGAATAGCTCACGTAAAGCTCAACAGGAGCTGGTTCGATGGCGGGATAGCACTGCCTAACGTGCAAATGTATTACTGGGCGGCCCAACTAAAGGTTATTAATCAATGGCTGCACGCCCCACAAAACGACCCGGCATTTAAGGCGGACAGGTCGCAATTAGGCACCTACACCCTACTGGCACCATTGTATCACAAAGGGGTTGCAACGAAATTGATAGGGCCCACTAAACATACCGTACAGATGTGGTACAAGGCACACACAAAGCTACGCTGGGAAGGGATCATTACGAAACTTACTCCGCTGTGGGACTCCAAAGCACTGGGGCACCTGAGGCACACTAAGGGCTTTACTCAATGGGACAACATCGGGATTTCAACGGTGGGAGACATGTGGTCCAGGGAGGGGGTAATTTCATTTGCGTCCCTTCAGGACCAATATGAATTGGGAGACAATGAACTCTTTCGATACATTCAAATTAGGCATGCCCTCCAAGCAGTGATCCCTCAGGACACTACACCACCAGAATCTTCCCCGCTCGAAGACCGCCTGCTTACAGACTTTATGCAAGAGAAAGCGACATCATTGACTTACCGTAAGTTACTTAATAACATGTCTGACCCCTTGGAGAAAATAAAAGAGAAATGGGTGGAGGACGTCGGCGATTTCGACGACTCTGAATGGAACGCTGCTATTGCCTCCCCACTGGAGGCTGGAATATCAGCTAGGTTCCGCCTAGTACAGTTAAAAATCCTACATAGGATATATTACACGAGAATCACTCTACATAAGTTAATGAGGGCGGACCACTCATATTGTTTACGGGGATGCGGCGAGGAAGGTACTTTCATCCACACACTCTGGAGCTGCACCAGCATCGTATGTTATTGGCAGCGGGTGCTCCGCACCATCGCACAAACACTTAACACCGCACTAACACTAGACTCACGGGTGTGCCTACTCAATGTGTGGGGGCCTACTGATTTAACCTTTTACGGGAGGTTGTGGGTCACGATAGGCCTCATGACTGCTAAACGGGATATCGCTCAAAAATGGGGGACGGCTGAGCTCCCCACCCTGGCACAATGGAGTAGAAATATGGACATGCTCATGCTAACGGAGAGGGCGGTATACCAAACAAGAGCCAGTCCGCGTAAATGGAATGGTATCTGGCAATCCTGGAACTCCTACAGAGGGGACATTTGTGATCCATTGCCGGAGGACGATATTGATAGTTCAGAGGAGGAGGAAGACCTTGAGTGACGTCCGTAGGTTGTAACTGAGGCCATGCACACTGGGTACAGACCTTATCCGATGCAATGAGAACAGCCGGGGGGGGTGGTTGGGAGGGGGATGTGGCTTTTGTTGACTTGTGGGAGGGACCAGCTCCAGAGTAGCGTGTAGGGTGCACTGAAGGATGTAAGTTCTGTGAGATACAAATGAGTCACGTTTTGAGTTGTTTTTAGGTTGTACGTAAAATACAAAATGCAAGATTTCATCACACACTTGACCACTATATTCATGAGGTTCCAACAAAATACCTGATCATTAATATACAGAATACCTGAGTGGGGCAGAATATATACTGGAAGATTGTAAATGTGATACCTTCGTTATGCCGGCCTCAGGGTTGTAGGCACAAATACAAGCAGTTGTTGGTCTTGATAATATATGTTCTTGCGACAATAAAAGAATAAAAAAAAAAAAAAAGAATGTATTCTCCCACTGTGTCAATGTCATGCAATCCATCATCTGCTGATTACTGCCCACAAAGTAGCTTTGTTTCTTGTGGTGGTCAACTTTAGGATGGACTAGTACAGCATCACCTACACCAGGTCACCAAAAAAAGACCCTGGTAAACTCTAACAGGTCCAAAACCAGGCAAACTCAAACTCAACCTGAGACTCTGGGAGCGCACCTTGTTGCCTTACATGGATTGCACCGGCTTCCTGCCGAAGAAAGCCCACAGTTCAAAACACTGTGTCTGCTCCATAAAAGTCAAGCATGGCACATACCAGGATATTCCACTAGCTTCTTCCAGACATACCAGCCCTCCAGGGAATTATATTATATTATTTTATATTATATTACATTACATTACATTATATTACATTACATTATATTATATTACATTACATTATTTTATATTACATTATATTATATTATAATTGTATCTTATCGTATTACATTACATTACATTATGTTATATTGTATTGTATTGTATCAGATTACATCACATGACATTACATTATATTATATTATACTATATTATATCATATTATATTGTATTGTGTCATATTGCATTACATTACAGTATATATTATATTATATATATTATATTACATTATATTATATTATCTTACATTATACTATATTATTTAATACATTACCATTTATTATATTACATCATATTATATTGTATCTTATCATATCATATTACATTATATTATATATTATTGTATTATTTATTATATTACATTGTGTTATATTTCTATTATATTATATTATATTATATTATATTATATTATATTATATTATATTATATTATATTATATTATATTATTGTCACCCGCAGGTCTCTGGTATCAAAAACTAAAAGTGAGTTACTGCACCATTCCCAAAAGTTTAACAGAAGAGCAGAGTTTCTGAAAGAGAAGTGGTTCGAGCACAGCTGGAGTTCCATGAGAACCTTATTCCACAGTTTAGTGGGGAGCAGAGTAGGCTGAGCTGGAGAATCACTGACGCCGCTCTACCTCACATTCCATAGTTTAGGGACACAAACAGAGACAGACCGGCCCCTAGTTCTGATGTTCTGATATCTTGGGGCTTGGAGGAGCAAAAGCTTTCAGGATCACAAGTTCCTGGGAAGAAGTTCTCTCAAAAGACGCTGAGAGATAAAATCAGGAGTCTTACTGAAGAGTGAATAGTGAACTTTGCAAAGAGCTTTAAAGATGCTATGCTGATACATTGGAAGCAAATCTAAGGACTGTGGAATAGGAGAATCAGAGCTAGACTAAGGGACCCTGATAAAGTGGCCCCCGGAAAAATGAGGGCGGAACCTTGATGGCACCAAATCTTGTGGACACAATATCGAAGGACAAGATATCAAAAGGTATGAATAGAATTTCTCCACCTAATTTCACATATATATATACTTTGATGCTATATAGATCTTTAACGTGCATCGATGCAGTTAAGTTCCCTATACGCACTTACTTTTCGCTATTTTGTCCCTCGAAATTGTGCTCACAAAATGAGTGTGTCTCGTTGTTCCTAGCTTCGATATTCAGTAGTACAATCCCCCAACAAGTCTACTCAGCTAGTTGTAAATGGCTTGCAAGTGGTGCTGGAAGGAAGACTTTACGTAAAGGTAAAGACTCCTATAGTGATCCAGTCTAATAACAGGAATAGCCAAGGCCGAAACGTGTCTGCGGTCCAGCAATAGACAAGGAATACGTGAAGCAAGGTAGCAGAGGTGGAAAGTGACCGAAGAACCACCTGCTGATACTGAGCGCCCAACTGAAGTGCTGAGTCTTTGTTCCACCTTACCAAGACCTACCTACCACCTGACCATACAGATACAAGTGACTCTGTCTCATGGCTTCACCTACACTGAGGGCCTGAAGCACAGGAGAAGGCCCAAAGATCCACCTCTTCTGCGGGCCATATGACTATGACTTTACGGATGCCCCAGACTCCTCGAGGCCTCATGCAGCTCAGTGCTGATGGGTGCATCAGTGAGGTCCCATCTGTCAGTCCATCACTAGCATCTGACCACCTTGTTCCTATCCAGAGTTTATCCATTCTGTTCACAACACCCCCTTGAGTACCTAAATGACCCGGGGGCACCACCCTGTTATTGCTGCACCTATCACCTCCTTTTTTGTTGCACCCAAAGCGCTCTTCTGCATGCTGAAGGCGCCTGTTGTAGTTTACAAAGGCAATCAATAAAAGATCAGTAGAGGGCCCAGATAATGGTGTCATCAGCTGGGAAAACATAGCAGCTTTGCATGGCAGTGACACAGTAAGCATCAATTGGTAGGCAGGTAAACCAACATCATCAGGAGAAAAGATGACCCTGTGGTAAACTCAGTCCTCTGGCCTTTGTTCACGTTTACATATTTTAATAACAGTGTGGTGTCTGAGAATATCTTTGGTAATAATATTCAGAATTATGTTGTTTAATGGGCTATGCTCATGCTGTTTTAATCTGAGGTAGAGAAATAAAAAAAGCACTGTACCACAGTTTGGCAACATTAATGGCTAGATCCACACAGGTCTTTTCTGTGAGTAGGTGTAGCTGGCTCCTGACTGCTCCTGAATTCCCAAGAATAGGTCAGATGAACTTATGCAATAAAGCTTTGTGAATCAGACCTTAAATATTTGCAGCCAGTACAACACATCAGGTTCTTTATATGGCTGCCATTTATTGCTCTATGTTAAGAGATTAATGAGATCCTGATGAAGGCCTTCCCGTGAGACCGAAACTTTAGGTGTGACGGAATATCTACCTTTGGATTGCTGGAATTCTGTTACTGATATGGATTATTGCTCTTGTTACAGGCGTGGTGTTGATTAGGATTGCTCATTGGTTCAATGTACCTCCTGTGTAACAACACCAGCACTAAAGTGAGCCCTTTTTTGTGGTGAGAGTGAAATAAAATAAATGTAAGTCCCAGTCAGGATTGATGGGGAACAAAGATGTCCAGGGCTGAGATGCAATTCTCTGTGGCTGCCTCAACCCATAAGTCTGTCATCTGAGTATCTGCTTATGGGTTTATTTTCCTATAATAACACATATCTGTCACAATATGTAAATATGATTATAGCATTTATATCTATAAATGCTTCACTACTGAAATATTGGAGACAAATATAACTTTAAAAAAACATATGGCCTGAATTTGATCTTAGAGGACGTGTTAATCCTTCACAGCGCTGATGGATATCCTGTGCGTCGAAATATAAATCCCATTAAATACTATGGGATTTATATTTCGGCAGACGAGTTATCCATCACCGTGGTGATGGAGTGACGTACCCATCGAGATCTATATCAGGCCCATAATAAAAAATGAAAATAAAAAAACATAATTTGCAGCAAAAATGGAAAGCCAATGGGCCCGATTCACAGAACTAACTTAAGACAAAATCCCAAACTTACTACTTTTGGTATTCACAGAAGTTAGGATTTTGTCTTAAGTTTGTCTTAAGACAGACTTAAGACAAAATCCTAACTTAAGTCTGTCTTCAGTCTGTCTTAAGACAAACTTAAGACAAAATCCTAACTTCTGTGAATACCAAAAGTAGTAAGTTTAGGATTTTGTCCTAAGTTAGTTCTGTGAATCAGGCCCTGAGTTTGTAAATATGTATCCATGCATGTACATATGGGACGTTATCCAGTACAAATTTTTATCTCCTGATTATTTTCTATATATGTGCCATGTTAAAATCTCTATTTCTATATACATCTTATGTGCGGTTATGTATCTACATATTTATACATTTTCCTCCCATTGCAGAGAAAAAAAGTTAACTAATCTCCCCAAACCTCACCAAACTACCACTCTATGACTCGTCCTATTCCTCTTCCAAAATATCCCCTACCTCCACTTTCTGACTTATCCCAAACCTCTTTTACTATCATGAACTCCATATAATCCTTTCTAAACTCTTCCCTCCTCTGTCCATCATCTGTCCTATTCATCTAACTAACAGGCTCTCATGTGTACCATTCCCCTAACACACAATAATAATATATATTTCACTCTACTAATCCACCACTATTCCACCTTTGGGTTCCGGAGTGGCCTGCTACTCTCCGAAAAGGACTTTGACACCTCGTCAGGGGTAGTAGGTGCTGTATAAATACAATTACAAGGGCTAGCAACTCCTACATCCCCAGCACTGGACTTCACTTGACTATCTGTCCCCAAAGAGGATTTGTACCCCCTTCCTCCCATCTACTTGTGCACAACACAAGTACACACATGTTTACATACATAAGTGTGTCTCTGAGCACCTAAAAGGGAGACCTTTTCATCATTGAAAGGTCTTTAACATTCGATGTTTAATTTGGAAGAAATAATCAGTTGCAGTGTACATCAACATTAGTCAACATTTATTGGAGCTTAACCCCTCTCCAAAAAGTCTGTAGGAAGTTTCAGAACTTGTGGTAAGCTAAAAAGAACTGGCTAAAAAGTCACTAATAAATTCAATTTTATACATTTTCTCATAGTCAATGTCCCCACCTTCACTGCTATAGTTTAACTTGCTTTCAATAGTCAACATTGTACATATTAATTGTGAGCAAATATTGGCACCAGTGTCATTTTGTGAGGCGCAACTCAAGGGAGGTTGCTTAAAACGCGTGTGAAAGGTAAATGTTGAGCAGGAGCCAGGTTCCAGTGGGGGGTGGGGGGTGGCAGTGGCGCTGAGAGTTGTGGCGCCGAGCGTGGATTCTAGGGCCTGACGTCAGTATCTCAACACACAACACAGCTGGGGGAGGGTCGTGATTGGATGAAAAGGGGCACGTGCCTACAACAACCAGGCCCGGACTGGGGGTAGCGGGCACCGGGCATTTTCTCTGTGGGCCGCAAGGGTGGGGGCCAATTTTGGGCCCTTGGGGGGCCATTTTCATTACCGGGGGCCGGCAATATCGCCCCCCTGTAACAAAATCAGCCGAAACAGGCACAAGCAAACAGCCTGGCTGCAAATGGGGCCGGCCGAGCAGTTTGCCTCGGCCGCTTTTGGTTCCCAGTCCGGCCCTGACAACAACCAAAGGAGAATGTTAGTTCAGAGTTACGTTTCCTACACCTGAACTAGGCATGCCGGGCCAGCAGCAGGGGGTCATGTCTGAGTCCAGTTACTATTGCACCACCAGAGGGGATTTATTGACGCCCAGATCACCAGATCCAAACAACTCAAACTCTTTGTTTTTCCAATGCGATTGCAGTTTAAACAAGAGGCCTGCACATGTTCTGCACCACTTGCAGGCGCTTAAAGAGGCACTCTGGGAAGTCTAGATGTGACCAGGGAGTGAACTGCCACTCTGTGGGCATCCATGGCAGAAAGTGTGGAGCTTCTTGATGCCCTCATAATCACAAAGCTGACCAGTGAAGATACCTGAGGTTTAAATGAACGTTGACAATCAAATTGAATACCAGACTCCTGGCCACTGAGGCTGGAGGCCGGGTGGGGGAAGCTCCCCTGGCCAACAGCCCTCCCACCTCTAGGCGGGATTGGCCAGACATGACAACTTCCATTGTATCCGGGTTCCATTGCAAATGATGGCCCTCATGCAATTCAGGAAAGCTCAGGTTTCACGGTGCGCCAAGTCTGTGAAACTTGACGCTCTCCAAGGTATTGACCCCATTTTCATCGTAGTGTGCAGTGGGTGCCGTCCATATGTGAAACATTACCTCCATCTTGCCCGGGCCATCATTTCTCCACGGGTTCCCCCATGTGAAATTCATGGTTTATGGCAAGAATTGTATATATGTGTATATATATGTTTTTATATATATATATATATATATATATATATATATATATGTCATAGCCAGTATTTCATCAGGGTCCCGTGCCCTCCTGCCCCAAGTGCCAGGGTTGTGCTCTTTAATGCCAAGAATTACATCCAGTATGCCAGACCCAACCTTTTGCTACGAGTGCAAGATGTCAAGAATCCCCTCCAATATGCCTGCCACAGTAGTTTGCCACAGCTGGCCCCCACACCCAGAATTACTTCCAGTAAGCCAACATAACACACACACACGTACGCGCACACACACACTCTTGCTCACTTACTCACACATTCTCACACATTCACCTTTACTCACTCACTCACACTCAGTCTCACTCATTTTCACTTTTCACACTCACTCATTCTTTCTCTCTGACTGATTATTGTTCTCACTCGCAATCAGAGACGTTTTAAATCAGTGAAAAAGTGGGAAATTGACCAGGGCCTCCGCCTGGTCAATTTCCCACTGGGAAAGACATTCCCCCATATTATCAAGAAAGGGCGATACATTATCGCCCCTTTTATCGGCAGGAAACTGCTGCTAAAGCGGCGATAATGGGCTTGATAATATGCCCTTGTAAATTACCATAGCAGCCCAGGTTCTGGTGTTAACCTGGGCTGCTATGGGAATTCACAAGGGCATATTATCAAGCCCATTATCGCCGCTTTATCGGCAGTTTCCTGCCGATAAAAGCGGCGGTAATGTATTGCCCTTTCTTGATAATATGGCCCATTATTTCTTCTGTTTCACCTCTATTACTCTATCTCAACATCTTCACCTCTCTCTGCCTACCTCTACCTCTACCCTAGAATCTGTCTCTTTTTACCCAGTGACATACGCACACTTTAAGATACCAGCCAAGACACATTTATGCTGCTTTTGTGTGACCCCTGTTCTGAAAATTGAATGTATAATTCAATGTTGTTTGGCTTTGTGTTGGCTTGAGTTAGCAGAAAATGGATAATAACATTCAAAGTTGTTCTGAACACGGGGCCCCAAAATATGTCTTTCCTCGGGCCCCATAAATCCTTAAGATGACACTGCTCACTCTCAGTCTCACAGTCTTCCTTTCGACCAGTGTCACCTATTCTCACTTGCTCATTCTCACCCAGTTTCACCCATTCTCACTCACTCCACTTACACACACACTTGCACGCTCACACACCTGGTGCTGTCTCACACACACTCATGACTTATCACACCCCCTCACACCCCTCTCTGGTAATAAATAGGATATTGCACTCTGCACATCTGTATATATGTACTATATATTCTGTGACAAAATTGGCAAAATCCCCACAGCAGCAGGAACGTACACAAGGCGCAGATAGAAGAACAGAGCACGGACTGGCCATAGCGGGCACCGGGCAATTCCCCGGTGCGACGCACGGGCTGGGGGCTGGTTTTGGGCCCCTGGGGGCCGTTTTTTTGTTACAGGGCCGTTTTTGCAGCTTAGCTGCAAAATCGGCCCTGTACCAAAATCGGCCAAAAACCGGCCCCGGCAAAGAGCTCGGCGGCACCTGCACTTTGCCAGGGCCGGTTTCGGTTCTCAGTCCGGCCCTGCGCACACTCCCGTCTTCCTCTTTTGCAGCCCTGCATCTGGGTTGGATGATGCGGTCTCAGAACGGATTGCCATTGGCCGCCAAACCCATTGAGGATGTTGGGCCGCTTGGATTCTGCAGCTGTTCTTAAGGGGGCTCTGTTTAAAACGATTTGGGGGCAGGTTTACAAGCAACTGATGCATGTCTGCATTGTCATATCCCTGCGCCTGCGTGCGCAGCCCTTGCCCCTCCATGGATGCGTCGTATTTACAGTACGGCGCAGGGGTTGACAGATGTGTCTGAAATTTGGACGCATCTGTTGGCGCAAAAGTCACGCATTGCTGGAGTCTTGTCACAAGCACGACGCAACTCCAGCAATGCATGGGGAGGTTTATACTTATTGTGCTGCGTCCTTCCTTTCGCCTGCTCCAAGCAGGTGCAAGGTTTTGATACAGTGGCGTCCTAGAAGTGGTGAGGTGAAATCTTGTAGATTTCACTGCGTCCCTTCTACAAAGTTTTTTTGCGTTGCAACGCTCACCCTGCATACATTATACCTGACGCAGGTATAATGTGACGCAGGGCTTTACAACGTGACGCATCTGCCTAGATGTGTCATGTTGTCAATGGGCCAAAACGTGGTGCATTGTTTACGCCGCTACGTCACAGAAGGCACAACGGCTGAGCATAAGTGACGCAAGGGGCTTGTAAATCTGTCCCTTAGTTTTACAGATGGGATGTTGCCCCTTTCAGAATCACTCACTTACACTAACAGGACCTGTGTGGAGTTGGTTACAGCCCCAGCACACGCTTGGGGCAGGCCCCTTCACTACAGGGGGTGGGGCCCAGCATTCAGGTGGCCCTCATTCATCCCATGGCCTATGAATATCTATGAGCATGGAGTCTCAGGGGCCCCTCGCCCCATTCTGCCAAAGGCCCCATCATTGTGCGTTACACCACTGGGCGTCAATATCCGCTTTTGGTTAGGAAGAGAATTGTGTTTAAATCACTGGTATTAATCCATTAGGCTTTCTACGCGACTGGACCTCAGTTTGATTATGAGAGTCTTGGACTGTATCGCCCAGTAAGAGCACTTCGTTCTACCGATGCTCTTGCGATGGCAATCTCTAAGTGGCGCTCCTGATGGCAGTCCCTCGATGGCGCTCCCGATGGTAGCCCCTCGATGGTGCTCCTGATGGCAGTCCCTGGATGGCTCACCTGATGGCAGTCCCTCGATGGCTCACCTGATGGCAGTCCCTCGATGGTGCTCCTGATGGCACTCTCTCTGTGGCGCTCCTGATGCCAGTCCCTGGATGGCTCACCTGATGGCAGTCCCTAGATGGCTCGCCTGATGGCAGTCCCTCGATGGGGCTCCTGATGGCAGTCCCTCGATGGCGCTCCTTATGGCAGTCCCTCGATGGCTCGCCTGATGGCAGTCCCTCGATGGCGCTCCTGATGGTACTCTGTCAATGGCTCTCCTGATGGTACTTCATCAATGGCTCTCCTGGTGGCAGTCCGTCAATGGCACTTCTGATGGCAGTCCTTCGATGGCGCTCCTGATGGCAGTCCCTCGATGGCTCGCCTGATGGCAGTCCCTCGATGGCGCTCCTGATGGCAGTCCCTCGATCGCGCTCCTGATGGCAGTCCCTCGATGGTGCTCCTGATGGCAGTCCCTCGATGGTGCTCCTGATGGCAGTCCGTCAATGGCTCTCCTGATGGTACTTCATCAATGGCTCTCCTGGTGGCAGTCCGTCAATGGCACTTCTGATGGCAGTCCTTCGATGGCGCTCCTGATGGCAGTCGGTCAGTGGCACTCCTGATGGCAGTCCCTCGATAGTGTTCCTTATGGCAGTATCTCAATGACTCCCCTGATGGCAGTCCCTCGGTGGTGCTCCTGATGGCAGACCCTCGATGGCGCTCCTAAAGGAAATCCCTTGGCGGCGCTCTTGTTGACAGTCCCTTGATGGCGCTTCTTATGCCAGTCCTTCGGTGGCACTCAATGGTGGCAGTCCATTGACAGCTCTCCTGATGGCAGTCCCTCGATGGCGCTCCTGATGGCAGTCCCTCGATGGAGCTCCTGATGGCAGTTCCTCGATGGCGCTCCTAATAGCAGTCCCTCGGCTGCACTCTTGATGGCATTCCATCGGTGGCACTCGACGGTGGCAGTCCATCGATGGTGTCAGCCCATCGACAGTAGCAGTCCATCGACGGTGTCAGTCCATCGACTCTGTCAGTCCATCGATGGTGTCAGTCCATCGACGGTGGCAGTCTATCGACGGTGGCAGTCCATCGATGGTGTCAGTCCATCGACGGTGGCACTCCATCGACGGTGGCAGTCTATCGACGGTGTCAGTCCATCGATGGTGGCAGTCTATCGACGGTGGCAGTCTATCGACTGTGTCAGTCCATCGACGCTGTCAGTCCATCGATGGTGTCAGTCCATCGACTGTGGCAGTCTATCGACGGTGGCAGTCTATCGACGGTGTCAGTCCATCGATGGTGGCACTCCATCGACGGTGGCAGTCTATCGACTGTGTCAGTCCATCGACGCTGTCAGTCCATCGATGGTGTCAGTCCATCGACTCTGGCAGTCTATCGACGGTGGCAGTCTATCGACGGTGTCAGTCCATGGACGGTGGCAGTCCATCGACGGTGGCAGTCCTTCGATGCTGTCAGTCCATCGATGGTGTCAGTCCAACGACGGTGGCAGTCTATCGACGGTGGCAGTCTATCGAAGGTGTCAGTCCATCGACGGTGGCAGTCCATCGACGGTGGCAGTCCTTCGACGGTGGCAGTCCATCGACGGTGGCAGTCCTTCGACGGTGGCAGTCCATTGACGGTGGCAGTCTTTCGACGGTGGCAGTCTATCGACGGTGGCAGTCTATCGAAGGTGTCAGTCCATCGACGGTGGCAGTCCATCGGCGGTGGCAGTCCTTCGACGGTGGCAGTCCTTCGACGGTGGCAGTCCATCGACGGTGGCAGTCCATAGACTTGGGTCTTCTTTCGCTGTC